>NC_057800.1:256104577-256393523 GCF_018294505.1 Triticum aestivum
GGAGGGGCCGCAGACAGTGGCCGCGGTGCAACTGGGCGGCGGAGACGAGGGGGGATGGATCGGGGTGGGTGGAACGAGGAGTGGGTTGGGGTGGGCGGTGGATCTGGCCGTCGATCGATGGGATGCCGCGAGAGCGAGGAAGGAGAAGAGAGCGGGGGGAATTGGCAGCGCGAGGAGAGAAAGAAAGGAGGTAGGGGGTGTATGGAAAATGACCACGAGGACATAGCTAGGGTTTTGGGGTTGGTGTGGAAGGGTTGATGACTGTCGTTGGATCTGTGAGCATCCAATGGTATTTGATGCATGATCCGCGTGAGACGTCCGCTGACGAATCAGAATGCAGTATGACGTCATGACCATCTAAATTGGTCACAATTGATTAAAAATAGGCGGTTACTACAAATCATCCGGATGATTTTAGCCAAAAATAAGCCGCCTGGAGAGCCGTTCGATCAGACGCAGCGTAGCCACTGAATCGGGCAACTCCCTGATAACCCACGAGTATAGGGGATCGCAACAGCTTTCGAGGGTAGAGTATTCAACCCAAATTTATTGATTCGACACAAGGGGAGCCAAATAATATTCTCAAGTATTAGCAGCTGAGTTGTCAATTCAACCACACCTGGAAACTTAGTATCTGCAGCAAAGTGTTTAGTAGCAAAGTAATATGATAGTGGCGGTAGCGGCAACAAAAGTAAAGACAGCAAAAGTCATATTTTTGGTATTTTGTAGTGATTGTAACAGTAGCAGCGGGAAAGTAAACAAGCGTAAACCAGTATATGGAAAACTCGTAGGCACCGGATCAGTGATGGATAATTATGCCGAATGCGGTTCATCATGTAACAGTCATAACATAGGGTGACATAGAACTAGCTCCAATTCATCAATGTAATGTAGGCATGTATTCCATATATAGTCATACATGCTTATGGAAAAGAACTTGCATGACATATTTTGTCCTACCCTCCCGTGGTAGCGGGGTCCTATTGGAAACTAATGGATATCAAGGCCTCCTTTTAATAGAGAACCGGAACAAAGCATTAGCACATAGTGAATACATGAACTCCTCAAACTAAGTTCATCACCGGGAGTGGTCCCGATTATTGTCACTTCGGGGTTGCCGGATCATAACACATAGTAGGTGACTATAGACTTGCAAGATAGGATCAAGAACTCACATATATTCATGAAAACATAATAGGTTCAGATCTGAAATCATGGCACTCGGGCCCTATAGACAAGCATTAAGCATAGCAAAGTCATAGCAACATCAATCTCAGAACATAATGGATACTAGGGATCAAACCCTAACAAAACTAACACGATTACATGATAAAACTCATCCAACCCATCACCGTCCAGCAAGCCTATGATGGAATTACTCACGCACGGTGGTGAGCATCATGAAATTGGTGATGGAGAATGGTTGATGATGACGACGGCGACGAATCCCCCTCTCTGGAGCCCCGAACGGACTCCAGATCAGCCCTCCCGAGAGGTTTTAGGGCTTGGCGGCGGCTCCGTATCGTAAAACGCGATGATTTCTTCTCTCTCATTTTTCTCTCTCCGAAAGCAAATATATAGAGTTGGAGTTGGCGTCGGAGGGTTTCCAGGGGGCCCATGAGGTTGGGGGGCGTGCCCTAGGGGGGGCGCCCCCACCCTCGTGAGAAGGGTGTGGGCCCCCTGGTCTTCATCTTTGGCGAGGATTTTTTATTGTTTTTTCTAAGATGTTCCGTGGAGTTTCAGGTCATTCCGAGAATATTTGTTTTCTGCACATAAAATAACACCATGGTAATTCTGCTGAAAACAACGTCAGTTCAGGTTAGTTCCATTCAAATCATACAAATTAGAGTCCAAAACAAGGGCAAAAGTGTTTAGAAAAGTAGATACGATGGAGATGTATCAACTCCCCCAGCTTAAACCCTTGCTTGTCCTCAAGCAATTCAGTTGACAAACTGAAAGAAAGAAAGAAAAACTTTTACAAACTCTGTTTGCTCTTGTCTTTGTAACTATGTCAAGCCATCATTCAAGTTTTCAGCATAGATCATAACTAACCACATTTGCAATAATTCTCAGGTCTCATAATTACTCATATCAATAGCATAATCAACTAGCAAGTCATAATAATAAATCTCGGATGACAACAGTTTCTCAAAATAATCATAATATGATATAACAAGATGGTATCTCGCTAGCCCTTTCTGAGACCGCAAAACATAAATGCAGAGCACCTTTAAAGCTCAAGGACTGACTAGACATGGTAATTCATGGTAAAAGAGATCCAATCATAGTCACACCCAACATGAATTAATAGTGATGAATGCAAATGACAGCTGTGCTCTCCAGCTAGTGCTCTTTAATAAGAGGGTGATGACTCAACATAAAAGTAAATGGATAGGACCTTCGCAGAGGGAAGCAGGGATTTGTAGAGGTACCAGAGCTCGGTTTTGCAATAGAGATAAATTGTATTTTGAGCGGTATACTTTCATTGTCAACGTAACAACTAAGAGATGGCGATATCTTCCATGCTAAACACATTGTAGGCGGTTCCCAAACAGAATGGTAAAGTTTATACTCCCCCTCCACCAACAAACATCATTCCATGGCTTCCTCGAAACAACGAGTGCCTCCAACATACATCAGGTCCCAAGGGGAGTTTTGTTTGCAATTAATTTTGATATAGTTTGCATAAAGCATGGGACTGGGCATCCCGGTAACCAGCCATTTTCTCGTGAGTGAGGAGCGGAGTCCACTCCTCTTGAGAATAACCTGCCTAACACGGAAGATAAGGAAAGCCTTGGTTGATACATGAGCTATTCGAGCATACAAAACAGAATGTTTATTTGAAGGTTTAGAGTTTGGCACATACAAATTTACTTGGAACGGCCGGTAGATACCGCATATAGGAAGGTATAGTGGACTCATCTGGAATAACTTTGGGTTTTAAGGGACTGGATGCACAAGCAGTATTCCCGCTTAGTACAGGTGAAGGCTAGCAAGAGACTGGGAAGCGGCCAACTACAGAGCGACAACAGCCATGTACATGCATTAAAATTAATAAACATTGGATGCAAGCACGAGTAGGATATAATCCACCATGAACATAAATATCGTGAAGGCTATGTTGATTTGTTTCAACTACATGCGTGAACATGTGCCAAGTCAAGTCACTTAAATCATTCAAAGGAGGATACCACCCCATCATACCACATCATAATCATCTCAATAGCATGTTGGCACACAAGGTAAATCATTATAACTCATAGCTAATCAAGCATGGCACAAGCAACTACGATCTCTAATTGTCATTGCAAACATGTTTATTCATAATAAGCTGAATCAAGAACGCGGGACTCATCATATTTACAAAAACAAAAGAGGTCGAGTTCATACCAGCTTTTCTCATCTCAGTCAGTCCATCATATATCATCATAATGGCCTTTCACTTGCACGACCAAACGATGTGAATAATAATAAGAGTGCACGTGCATTGGACTAAGCTGGAATCTGCGAGCATTCAATAAACATGATAAGACAAGGTGATACGGGCTCTTGGTTAAATCAACAATAATGCATATAAGAGCCACTTCAACAATTTAATTATGGTCTTCTCCTACTGACCCCCAAAGAAAAGAAAAGAAATAAAACTATTTACACGGGAAAGCTCCCAACAAGCAAAAGAAGAATGGGAAATATTTTTGGGTTTTCTTTTTAATTATTACTACTACAGCAGAAAAATAAACTACTACTAATTTTTTTGGTTTTTCTTAAGGTTTAACAAACACATAAGAAGAAAGCAGGAAAAAGAAAATAAACTAGCATGGATATTACAGTAAAAAAGTATGAGCACCGACATCTAGCAATGAGTGTGTGTGAACATAAATGTAATGTCGGTGAGAAATACGTACTCCCCCAAGCTTAGGCTTTTAGCCTAAGTTGGTCTATGGCCACGGCTGGCCTGGCGGATATCCATAATAATAGTTGTTGGGGTCGTACTGTGATGAGGAAGGATAGCTGGGATCATACTGATGTGCAGCGGTTATCACCTGCTGAGCTGCAGCGTGGAGTCGAGCTGCCTTTGCTCTCCTCTCATATTCTTTTGCCTCCTCTCTGGTAATAACATATCATCCTTTTGTTTGTGAATCAAAGAAGGCAGGAGCAGGGAGAGTAATACGGAAAACACGTCGTTTATCAAAACTTAAACAATATAAGAGAGGTGATTCAGGCCTCTCGACAAACTGGTGCGAAGCCATAGAGTTATAATCTAAATATGCAGGAGGCAACTCCCTATCACTCTCAGGAATGTCTATCTCAAGAAAATGAGCTAATCGGGTTGCAAAAATTCCTCCAAAGAAATCTCCATTATGTCTATTATGATGCAACCTACGAGCTACAATGGCTCCCATAAGATAAGATTGGTCTCCTAACACAGCACTCCTAAGAATGCTAAGATCAGGGACACACATGTGACATGCTTAGTCCTTAGAATTTATGCATCTACCGACGAAAAGAGCAAAATAATGTATAGCAGGAAAGTGAATGCTCCCTATGGTATCCTGCGTTATATCTCTAGATTCCCCCACAGTTATACTAGCAAGAAAGTTTCTAAATTCAGATTTAGGGGGATCCCTAACACTACCCCATGATGGAAGTTTGCAAGCAGAAGTGAAATCCTCTAAGTACATGGTATAAGATTTGTCATAGAGATCAAACATGACTGAAGGAGAATTACGCGAAGATGAATACTCAAACCTCCTCACAAATGAACTTGTGAGATCATGATACTGGGGCATTTGTTAGCCTCAAAATCCTCAAGACCGGCATTGCGCAAATATGCTTTGAATTCTTCTTTAATTCCTGCACGGTCCATAAAATTTTCCGATGACCATTCGCAAGGCCGTACTGGAGCGTCTCTTGGTGGATCCTCGTCAGCATCGCGCATAGCAATCCTGGGTCCTTGCTTCTTAGAGGAGCCACCTTGGAATATCTTCCTAAGCATATTGTTTTTCTCTGAAAAATTATGAAATTTTTAGTAACTTCAAACAAAAGTAAACCAACTTCAATAATATTGATAGCAACTACTCCTACAAGTGCCTAGAGCCTATATCAAGCATTAGAACTACTTGGGACCATATAAATTTGACATGCAAGCTCAAGAACATAGTCACCTATGCAGCACAAATTTGTAAAGAATAAAGTACTAGAACAAAAACTAATTGGACCAATGGAGGAGTCACATACCAAGGAACAATCTCCCCAAGCAGTTTTATGAGAGGTGCTTTGAGCAAGGAGATCGAAAATCACAGCAAAAGTGGCTGGAACTCGTACTTGAGTTGGTTTTTCGGGTTTGTGTGAGACAGAGGAAGAAGATGGGTGCTGGGATAAGTGGAGGAGGGCCGCCATGGGCCCACGAGGCAGGGGGCGCGCCCTAGGGGGGCGCCCACCACCCTCGTGGCCAGGTGGCAGCTCCTTCCGTGGTGATTTTTGCACAGTAAATCCTCAAATACTCCCGAAAAAATCATATTAAATTGGCATGTCATTCTGAGGACTTTTATTTTCAGGATATTTTTATATTGCACGGATAAGCCAGGAAACAGACAGAAAATACTATTTGTACTTTATTTCTACTAAATAACATAAAATAGAGAAAGGGTACAAAAGATTGTGCTTCTAGTTTCATCCACCTCATGCTCATCAAAAAGAATCCACTAACAAGGTTGATCAAGTCTTGTTAACAAACTCATTCCGATAATCATGAAACTGGAGAAATTTCGAATAACACTAAGTTACCTCAACGGGGATATGCACATCCCCTATAATAAGTATATCATATTTCTTCTTGACAGTAGGTAGAGGAAATTTAAAACCTCCAAATATAATCGATGGAATTTTTCCGATAGAGTTGATACTATGAACTTGAGGTTGTTTCCTCGGAAAGTGTACCGTATGCTCATTACCATTAACATGAAAAGTGACATTGCCTTTTTTGCAATCAATGACAGCCCCTGCAGTATTAAGAAAAGGTCTTCCAAGAATAATAGACATACTATCATCCTCGGGAATATCAAGTATAACAAAGTCCGTTAAAATAGTAACGTTTGCAACCACAACAGGCACATCCTCACAAATACCGACAGGTATAGCAGTTGATTTATCAGCCATTTGCAAAGATATTTCGGTAGGTGTCAACTTATTCAAGTCAAGTCTACGATTTAAAGAGAGAGGCATAACACTAACACCGGCTCCAAGATCACATAAAGCAGTTTTAATATAATTTCTTTTAATGGAGCAAGGTATAGTAGGTACTCCGGGATCTCCAAGTTTCTTTGGTATTCCACCCTTAAAAGTATAATTAGCAGGCATGGTGGAAATCTTAGCTTCCGGTATCTTTCTTTTATTAGTAATGATATCCTTCATATATTTAGCAAAATGATTTGTTTTGAGGACATCAGTTAATCGCATACGCAAAAAGATAGGCCTAATCATTTCAGCAAAGCGCTCAAAATCCTAATCATCCTTTTTCTTGGATGGTTTTGGAGGAAAAGGCATGGGTTTCTGAACCCAAGGTTCCCTTTCTTTACCATGTTTCCTAGCAACAAAGTCTCTTTTATCATAACGTTGATTCTTTGATTATGGGTTATCAAGATCAACAGCAGGTTCAATTTCTACATCATTGTCATTACTAGGTTGAGCATCATTATGAACATCATTATTAATATTTTTATTAGGTTCATGTTCATTACTAGATTGTGTTTCAGCATCAGACATAGAGATACCATTTGGATTATCGGGTGGTTCAGCAATAGGTTCCCTAGAAGTTTGCACAGTTCTATCATTTTTCTTTTTCTTATTTTTAGAAGAACTAGGAACATCAATATTATTTCTCTGAGAATCTTGCTCGATTCTCTTAGGGTGGCCTTCAGGATACAAAGGTTCCTGAGTCATTCTACCAGTTCTAGTAGCCACTCTAACAACATAATCATTTTTCTTACTATTCATTTCATCAAGCACTTCTTTTTGAGCTTTAAGCACTTGTTCTACTTGCGTGGTAACCATAGAAGCATGTTTGTTAACAAGTTTAAGTTCACCTTTGATATTAGCCATATAATCACCCAAGCATCTAATCATATAAGCATTTTGTTTTAATTGTCTACCAAAATAAGCATTGAAGTCATCTTGCTTAAACATAAAGTTATCGAACTCATCCAAGCACTGACTAGCAATTTTAGTAGGAGGAACTTCAGCTTTATCATATCTATAGAGAGAATTTACCTTTACTACCTGTGTCGGGATATCGGGGTCAGGAGGTTCTTCAGTAAATAAAGAATTGAGATCATAAGTTTCTTCAACAAGTGGTGAATTAAGACCATGTATTTCTTCAATAGGAGGTAAATTCTTAACATCTTCAGCTTTAATACCTTTTGCTTGCATAGATTTCTTTGCCTCTTGCATATCCCCGGGACTGAGAAATAGAACACCTCTCTTCTTCGGAGTTGGTTTAGGAATAGGCTCAGTAATTGGAGCAGGAGCTGGCTCAGGAGGTGCCCAATTATTTTCATTTGTCAACATATTATTCAATAGAATTTCAGCTTCATCCGGTGTTCTTTCCCTGAAAAGAGAACCAACACAACTATCCAGGTAATTTCTAGAAGCATCGGTTAGTCCATTATAGAAGATATCAAGTATTTCGGGTTTCTTAAGAGGATGATCAGGCAAAGCATTAAGTAACTTGAGAAGCCTCCCCCAAGCTTGTGGGAGACTCTCTTCTTTAATTTGCACAAAATTGTATATTTCCCTCAAAGCAGCTTGTTTCTTATGAGCAAGGAAATATTTAGCAGAGAAGTAATAAATCATATCCTGGGGACTACGCACACAACCAGGATCAAGAGAATTAAACCATATCTTAGCATCACCCTTTAATGAGAACGGAATTATTTTGAGTATATAGAGGTAATGTGATCTCTCATCATTAGTGAACAGGGCAGCTATATCATTTAACTTAGTAAGATGTGCCACAACAGTTTTAGATTCATAGCCATAAAATGGATCAGATTCAACCAAAGTAATTATATTAGGATCAATAGAGAATTCATAATCTTTATCAGGAACACAAATAGGTGAAGTAGCAAAAGTAGGGTCGGGTTTCATTTTATCTCTAAGTGATTCTTTGTTCCATTTAATTAGTAATCCCTTAAGCTCATATCTATCTTTGCAAGCTAAAATAGCGGCAGAAGATTCTATATCAAAAAGATAACCCTCAGGGATAACAGGCATATATTCATCATCACTATCATCATCATATTCAAATTCAATAATTTCTTTTTCTCTAGCCCTAGCAATTTGTTCATCAAGAAATTCACCAAGGGGCACAGTAGTATCAGACATAGAAGCAGTTTCATCATAAGTATCATGCATAGCAGAAGTGGCATCATCAATAACATGTGACATATCAGAATGAATAGCAGAAGCAGGTGTAGGTGTCGCTAGCTTACTCATAACAGAAGGTGAATCAAGTGCAGAGCTAGATGGCAGTTCCTTACCTCCCCTCATAGTTGAGGGATAGATCTTGGTTTTTGGATCTCTCAAGTTCTTCATAATGATAAGCAGATATAAATCCCAAGTGACTCAAAGAATAGAGCTATGCTCCCCGGCAACGGCGCCAGAAATTGTTCTTGATAACCCACAAGTATAGGGGATCACAACAGCTTTCGAGGGTAGAGTATTCAACCCAAATTTATTGATTCGACACAAGGGGAGCCAAAGAATATTCTCAAGTATTAGCAGCTGAGTTGTCAATTCAACCACACCTAGAAACTTAGTATCTGCAGGAAAGTGTTTAGTAGCAAAGTAATATGATAGTGGTGGTAGCGGCAACAAAAGTAAAGACAACAAAAGTAATATTTTTGGTATTTTGTAGTGATTGTAACAGTAGCAGCGGGAAAGTAAACAAGCGTAAACCACTAGATGGAAAACTCGTAAGCACCGGATCAGTGATGGATAATTATGCCGGATGTGGTTCATCATGTAACAGTCATAACATAGGTTGACACAGAACTACCTCCAATTCATCAATGTAATGTAGGCATGTATTCCGTATATAGTCATACGTACTTATGGAAAAGAACTTGCATGCCATCTTTTGTCCTAACCTCCCGTGGTAGCGGGGTCCTATTGGAAACAAAGGGATATTAAGGCCTCCTTTTAATAGAGAACCGGAACAAAGCATTAGCACATAGTGAATACATGAACTCATCAAACTAAGGTCATCACCGGGAGTGGTCCCGATTATTGTCACTTTGGGGTTGTCGGATCATAACACATAGTAGGTGACTATAGACTTGCAAGATAGGATCAAGAACTCACATATATTCATGAAAACATAATAGGTTCAGATCTGAAATCATGGCACTCAGGCCCTAGTGACAAGCATTAAGCATAGCAAAGTCATAGCAACATCAATCTCAGAACATAATGGATACTAGGGATCAAACCGTAACAAAACTAACTCGATTACATGATAAATCTCATCCGACCCATCACCGTCCAGTAAGCCTACGATGGAATTACTCACGCACGGCGGTGAGCATCATGAAATTGGGGATGGAGGATGGTTGATGATGACGAAGGTGACAAATCCCCCTCTCCGGAGCCCCGAACGGACTCTAGATCAGCCCTCCCGAGAGGTTTTAGGGCTTGGCGGCGGCTCCGTATCATAAAACGCGATGATTTCTTCTCTCTCATTTTTTTTTCTCCGAAAGCAAATATATAGAGTTGGACTTGGCGTCGGAGGGTTTGCAGGGGGCCCACGAGGTAGGGGGCGCGCCCTAGGGGGGGCGCGCCCCCCACCCTCGTGAGAAGGGTGTGGGCCCCCTGGTCTTCATCTTTCGCGAGGATTTTTTATTGTTTTTTCTAAGATGTTCCGTGGAGTTTCAAATCATTCCGAGAATATTTGTTTTCTGCACATAAAACAACACCATGGTAATTCTGCTAAAAGCAGCGTCAGTTCAGGTTAGTTCCATTCAAATCATACAAATTAGAGTCCAAAACAAGGGCAAAAGTGTTTGGAAAAGTAGATACGACGGAGACGTATCACTCCCATGGCAGCAGCACGGAACAGCTCCATGGCAGCATCACGCACCGGAACTTCAACGACCTCGGCGGCGCTTCGCTGCAGCTCCGCCCTCATTGGAGCTTCAACGAACCCGGCGGTGCTTCACTGTAGCTCCGGCGATGCTTCACTACAACTACAACGGTGCTTCACTACAGCTCCACGGGCGCTTCATTGAAACTTCGGTAGCACTCCCGCCGGCCGCCGGTGAGGCTTCACTGCAGTGCCACTGCTGCACGGTGGTGCACCATAGCAACATCGGCTACCCCGTCGAAGCTCCACTTCAGCATCCAATGGTTGCCGGTGAAGTTTCACTATAGCGCAACGTGAGGGCGACGGGTGCTGCGATGAAGCACGCAGCGGTGACGACGGACCCCGTGATGCAACACAATGGCGATGACGGATCCCGCAATGCAACACGGCGGCGACGATGGATCCGTGAAGATTCATGGCTTTCAGGCCAAATGATCAATCTTATGGCCACATTCATGGCATAGTCTGTTTAAATGATCTCATATCATGCACGAGGGTGTATCCTGGAATGACAAACAATGTTGCCTAAGGAAGTTATCATTTTCTTTGCACAAAAAAATCATTTTCCATTTTTTGAGTGCCCAAGATGAGCTTTTTTTGTGAAGGACCTACCAAATATTTGTTGCAAAATTGTACCAAATGAATTTTCTAAAATACTAGGACATATTTGATGCACAAATGAACAAATGGTTGGGTGTAAAAAGTTTTGATCCACCTCTCATGAAAAAGACAAACTCCCGCCGATTCAGTAGGAAGCGGGTCAAATTTGAACTGTAGCTACCTCGTAGTTTGCTCTTTATTTTTTCCAAAAATCATTTCTAGGTAAATAAGTATCTACTTAATCAGAGAAACACCAAAAAAATTATAAGATTCAATCATTAGCTAGGAACGGTCAAGCCCGCCGTTTTGAATGCATTTTGAAACGGGCATAAAAAATTCAAAAAAAATATCAAAAAATTGGGAAACCTTCGCATTGTGTCAGTATATGTGGCCAAGTTACCAGGAAAATGATAAACTTGTACTACGATAAATACTTTAAAAAAGTGTTCTCAGAAACGAGCTATCATGTGTGAAGATTCATGGCTTTCAAGCCAAATGATCAATCTTATGGCCATATTTGTCGGCGTTCTAGGAACGGGGGTCCCCAGACTTGCCTGCCTGCGGCCTGCGGCGTGGCTCGAGGAGGGGCCCAGCATGGCCCATCTTCATCAACACAGAACCAAGACCCTCGCGAGGGGTCAAGCCTCACGGGGCGGACAACACGGAGCTTCCTCAGGCACGGCCTCATCAGGCTGGCTCGCGAGGAGGTGGAGAGATCAAGGCGGGGTACCTCACGAGGTGCCCCTAACGCAAGCCATGACGACCAAGGGTGCCAGGCGGGCGCCAGCCCGCGCAGTATCCTCCTTTCCTCTTTGGTGCAAAGGGAGCAAGCGCAGGCGAGAGCATCAAGCAAAGGCACCCGTTTCGGTGCAACGAGACCAAGACCAGCCCAACGACAGGGAGGAAGTCATTGTGGAGCCCAAGCCAGCATCACCGCCAGAGCCTTTGGCAGGCGAGGACCAACTTTAGTCAGGATAAGTGTACCAGATGTTCCCCATCAAAATGGCCAATTGTTGGCGCCCTTCCCGCTCAATTTTTGGGAAGAGGCCCAGGGCATTTGCCTATAAATAGGACTAGCCACCCCCAGGGAAGGGGGGATCTAGAATCAGCCAACCTAGAAACAAGCTGGGATCGGATCGAGTAGCATCACAGACACACAGAGAGAGAGAAGGGTGATTGAACTCCTCCCAGCAGTTCATCGCCCCAGCCAAGAACAGACCCTCGCGAGGCTGTTCTTCCTTGTATTGCTCATCATCATCAGCCCAAGAGGCAATCCACCACACCACACATTGGAGTAGGGTATTACACCACAACGGTGGCCCGAACCAGTATAAACTACGTGTCTCTTGCGCTGTTCTTTCCATAGCTTAGATCTTAGCGTGGCGGTGGGGCGCAGGTAGGTAGAAGGTGAAATCTCCGCACGCACCCCAGTGTTCGAACCTCAAGGGTCTGCCGGATCCCAAAATCCGACATTTGGCGTGCCAGGTAGGGGTGCACCAGAGTTTTCCCTTCCGCCACCGCCACGACCTGCCTCGCGATGAGTAGCGCGCCGCCCGCTCCGGCCGCCGGTGCCAGCATGGGGGGCAGGGGCTCCGAGCCCTGGCCTCAGCCCTGCAACGGGTACGGTGGCCGGACAAGTTCAAGCCAACGACGCCGCCGCGCTATAGCGGCGCGACTGATCCGCTGGCCTTCTTGCTGGCGTACGAGGAGGCCATCCTCGAAGCTGGAGGTGACGATAGGGTCATGGCCAACTGGCTCCCCATGGCCCTCACCGGCGCTCCGCGCACATGGTTGCTCCACCTGCCGGCAGCCTCCGTGGCCTCTTGGGAAGAGCTCCGCAGCCTCTTCCCCGCCCACCATGCTACACCAACACCCCCGGTCGTCGCGGCCCTCTTGGGCGGCTCGCAGGCGCCGCCTACAAGTCACCACGTCAAGCCGTTCATCCACCGGGTCAGCGTCGCTTCCACGCGGCAGGGGGCTCTCCCGGACCGGGCGGCGCCCAAGGCCGGCCTGACCTTCAGCTCGGAGGACCACCCCTCCAACTCAGCCTGCTCGGGTGCGCTCCCCATGCTGTGCACCCCGACCATCTGCCAGGTGGCCGTCACCAGAACTCTCATCCATGGCGGTACGGGCCTCAGCGTGCTCTCGGTTGAGGCCTTCAACCTCCTCTGCATACCCCTGGAACGGCTGCAACCCAGCCGGCCCTTCTCAGGCATTGGGGGCGGATCATCCAGCTCCTTGGGACAGATCCGGCTCCCAGTAACCTTCGGCACCTACAACAACTTCCGCACGGAGCTGGTCGACTTCGACATCGCCCCCGTCGGCCTCCCCTACAATGCCATCCTCGGCTACCCAGCGCTGGCCCAGTTCATGGCCGCGACGCACCCAGCGTACAACCTCATGAAGATGCCCAGGAGTAGCGGTGTCCTCACCGTGCACGGGGACACCGAAGACGCGCTACGAGTGCTCAAGCTCGCCTTCAAGACGGCGGCGTCGGCACAACCCGCCGACTCGGAGACCCCCGAGCCCAAGGGGGCTGCACCCGCCAAGAGGAAACAGTTGTTCACCCAAGACAAGGCAGAAACCAAGCAGATACCCGTCGATGAGGACGGGTCCACCAATGCCACTTTCACCATAGGCGCCAACCTTGAGCTCGAGCAGGAAGAGGCCCTGGTCAGGTTCCTGCGTGCAAACAAGAAGGTATTCGCTTGGGAGCCTGACCAGTTGGCGGGGATCCCTAGGAGTGTAATCGAGCATCACCTCAACGTGTGCCCCAACGTGCGCCATGTGAAGCAGAAGGCAAGGCGGTAGTCCACAGAAAAGCAGGCCTTCATCTTCCAAGAGACCCGCAAACTAGAAGCCGCTGGGGTCATTCGCGAGGTCCGATACCCAGATTGGTTGGCCAACCCTGTCGTTGTGCCAAAGAAGGGAGGGAAGGAGCGCATGTGTGTCGACTTCACCAACCTCAACAAGGCATGCCCGCAAGATCCGTTCCCGCTCCCCCGCATCGACCAGATCATCGATTCCACCGCAGAATGCGACCTACTATGCTTCTTGCATGCCTTCTCTGGGTATCACCAGATCAAGATGGCGGTAGGAGACGTCGAAAAGACAGCCTTCCTAACCCCGTGTGGGGTGTACTGCTACACATGCATGCCATTCGGGCTGCGTAGCGCAGGGGCGACCTTTTAGCGGCTGATGCACATCACCTTGCCCCCGCAGCTCGGGAAGAATGTTGAGGCTTACGTAGATGACATTGTGGTGAAGTCTCGGGAGGCCAGGACCCTGATACAAGACCTGGAGGAAACCTTCGCGAGCCTCAACGCAGTGAACCTGTGGCTCAACCCATAGAAGTGTGTGTTCGGAGTCCCCTCGGGCAAGCTCTTGGGTTTCCTCGTGTCCCACAGAGGCATCGAGGCTAACCCGGAAAAGGTCAAGGCGGTCGAGGACATGAGCCCGCCAAAGACCCTCAGAGAAATGTAGAAGCTCACTGGGTGCGTGACCGTGCTAGGGAGCTTCATCTCCAAGTTGGGGGAGCGAGCGCTGCCCTTCTTCCAGCAATTGAAGAAAAAGGGGCCCTTTGAATGGACTAAAGAGGCTGACAAGGCATTCCAGGATCTCAAGAGATACCTGACCAGCCCTCCGGTCATGGTGGCTCCGTGCCCTCAAGAGCCCCTGGTGCTTTACCTCGCCGCCACTCCCTACTCCACCAGCGCAGCCCTGGTGGCGGTTAGGGAGGAGCATCGAATCAAAACCATAGCAACAGCCCGGGACAAGGCAAAACAGGAACAAGGAAGGCCCACAGAAACCGCCACCGCAGCTGAGGAGGATCAGCTGCCGCAGAGGAGTGCACTGGAGGCGGAAGAGGCCCCTCTCCCAGATGGCCATCCTCAGGAGGCCTCATCGCCTCAGGAGGCACCATGGTCTCCGGAGGGTGCCACCAGCACTAACGCACCCAACCTCATTGAGCACCCAGTGTACTTCGTCAGCACAGTGTTGCGAGACGCAAGGGCACGGTACCCCATGCCTCAGAAGCTCCTCCTCGTGCTACTGGTGGCCTCGCGCAAGCTGCGGCACTATTTTCAGGGTCACCCCATCAAGGTCGTCTCGTCATACCCCCTGGAGAGAGTGCTCAGGAGCCCTAACCCAGCTGGAAGGGTCGCTGAGTGGAACATAGAACTGCAAGCGTTCCAGCTCGAATTCAGCACGACCAGAGTCATCAAGGGTGCAGCATTAGCGGATTTTGTGGTAGAATGGACGGAGGCACCAGGCCTCAAGGCCGACGAGGATCGGTCCCTCTCCCCGGGAAGCGAGGCGCCAGAAGGCTGGGTCATGTACTTCGATGGGGCGTTCTCCAGGCATGGCGCTGGGGCTGGGGCGGTGCTTATATCGCCCACTTAGGACAAGCTCTACTACGCCGTACAGCTCTGTTTCCAGCAAGGTGAAAAGGTCTCCAACAACATAGCGGAGTATGAAGGTTTAATAGCGGGCTTGAAGGCCACACCTGCCCTGGGGGTGAAACGCCTCACCATCAAGGGCGATTCACAGCTCCTTGTCAATTTCTCCAACAAGGTGTACGAGCCGAAAGATGAGCACATGGAAGCCTACCTTGCGGAGGTCCGTAGGATGGAGAAGCAGTTCTGGGGGTTGGAGTTGCAGCATGTGCCCCGTGGCACCAATCAGGAGGCCGACGACATCGCCAAACGGGTATCCAGGCGGTTACCTCAGGAGCTTGGCGTCTTCGAGGAGCGGCTCTTCAAGCCCTTAGCCCTGCCGTCATTGTGAAACACGGCTCAACCTCGGGAGGAGCTCCCCCAGCCACCTGCCTCAGGAGCTCCCCCAGCCACCTGCCTCAGGAGCCCCGGTCTGTGGCCCGGCCTCAGGAGCACGCCTGCTCCTGACGATGGAACCTCAGGAGGGGTGCTGGATCACGGAGCTCCGAAGTTACTTAACACAAGGGACCCTGCTGGAGAAGGAGGAGGAAGCGGAGCGTGTGGCACGGCAGGCCACGGCATACTGCATCAAGGATGGAGAGCTCTACTGGAAGCGACCAAACGATGTATCCTTGTGCTGCATCTCCAGAGAGCAAGGAAAGGAACTGCTGGAAGATATACACGGCGGAGACTGTGGACATCATTCATCATCACGGACCCTCATCGGCAAGGCGTTCTGCAGTGGGTTTTATTGGCCCACCGCACTCAATGACACTATCGAACTGGTAAAAGCTTGTGAGGCCTGCCAGTTCCACGCCAAGCAGATCCATCAGCCGGCAGGAGGCCTGTAGACTATACCCCTTTCGTGGCCATTCGTAGTCTGGGGGCTGGACATCCTAGGCCCGTTTCCTCGGGCGCCAGGGGGCTACCGCTACCTCTATGTCGCCATGGACAAGTTCACCAAGTGGGCTGAAGTAGAGGCCGTCCGCACCATCCCCGAGGGTTCCGCGGTCAAGTTCATCGGGGGCATCGTGAGCCGGTTCGGGGTGCCGAACCGCATCATCATAGACAACGGTTCACAGTTCACCAGTAACCTCTTCAAAACATACTGTGCTAACCTTGGAATGCAGATATGCTACGCTTCGGTGGCGCACCCCCGAAGCAACGGCCAGGCCGAGCGAGCCAACGCAGAGGTCCTGAGGGGCCTCAAGACCAGGACGTTCAAGAAGAAGCTGGAGGCCGCGGCAGAGGTTGGTAAAACGAGCTTCAGTCCGTGTTGTGGTCCATCCGCACAATCGCGACCAAGCCGACTGGAGAGACCCCGTTCTTCTTGGTCTACGGAGCCGAAGTCGTCCTCCCTCACGAGGTCAAATGTCGCTCCGCGCGGGTCATGGCGTTCGACGAGGCGTAGCAGGACACCATGTGGGGGATGGACCTCGTGCTGGGGGAGGAACGTTGCCGAGAAGCCGCACTGCAAGCGGCGAGGTACCAACAAGCACTGCGACGATATCACTGCCGCAACATTCGCCGCAGAACTCTCGAGGTAGGAGACCTCATGCTCAGGCGGGTTCTCTCCAGGGAGGGACTGCACAAGCTCTCTCCCATGTGGGAGGGCCCGTTCAAGGTTGTTCATGTTTCTAGGTCCGGCTCTGTGCGCTTGGAGACTCAGGAGGGGGTGCCGGTCCAGAACGCATGGAACATCCAGCACCTCCGGAAGTTCTACCCCTAAAAAGGCCCAGAGCATGTGAAGAAGGCGAATGCCTATGAAGCTGTCACGTTTTGGAAAAGGCCCAGAGCCTGTGAAGAAGGTGAATGCCTGTGAAGCTGTCGCGTTTTGGAAAAGGCCCAGAGCCTGTGAAGAAGGCGAATGCCTGTGAAGCTGTCGTGTTTTGGAAAAGGCCAAGAGCCTGTGAAGAAGGCGAATGCCTGTGAAGCTTTCGAGTTTTGGAGAGGGCCCGGAGCCTGTGAAGAGGGCAAATGCCCATGAAGCCTGCTTCCCCCAAGAAAGGCCCGGAGCCTGTGAAGAAGGCCAACGCCTATGAAGCTCGCCACCCGTGACACTCTCACGTAATAATGAGTTGGGGCTGTACACGCCCCGGAGTCTCAGGAGCGCCGGCCTCAGGCCCTGGGGCTCGCTCCCACGCCCAGTGGCAGCACTTAGGTCCGCGCTGGTAAGAAGACGTCGAAGACTAGATTAGGTGCCGGACGCGGCTTTTTCATTTGCTTTCCGCAGTTGGCTTGTTCATTCTCATTTGAAGTTTTATTGAAGTTGTTGCCGTCTTTGGCTTGTGGTTCTTCGACTTTTCACTCTCCTGCCTCGATTTCTCTTATGCAAGGCCTCGCGAGGGGGGCAGCCGAGCACCCTCGCGAGTGTTCCTATCCTAGTTGTTCAAGAGTTTCGCGACCTGGGTCCATCACAGGAGCACCCCTCCAGTCCATGCCCCACGGGCACCGCGACACGAACATAGGGCCTGGGTCGGTCGCCCCCCCACGGCTGGGGCCAAGAACTATCCACGCGCGGGCACGTAGCCGGAAGGCATGATAACGGAAGCAAAGCGATGATTAACAGCAATAACCCAAACACACCCCCGCGGGGCTCCACGCTACTGTCTTGTTACGCAGGAAAAAGGAAAAGAAAGAACAAATCAGGCGTAGCTCGCCTCACACCGGCCTGTAGGGAAGACTCGAACTGCCTTTGGGGCTCAGGCAGACTCCCTCTCACGCTTCACCGAGGCGCGACGGTGGGCAGACACGCTACCACCTCCCAAGCAGGTACGACAGCGTGGAGGCTGACCGCTGCCACCGCTAGAAGAGTCGCCGCCTGAAGAAGAACCAGTGAAGCTTGGGGAACCCTGAGCGCCGCCAATCACGCGAGCGCTGCCCTCTCCATCATCGTCGGGGCTGGGTTCCTGGCCACGGTCGTCGTCCTCAGGGCAGCCCCCTGCGCGGCGACCATCTTCCCCAAACACCATCACGTAGAGGGTGGCATCGGCGTCAAACTTGAAGTGCAGGGTGCACCGACGGCTCAGGCCAAGCGCGCGGGCAAACATTTGCCAACCGCGGGTCAAGGCCAGGCTCCCGGCTGCGGAGACTTCCAGTGAAGCCCATGAGGCCCAACTGCAGCAGCCGTCTGCCTGAAGCCAGAGGCCGACCGGGGCGCCGGCCGGGAGCTCGCCGAGGAGGAAGCGAGGAAGTTGAAGCCGGGTGCTAGTCAGCTCCGCCGACCACACAACGAACGCCGACAGCACCTCTGCAGCACGAAAGCGCGGCCTAGGGGAACGCGCGACCAAAGCGCGCCCCCCGGCCGCAGCAATCCGCCCGTCACCATGCTGGAAATCGTCTCCACGGCCGTGGGGAGCTGCCGTGGTGGCCACAGGATGTTTGCGAGGGCGCCCTCGGCTGCGCTTGGGCGGGGGAGAGGCAGGCTCAACCTGGCGAGCCTTCCCCTTCTCTGCGGCCGAGAACCTCCTCAACGGGGCCATGAAGAAGAAGGAGAAGTAAGGGGGGATGAACTGGAAGGGCGCGCACCGATCCGTATTTATAGCCGGCGAGGGCCAACCGTCGGCCCCCACGATCGCAGGTAATCATGACCCGCTTTGCATGCAGGGACTTGTCCAATCCGTGTAGTTGCCGAGGCGCCGTGGGGAAGTGGAGGCGCCCATGTCCAATCAACCGCCACGTGGCGCCCAAGGCCGCAGGCTGTTAGGGCCAGCGGCGCTTCGCTCTTGCCCTTTCGCCTCTCTACACGGCCAAGTCCGTGCGCGCCTTGGGCACGGGGGCTACTGTCGGCGTTCTGGGAACGGGGGTCCCCAGACTTTCCTGCCTGCGGCCTGCGGCGTGGCTCGAGGAGGGGCCCAGCACGCCCCATATTCATCAACACAGACCCAAGACCCTCGTGAGGGGTCAAGCCTCGCGGGACGGACGACACGGAGCTTCCTCAGACACGGCCTCATCAGGCTGGCTCGCGAGGAGGCAGAGAGATCAAGGCGGGGTATCTCACGAGGTGCCCGTGACGCAAGCGATGACGACCAAGGGTGCCAGGCGGGCGCCAGCCCATGCAGTGTCCTCCTTTCCTCTTTGGTGCAAAGGGAGCAAGCGCAGGCGAGAGCATCAAGCAAAGGCACCCATTTCGGTGCAACGACACCAAGACCAGCCCAACGGCAGGGAGGAAGTCATTGTGGAGCCCAAGCCAGCGTCACCGCCAGAGCCTTTGGCAGGCGAGGACCAACTTTAGTCAGGATAAGTGTACCAGATGTTCCCCTTCAAAATGGCCAATTGTTGGCGCCCTTCCCGCTCAATTTTTGGGAAGAGGCCCAGGGCATTTGCCTATAAATAGGACTAGCCACCCCCAGGGAAGGGGGGATCTAGAATCGGCCAACCCAGAAACAAGCTGGGATCGGATCGAGTAGCATCACACACACAGAGAGAGAGAAGGGTGATTGAACTCCTCCCAGCAGTTCATCGCCCCAGCCAGGAATAGACCCTCGCGAGGCTGTTCTTCCTTGTATTGCTCATCATCATCAGCCCAAGAGGCAATCCACCACACCACACACTGGAGTAGGGTATTACACCACAACGGTGGCCCGAACTAGTATGAACTCCATGTCTCTTGCGCTGTTCTTTCCATATCTTAGATCTTAGCGTGGCGGTGGGGCGCAGGAAGGTAGAAGGCGAAATCTCCGCGCGCACCCCAGTGTTCGAACCTCAAGGGTCTGCCGGAACCTGAAATCCGACAATATTCATGGCATAGTTTGTTCAAATGATCTCATATTGTGCAAAAGGGTGCATCTTGGAATGGCAAACAATGTTGCCTAAGGGAGTTTTCATTTTCTGTGCACAGAAAATTCATTTTCAATTTTCCGAGTGCCCCAAATGAGGTTTTTTTGTGAAGGACCTACCAAATAATTCTTGCAAAATTGGACCAAATCATTTTTCTAAAATACTAGGCCATATTTAATGCACAATTGACCAAATGGTTGGGCGTCAAAAGTTTTGATCCACCTCTGGTGAAAAAGATAAATTTCCGCCGATTCAGGTGGAAGCGGGTCAAATTTGAACTGCAGCTGCCTCATAGTTTGCTCTTTATTTTTTCCAAAAATCATTTCTAGGTACATAAGTATCTATTTAATTAGAGAAACATCAAAAGTTTTCCAAGATTCAGCCACTAGCTAGGAACGGTCAAGCCCGCCGTTTTGACCGCATTTTGAAACAGGCATAAAAATGCAAAAAAATCAAAAAATTGGAAAACCTTCGCATTGTGTCATCATATGTGACCAAATTTCCAGGAAAAATAATAAACTTGTAATACGACAATTAGTTTTAAGAAGTGTTCTCAGAAATGAGCTATCATGCGTGAAGATTCATGGCTTTCAAGCCAAATGACCAATCTTATGGCCACATTCATGGCATAGTTTGTTCAAATGATCTCATATTGTGCAAAAGGGTGCATCTTGGATGGCAAACAATGTTGCACAAGAGAGTTTTCATTTTTTGTGCACGGAAAATTCATTTTCCATTTTCTGAGTGCCCCAAATGAGGTTTTTTTGTGAAGGACCTACCAAATAATTGTTGCAAAATTGAACCAAATCATTTTTCTAAAATACTAGGCCATATTTAATGCAAAATTGACCAAATGGTTGGGTGTAAAAAGTTTTGATCCACCTCTAGTGAAAAAGATAAAATTCCGCCGATTCAGTTGGAAGCGGGTCAAATTTGAACTACAGCCGCCTCATAGTTTGCTCTTTATTTTTTCCAAAAATCATTTCGAGGTACATAAGTATCTATTTAATAAGAGAAACATCAAAAGTTTTCCAAGATTCAACCACTAGCTAGGAACGGTCAAGCCCGCCGTTTTGACCGCATTTTGAAACGGGCACAAAAATTCAAAAAAAATCAAAAAATTGGATAACCTTCACATTATGTCATTGTATGTGACCAAGTTTCCAAGAAAAATAATAAACTTGTAATACGGAAATTATTTTTAAAAAGTGTTCTCAGAAATGAGCTGTCATGCGTGAAGATTCTTGGCTTTCAAGCCAAATGATCAATCTTATGGCCACATTCATGGCATAGTTTGTTCAATTGATCTCATATTGTGCAAAAGGGTGCATCTTGGAATGGCAAACAATGTTACCTAAGGAAGTTTTCATTTTCTATGCACGGAAAATTCATTTTCCATTTGTCGAGTGCCCGAAATGAGTTTTTTTGTGAAGGACCTACCATATATTTGTTGCAAAATTGGACCAAATCAATTTTATAAAATACTAGGTCATATTTAATGCACAATTGACAAAATGGTTGGGTGTCAAAAGTTTTGATCCACCTCTGGTGAAAAAGACAAATTCCCGCCGATTCAGGAGGAAGCGGGTCAAATTTGAACTGCAGCTGCCTCATAGTTTACTATTTATTTTTTTCCAAAAATCATTTATAGTTACATAAGTACCTATTTAATCATAAATACATGGTTTGGTGGCGATACATCGAGGTTTGGGCGGTGGTCGAGGCCCCCAACTCTAGAGCGCGTAAACTCGCATGCCCGCCGCGTGGTCACCGCGTGACCGTGGCGTTGCCATGTGTTCTGGGAAGCCTAGGCATGTGTAGTGGGTTGGGAACTCCCCAGGTAGGTGCTAGGAAGAAAATTACAACATAAGATTCTCACGAGGAGACCGATCGATGCTCAAACATGAATTAGCAGCCAAGTGTTTGATTAGCGGTACGGGAAATGTACATGGCTAATGGGCGTGAGTTTTGGCTGAGGATGATCAGTTACTAAGAAGACCGTCTTCACAAATTTTCATCTCAAAAGGAGGAGCCTAGGTGGTACTTGCTTTGCAAACTACCACACTGGACATAAATACGAATGTCTAGGTGGTACTTGCTTTGCAAACTACCACACTGGACATAAATACGAATGTTGAAGCTCGGCTCAAAATAATGAATGGATTGAGCTGGCATTTGGTGGAGGATGGTTATTTGGGCATAGGAAAGCACTGTAGAAAATGGATATTATTTGGACATGCCAAAGTGGTACTTCCTTCACAAACTGTTGTTCTGAACAGAATAGGAAAATGAATATTTTTGAATTATTTTTCAACTAGGAAAGGAAGGTTTTTACATATTTGATGAAGATATGACCCAAAGAATTTATGAGATTTTTTTGGGAATTTTGGGAATGACAGAAATATAGGTTGCTTCACAACCCAGGGCAAAAACTGCCACATGGACATGACACATTGGCAAAACTGATGAGGTGGCGCCTAGTCATAGCAACCCACCACAATTTACATGGCTATAACCATCTATATTGGTCGTTAACAACTAGAAATAAGGCAGCGGACTAGCGCTGTTTGCTTTATGACCATTTCATGTAAGGAAATTACGACCTTTCTGAGCAAAATGGTCGCAATGGTTTAGGGTTTGTAGCCCCTCGAACAGCTTTTGACCAATTGGTCTGAAATGGTCATAGATCTATGACCATTTCTTCCAGGGTCACTGACAGAAGGTCACTAGTTGACATATTTCTTTTAGTGATTGTCACCGAATGTTAAGGGTGCGGACCCTACGGGTTTGAGAACTATGTAGACATGAGCGAGACACGTCTCCGGTCAATAACCAATAGCGGAACCTGGATCTTTATATTGGCTCCCACATATTCTACGAAGATCTTTATCGGTCAGACCGCATAACGATATATGTTGCACTACAAAAAAAAATACACTTCCGTGATGATACGTGTTTGTCATAGTAGGTCGCATTTTCTGTCATGCATGTATATCCATGACAAATTTATGACAGAATCAAGATAGTCATACATGTGCTGTCGTACAAGTGTTCCATGACATTACCAAAATTATCATCACGGAAGTGTCCACTTCCATGACGATAAATCGTGCGTCACAGAAGTGCTTTTGTCAAGGGTGACCGACACGTGGCATCCACCGTAATGGAACACCGTTAAGCTATCAGGTCGGCTTTTGGATCGGATAACCCGTTAACAGCCCTGACCAATGGGGATTTTCCACGTGTAAAATCATCATTGGCTGGAGGAAACATGTGTCGGCTCATCGTTGGGACAGATGTCAACCACTCATTGGACAGAAGGCACCTATGATACTTCGACACGTGGCACGGCCCAACAGAGGCCCATTCCTGCGAAAAGGCCAGCCCGTTTGACTTGGTCAAAAGCTAGCGGGCCAGCCCATGGAAAGCCTGTTAACGACCTATTCGAATATAGCCCATTTACAACCCGCTAACCCAAGGCCCATTACGCCCTATCCAAATTAGGCCCAGTAGCGTCATCTGGGCCATCCAACATGATGCAGCTCGTTTTCACTTCTGGCCCATGTATGGCCCATGACGTCTTTAGGCCCATATGAGGCCCTATGTAACTCTTGGCCTACTAACGGCCCGTGGTGAAACTGGCCCGTAATGAACAGTGTATCACTTTACACCCTTTAACGGCCCGTGGTGAAACTGGCCCGAAATGAACAGTGTATCACTTTATACCCATTAACGGCCCGTTATTCCGTTGGGCCATTTCTAGCCCATGTTATCTTTCGACCTTCTCAGAGCCCATTTATTCTTGGGCTCATTTCCAGCATTCGTTTAATTATGGCCCGTTACTGTCATTTTTTGCTTGTGGGCCAAATTCAGCCAGTGCTTACAGTCAGCCCGTTTGTGGTCCGTTAATACGTTGGGCCGATTTCATAGCGTCATCAAATACGGCCTATTAATGATGGCTCGTTATGGTCGGCCCATGAATGAACGATTCCAACTCTAGCCCGTTTACGGCCATTATGCGGTCTGTTTGGCCCATGTTTGGCCAATCGATTATATGGCCCGTATAAGGCCCATTGATAATACGGCCCGTAGAAGGCCCATTGTTTCTATGGCCCATAGAAGGCCCATTATTTCTACGACGCGTAGAAGGCCCACTGTTTCTATGGCCAGTAGGAGGCCCAGTGTCACTACAGTAAATATTAGCCCATGGTTATTGTGGCCTAGTTTTAAAAAATAGGTTGTTGCAGCCACTAGCTAACCGCGGAAAAAGAACTGCAATGAATACAAGCAAATAAATAAACAAGACAACAAGGAAATAAATAAGCAAGCAACTAACGCTAGGCTATCACGGCTATTACACATAATACATCCACTTGGCATCAAAGTTCGCCACCAGTGCAAATATAGGGAACAAAGCAGCATATCATATACACTGGTTGTCAAAGTTGGCGACCAGCGAAAATAAACGCCGCAGCAAAACAAATCCAGAACTGTAACCACTTCAGAAGATCTCAAGAAACAATATCCTGAGTACCCATAATGTTGGCAAGATGCTTAGCAAGCTTATTAACTTTCTCTTGTTTGGCACTTAAATCCTCCAGCGCTTGCTGTTGCACCAGAAAATATGCATCTGAATTCTGCGGGGACTTCCTCAGTCCTTCAGCTTCCTATCGCAGCACATCTGATCGATGTCTTTGAACTTGAAGTTGAGACTCAAGAAAACGAACTGATTCAGGCAGCGAGTTCGAAGAGCTTGTGCCAGCAGTAGTGGCCAGTAACTCGAACACTACATCAAGACAGGACTTATGGGTTCCCTCACTGTTGTCAAGATAGTTTTTATCAGCTTTCTTGGAGACCAACAGGGATGTCTCACTATCTTGAACCTTATCTACATTACTTCCTTTACCATTGGTGGTACTGTTCTCCAATATTTTGTTCGCATTCTAAAAGAGAAACAAGCAGACACATCACATGTTTACCATGTTGTATATGAAACTCATTTTGGTAAATGAGTTCAGTAGTAAAGTGGACAGGATAACAGCATGAAACAAACATATATCTATGTACCATGGTCACTTTATGGTCTATATCATTCTAGTTTTTGTTGCCAAATCAAGATAGAGACACAGTTCAAATAATATTTGTTCAAGACAAAGCAAAATAGACATAATATAAGTGTGGGTAACTATAGAGCAATAACAACACTTGTAATGTGCATGACATGAGAACATAACTGTTTATTTAATTGAAACTGAAATCAACATAAAGCAGGTTACAACAGCAAACCAGTTAAAGAAAAAGATTTAAAACATACCTGTTGCGCCATTGGAGTTTCAATTCCATCCTTCAAATTTGAAAATAGTTGGTATGAGTAAATACAGTCATGCAAGAGCAAAGGAGTATGAACCATAGCTACAAAACCTGACCTGAGAACAAATCTTCTTCTCCTTTAAGCGTTGAGTTGGGATTCAGAGTGGTGGTCCTCATGCTTTGGGCACTGCAGTTCCCTTACTAACTGCTCGTGTTTGGGTGCTCTGTGGTGGAGATGGTGCTATGTCAACTGGAATTGGGTTACTATCTGCCGGGGTTGGGGTTAGAAGGGGTGTAGCTGGTTCTCTGTCCAACTGGGTAGGGGTACAATCTGCGAGAGTCTGGGTTATGTGTGGTGGATCTGGTCCTTGGGCAAGTACAATTGTGGTTATATCTGCATCAACTGGTAGCACTATCTTTTCTGAAGACCGTGTTGTTACTCCCTTAGATACTGCCATCACGCTCTCCAATTCAAATGGCTGATAAACAAGAAAAGTAATTGAAAGTATAGACATTGTATGATAGACAGCTGCAATGGATAGTGGGGAATAAAAGAGGGCATGAAATAATTCATATTTATGTTGTCTAACCAAACAGGATAGCATGACACAATTTCACATATATGATGGCTAACTAAACATGATAGCATGACACAATTTCACATTATGATGGCTAACTAAAAAAGATGGAAAGACATAGTTCAAAATATGAGACTATGTAAACAGGATGACATGACATAACTATATAATGTGTTTATTAAATAGGTTGGGATGCCATAATTCACATACATTCACGGATAGAATGCGATAATTCAAAATATGATGACTGTAAACACTAAACAAGATGAGATGATATAACTATATGATGTCTTTATTAAATGGGTTGCCATGCCATAATTCAGATAAATGATGTGTATGTACTATGTAAACATGATGGCATGATATAATTCAAATATATGATTTATATAGTAAGCAAGTAAGCAGATGGCAATCCATATATGATGTAAAAACTAAGCAATGCAAGACAACATGCATGACATGGGTAATATATCCCTGCCAAGTTTGACCATAGACCTCAAGGGGGGAATAGGAGTGGTCATCAGTCTCTGAATCCTCCTCTGAGGAGCTCTCTGTAACCAGCAAGATGTCTGCTTCAGCAGGTAGCATTGTCTGCTCTGAATACCTTGTTTTCACTCCAGATACTTCCATCACCACTTCAAATGGCTGATGCAGGAAGAGTAGTTGAATATACAAACGTTGTCGACAAATGGAACGCGTAATAGAAAAAAATGATAGCATGCTATAATTCACATACATGATGATTAGCTAAACAGCATGGCATTGCATAATTCACATATATAATGCCTTTGCAACAAGATAGCATTGTATAATTCACATATATAATGTCTTGCAACAAGATGGCAATGCATAATTCACATATATGGTAATTAGACACTGAATAGGTGGCATTCGCACAAAGCATGTCTAAACTAATCAAATGACATAGCAATGCGAGACACCATATGCACAATATGAGCAACATAACCCTGCCAAGTTAGAGGATACACCTCGGGGGGGGGGAATAGGACTGGTCATTTGTCTCTGAATCCTCCTCTGAGGAGCTATCCATAACCAGCGAGATATGCGCATCATCAGATAGCATAGTCTGCTCTGAAGACCTTGTTTTCACTCCAGAATTTGCCATCACCATGTCAAATGGCTGCTGCACACGAAGAGCAGTTAAATCTAATAACATTGTTGACAAATGTAATATGTAACGAAAAAAGGATGGCTTGATATAATTTACATATAAGATGACTGACTAAGCAGGATGGCATTGCAAAATTCACATATATGATGCCTGGCTAAACAAGATGGCGTTGCATAATTCACATAAACGATGAATAAACTAAACAGATGGCATTCGCACAAAGGATCTCTAAACTAAGCAGATGACATATTTGATGTATAAAGTAAGCAATGCAAGACACCATATGCATGATATAACCAACATCAGCATGCCAAGTTAGAGGGAAGACCTCAGGGGGGTAAATAGGAGTTGTCTTCTCCTTCTGAATCCCCCTCAGAACAGATATCTTCCTCTCGATTACAATCCGAAATGCATGGAGGGGGGCTGCCTTTGCGCCTGCCATGGAGCGACGTCTGCATGAAATTTTATTGCCACGCAAGGCTCGTCTCTTTTGCTCTACATGTTCAGTTCCATTGTTTACAATAACTGTCATGCATAGGAATAAAACATAGTGAGATTATGTAAGGAGTCTCTGCAGAAATCCAGAGTGATGGTAGCAACCTGTGGATAGACCCAAAACCAATAATAGTAGGCAGATAATAGCTTCAGTTAAAAAATATAGATAATGGCTTCTTTACTATTTGTTTCCCACCCAACATGAAACTCATAGTAGACACCGGAGATTAACCAGATAGTAGATAGATACTATTGATAGTGGCCCCGATATGTACCCCACAACCATTTAAAAACTCAAGTTTGACCATTAGTTTGGAGCTGACTCAGAGTCTAATTGGTGAACATGATGATAAAGTAGCATGTAATATTAAGCGATGCATAACGTAAGCAGACACGAAAGAGTGCGACCTCTCTTGCGGACCCATGTAGTCCTCGAGGTCATCTGCTCGGTTGATGATGGTAGTGCAGTTTTCATGGCTACCAGCGGCGAGGAAGAAGATCTGAGGCGGCGAAAGACAGTCTGGAGGCCGGATCCCTGCTGTGTTGGACCCTTCTGTCGTTGGAGCAGCTGAGCTGGGGTGGACAACAGCGCAGCAGGAGCGGGACAAACCACACAAGGTTTTCTTTGGCAACTATCTATAAGAGAAGTAATTCTGTAAGGGCTCGTTTGAATTGGAGGATTCCAACAATGCAGGGATAGGAAATAGACAGGAATAGGATAGGAATGCACGTGCAAAACAGAGAATTTGAAAACACAGGATTTCTGCCAATCTGGGTGTTTGATTCACAACAATTGGAAGATCACATGATGCAAAGAAGCATGGTGAGATTAAGTCAAACCACAAGAAAATGTATGGTTATAATGCTATTATGCTACTATCTCTTAGTCTTGTGCTTCATGAATAGGAATTTGAAAAGGAGGACAAGTATAAATTAAAATTCCTACGTTTTTTCTTTCAAGGAGACACTAAAGGAACAAATCCATGTGCTTAGTGGACAATATATATAACATGTAGAGTAAGAAAGAGATGCAACAAGTGTACAACCTCTTTGGCGATGCCATGTCGATCTCAGTGTGATTGGGTTGGCCGGTGAGGATGCTCCGGCTGACTTGGCTGTCGGAGGAGGGGAAGAAGATCTTAGACATCTGGAGATGGAGCCCGAGGTACTGCGCCGCTGTGATGGAGGGTTTCGTCATTGGAGCAGCCCCGGTGAGTTGTACGACGCCGAGGCTGAAGCAGGATAAGAGAGACAACCAACAACGTTAACCTGAGTGGAATTCTAATAGCATCTCCAATACATGATATAAAATACATAAACACAAAGTGCTAGATGTAAAATACATCAGCCGCTCATCTCTGAACTTAACTGTCGAAACTGAATTTAACTGTCAAAACTGAACTTAACTGTCGAAACTGAACTTAACTGTCGAAACTGAATTTTGCTGTCGAAACTGAACGCACTAGCAAGGTGAGGCTACACGTCGGTCGACTGACTTTTTCATCTCTGGTCAATCGATTTTGCAGCCGTTGGATACGAAATCAAGGGTCTGCGGTTCATCTTCATCCTCCACCCCCCTGAGCCGGCCAAACAGCAGCCCCCCGCCGCCCGCGGCCGGCGGTGCGCCGCCCCGCACGCCCCAAAAACACTCCCCACCGCCGGTCCACCGCCGCCCTGGCCATCCCTCTAGGCCCCCCTGTACCGAGCTTTTTCTCTGGTGATCCCCACGCTACCGCCCCGCCAACGCCCCGCCACCGTCGGCGACCACCGCCCCCTTCCTGAACCCTAAGATAGATAGTGGGGTACCTCTCCGGCGAGCCCCCCTTCCCGCTATGGCTGGTTCTTCCTTCACCCCGGCGGCATCAGAGTGAAGTGTAGCTAAATCGGAGTAGCATCGCAACCAAGAGAAAGAGCGAGAGCAGCAGCGCGAGCAAGAGCAATAGCAAGAGCAGACCAGGCAGGGGACCGAGAGCAAGAGCAGAGCAGCAGCGCGAGCAAGAGCTAAAGCAGGAGCAGGTCCTACTGATGTGGACGTCACCGCCGAGGGAGCAACGCCATGGAGGAAGTGGCCGGCGACGCCGCCGTGGATGGAGCCGCGCCGTGTCGGCTCAGGACCGTGAGATCGAATCAAGAAGAAAATGCGGCGATTAGTGTACAACATGTTTGGTGGTGCCGATTAGGCCGCAGCTTCATCCGAGGAAACGGTGATGATGATGCTCTTCCGGTGGTGTAGGTGAAGACGGCAGTGTGGGAATGGAGGTGGCGCGAAAGATGAGGGGAACGTCGGGGAAGCTCCTTGGAGGTGGAGGACGGGGTGGCTGAACCGGCGGGATGATGAGATCGATGACGGATCCTCATCTGGTACGGTGGATGATGGACGTCGAGGTGTTGCTGTGGACGTTGTCGTCGGGGAAGAGGCTCCGGCTAGGTTGTGGACGGAGCAGGGTGTGGGGTTTCGTCACGGGTTTTCGCGGCCTCGGTGTACGAATGGTTGGGCGTATGGGATGGCAGTGGGGAACCATGTCTTAGAGACGCGCTTGTCCAAAATTTGGGGTAAGTTACGAAAGTACCCCACCGATTTGAGGTGGTTCTTTCGGTTCAGGGGTACCACGGGCATTTCGCGTGTCGGGATTTCACAGGAGGTGGGAGTTTTCGTGCATGTTGTAATTTCGGAATAGCAAGGCGCGGATTGAGATGGAGGGAGTTGTCAGAGCACAACGAGACAAAGATATATCTTAAATATTTCGGGCTAACAAGGCACGGGTTGAAATTTCCGGACAAGCCTAACGTGTACTATACCAAATCAATGCGCCCTACAAATGTCATTCAAAACTTTGAATTCATGTTATGTTCAATCAAAATATTTCGCTATGTGTATAATGCATGCAACCTACTACTCAAATGAACGTTTTTGTGCATTCCAAATGTATATACTACCGCTTCAATGTGAACTAAATTTGAATTCATTTCTCTATTTGAATAAGATCTACAGTAATGATTGTTGTGAAGTCAAAGCATTTGAATTTGTTTCTCTATTTTAATAAGATCTACAATCTTCATTATTGTCAAGTTAAACCATCGTTTGTGTATTATCTTCACAGCACACCACATGATTAGTCTCGAGTTACATATGAACTATGTGTACCATATGAACTCGAACTAGATTTTTTGAATACACTTTATTTTGATTTCAAATCACATTACATTTCTAGCTCTAGCTAGATCTTCATAATCTAAACCATGTCTCATATGTATAATGTGTTTATCACATTATGTATGGTGCCCCGCCCCCTAAGCCTACAAGTATTTAGATGTGAGTTGCAAACACCACACATTACCACAAATTCAAATAAAATGTGAGAATGTTCGATATATAGTATTGTTTAGATTCTTTGATATTTAGTTGTAAGCTACAAATGCCACACATTATCACAAATTCAAATAAAATGTGAGATTGTTTGATGTATAGTATGGTTTAGATTGTTCGGCATTTAGCTGTGAGTTGCAAACGCCATGCATTATCACATTATGGTATAACATGTGCACAGCACGTGTAGCACCACTATATTCATGCATGCAATGTTTAAAACACTATGATCTCCTATTCAAATATATGAATCCGCTTTCATATCAAATTATGATCTTTGTTAGTCTCTTACACCCACACAATCCTCTAACCTTTGTAGGTACCACTAACTTTCTCTCATGCATGCACACGCCCTCCTCGCCCTCCCCCTCCCTCGACAGTCTATCCACCAGGCACATTCATTTTTTTCTTTAGGTCGTTCTCCCAGAGTCTCCACAACTCCTTTCCGACACACACCGATCGATAAACCTCTCCAACGATGCCTGCCTACAACATACAAACACACCTTCAATCTCCTCCTTTATGTGTCCTTGCCTCGTGTCTCTCATACGGTCAGACACACCTGTAACTCTCGCCCCTCTTTTCATCGCTCTCACAACCGCACACCCCCCCTATCTAGCTAGTAGTTGGGCCTCTCGCACCACCTCGTAGCTCCATTCTCTTTGTCTATCCGTCTCGCTGGGCCTTATTTGCCTCTAACAAATGGACGTACACCGACCGATCTCTCGCTATACATATAGCTAGCTAGGTCCTTATAACTCGTTTTTACCCACACGTCAATCGATCTACCTCATTAGTTGTGTCTCTCCCTTTCTCCGACAAACAACAATTCATCTACCGATCTAGTTAGGTTTGCTTACCAAACACATGGTTCCCCTTCATCGTCCATGGATGCGTCCCAACAGATCTATCACGCACATGAACACACAGAAACACATCCCCACTCTTATTGATAACATTGCAGTTCCACCCTCAGTTTGTCTAGTAGGCCTCTCCCTCCATCTTCGAGAAGCAACTCCATCTCCCATCCAGCACTCTACTCCTCTCCCTCCCTCTCCCTCCCTCTCTCTCCTCTCTCTCTCCCATCATATTTCCCGTCCTTCAGTTATGTATGGATGTCGACCGATCTCCCTCAAGACATAGCTGGGTCTCTCCTTCTCAACACATATACGAGTCGTTCTACCTCTATAGTTAGGTCTCTGCCTACCCCTCCAACCACCCCCTCCCCCCCCACACACACACACCGATACATCGAGCGCTCTAGTCATGTCTCCCTGCCACACACAAACTTGACGTGTGCCCTCTAACATTCCGGTAGGCCAGTCGCCCTATATCTTTGACTTGTACACACACACAATTTCGATGGCTCTCTTCATCGATCTCGCACCCACCCACTTGATCATCTCTTCGACTCTATCGATAGCTATGACCCCTCTCTCTCTTCTCGTGGATTGCCAGACCCTCTATGTATGATATGGATAGGCCTCCATTTCACACACATTGCATGCAAAATTTTGTTTGAGATGTCATCGACACATATTCCCACAAATAATTCATGAAATCAACCCCCACCCCACCCCCACCCCAAAACAAAAAACACTCACGAACGCAGTTTGTACCTCTCACACACACCCACGTAGGTGGGGGACATGCACGAAGAGAAGAGGTGCATGCACGGCGCACGTACTCCCATCTCTTTCCCAACCACACCCGCGCGGGAACACGATGGAGCTCATTTCTGTACGAAAAAGGCAGCCCATGTGGTAATTTGGCACATGTACTGGTTGTCCACTTGGTGGAGGGAGGATCGTCTACCATGGGTGAACAAACAAATTGCGACTTGACATGTTATGTTAAAAAAAGAGGCAAACCATGTGGGGCCTATCTTAGAGGCAAGGCTCTATACACTGGAGTACTTTTGATGTGTCCCGTCAACTCGCAGAACAAGGAGAAGCTTGCTTAGTATGTCGTCTCCCTCGCCCACAGGCGCGGTGGCTCGCAGGATGAGGTGAAGCTTGCTTACTACGCCTTACGCCCGCTCCCTCGCCCATGCGTGCGGTGGCTCGCAGGACGAGAAAAATTTACTACTCCCTCCGTTTACTCCTCATCCCTACTACCTTGGTTATAGAGATTATATCATATTGTTTGGAATATATATGTCCTTTAGTAGATTTCAATATGAACTACTAGTACATACTCCAAACACTGATGTATATAGACGTATTTTAGAGTGTAGATTCACTCATTTTGCTCCGTATGTAGCACTCTCCCTCGCCCCTCGACCCTCGCCCATGTGGTGGACGTGTAGCAATTCATTCGGTCTCATATAGCCAGAACGATATATACTGCACTAGCATTATTGCTCGACTTCCCGAAGAGGCGAAGAGCCAATCGCAAGGTTAATATTTTGGAGATGCCAAGCGCAAGGTTATAGGAGAACGAGTAGTAGGTGCCGTGTCATTTATAAATAAAGTTTTTTTTCTTCAGTGGCACGTACGCAATATGATAGGTTCATATGGAGAGAAAAGGAAACCGCTCCACTATATACATAGTCAGGATGGGCCAGCCTACACGGTTGTTTGCTGGGGTTGCTCTCTTCACACTCCCTCACACAAAATGACTGTGGCCACATCTCTAACATCCCGGCGGATCACGTCTACTTGGGGAAGGGGTGGATGCTTAGTGTAGATGCGGTGGCCGTTGCCGACGGCGAAAACCCACTGTCGGCACGTCCCGATCAGGGGTCCCCGCCGTTCTCTCTCACAAAGCCGGTGAGGTTGCCTTCGTCCCTTGCTCACTGCCGCGACGTGGGAAGTTGCCGCCTCCCGCCGCCCTCCTCAAGGTCGAGCTACGTCCCTCAGGTACAACTCCCTTTACAGCCGGCTTGCACCACTGCTCCAGCTGCCCACATCACTCCATGTGGATATTTCTCTACTTCTTTGCCCCGCACATACCTCTACTGGCTTCTACGTACTGTATTTGTGATGAGTTTATGTCTCATCAACTAGTCCCAGTAATCTTATTCTAATCACACTTGTTCAATTTCTTTGCCACATGGATGCTCATCTCGATTTTGGTGAAACTGCACAAAATGCTCCGATGGTCAAAAGGTTGCAAACTTCATTTATTAGGAAGCTCAAACGTTGCCAGCAAATTGAAGCCTGGTCAGGGTTCATGGTTCAAGGGCTAGGGACTGCATGGATCGTTTTTTTCTTTAGCTGCCTTTGTTCCAAAATAAGTGTCAACTTTAGTAGTAGTACAACTTTGTTCAAAAGTTTGCACAAAGTTGAGAAACTTATTTTGGAACGGAGGGAGTACATATTTGCTATGATCTGTCAATCATTGAGATGCAATAGCATGCATGTTAGTCTCCTTTGTATTTGATGAAATGTTGCAACGGGCAACCTTGGACACAAGATACATGTAACAGAAGCTGGAAGCTTCATAGCTTTGTACAAATTTATCTCGCTGATAAATTATAGTACGTACTATACTAATACTTCCTCTGTTCCTAAATATAAGTCTTTGTAGAGATTTCACCATGAACCACATGCAGATGTATATAGATGCATTTTAAGTGTAGATTCATTCATTTTGTTCCGTATGTAGTGGAATCTCTACAAAGACTTATATCTACTAGTAATAGCTAGCCCCCACTACTAGGAATTCTCTATCCTCTCCTTGAGCCACATCATCAAAATTGATGTAGCCGTTAGATGAAGTAAATCAGTCCATAATAGCCGTCTGATCTTGACGTTGAGAGGCTCCGCACTAAGCCACATGCAAGCATGCAGAAATACCATGCCACATGCATGTGAGTGGGTTTTAAATCACATCAACATGTCTACATGCAAGCATGCACCGGTAGCATGAATGTAAGTGAGCTTTTAAGTCCCATTAACATGTCAAAAAGAAAAATATAATCCCATTATGCAGTAGGAGTTGGCTGATCTTTTTTCCTTACGTGGGATGATCTAAATGATGATGGGAGTTTATTTAGTTTGGCTAGCACATTTGTCATGAGGTTATAGAGTTTTATTTGTTCTATGGAATCAATAATTTTGCGCAGAGAGATATACCGCTGTTCCGCGCCAACGCGCGGGGACTCATCTAGTAATATTTAGGAACGGAGGGAGTACTATGTAAAGAGTTAGGTGTCACACGTTGATAGTGTGAGGTGGGCCATGTAATCACTGAGCATGCGTGTTTTCACTGCTCTTGCACGCCTTCGCTGTAAGAATGGAGAAAATTGTAATCTAGTAGTAGTAGTACACCTCCTTTCGCTGAAAGCGTGGGACATCCAGCAGTCCTACCACCTCAGTAGTAAAGACCAATGAGCCATCAAATCACATAGACCCAGCAGTAAGTTGGACGGACGAAGCAACCATCACTCTTGCGCCAGTGAGAGGTTGCGTCCGCTCTTCCCAGGCATGAATGCGACACCGATTCTTTGGAGCGGCGCTGACCATTTCGGGCGGGAAGCGCGCGCGGGCGATGGAGGGGCTTTGGGTGGGCCAGGCTGGTCAGGAGCGGGCGTGGCAGCTGTCCGCATGTCCCTACCGGACACACCCGGAAACGAGAGGATGCACCGACTCTCGCGACTAAAATCGTACACTACACAACATCTCTCTGTAGGAGTAGGTCGATCTGTCGCTCTCTCTAACACACACATGGTGTTAAACACACACAGACACACACACACGCGCGCGCGTGCACGCGTGCACGCACACACCGTGGTCCCGCTGCACCTTCTAAAGTGACTTATTACACCTAGATGGAGGGAGTAGTAAGTATACGAGATACGGTGGCACACTGACTTAAGTCGAATACAAGTGCCCAAAATTTGTGTGCATGTTATAATAAGGATTCACTTAAAATAGTACGTGAGCAAATAGAGGGATCAATTGGACAGTGTTCCCAAGCAGTAGCGAGATGTGTGAGGTAAGATACACTGCTGGCGCTTTTAATTTTTCTTATTAATTTGTTTGTTTCACCCTCTGACTGGTGGGACCCAACGTACTACGTGGAGAGAGGTAAGGTGACTAAGGCTGCATTATTTGTGCACCACTGTGGATAGTCTTACCACCAAAGCCACATGACACGATTATGATTGAAATCCCAATGACTCCCACACACAAAAAAAACACGGCATGCTTGTCACACGAATGCAGGAATGTATAAAAGGTTATTTCCCTCTCGTTGAACATAACGGGAGGGTTGTGTAACTGGTTAGCCTGTTCGCTCATCAAACTTGAGGTCACAGGTTTGATAACTACACTTGAGCATAATTTGTGCCAGGAGGATTCTTTGACTGGTCAAAATGTTTTCTAGGATTTGCACGCTTCACACTCTCTCTCCAGTATATATATACACGCTGGAGCCTCAGCGCTTGTAGTTGCTCTCTTCACACTCTCTCGCCCTCTCCCGCTGGAGCCTCAACGTTTGTAGTTGCTCTCTTCACACTCTCTCGCCCTCTCCAGATCTAAACAAGACTTCATTGGCCTCTCTCTCCCCTCACTGCTGCTCAAAGAGCCGGCAGGATCCGTTCGCCAGGAAGGGAAGGAGGCTTAACGCTGTCGCTGTCGGTGAGGGACTACCGGTGCAGCTGTTCACTTTCCACCCAGCGGTGGCGCGGGAGGGCCTCCGACCCCTTCTTCTTCGCCGCCGTCCCATCGCCCACCAAACCACGCCCCAAGAACTTTAAGGTATAATTTGCATACTCCACATGCATTGCTCTAGCTGCATGTATACCATGAATCTAGGACGTGGTTCAAAGAGGAAAGGAGTGGGGGAAAGTAGTGGGAAAAGTTGTATATAGCATGAATCTAGGACGTGGTTCAAAGAGGAAATGAAGGGGGAAAGTTGTATAGCATTAATATAGGACGTGGTTCAAAGAGGAAAGGAATGGGGGAAAGTAGTGGGGAAAGTTGTATCGCATAAATCTAGGACGTGGTTCAAAGAGGAATGGAAGGGGCAAAAGTACTAGTTCAAAAAGGAAAGGAAGGGCCAAGGCTGTAGAGTTTGAGCAGGACTAGATTTGCTGCGCTCACATAGGGAAAGGCGTCTAAAGATAACAAAACTGGGACCAACACAAATATGCTCCTTGGTTGCTTGTTCTTTGTTGCAACAGACTGTGCATGACCACAGTACATCGGTAGATGCACATGGTGCTAGTGCATCCACTGTCCCGTGCAACTCATTAGCAGTTGTTAATCTAAGGCCTTGTTTGGTCAAAAACTCCCTAGTCCCTACCTGCTGGGTTCCAGGGACTAAACACGGACTAGAGGTTATTAAATGACATGCTAAAAGACCATGTTACCCCTAGTAATGAACTAATAGAGGCAAGGTGCGATGCGTGGCAGGGGCAACTGTTGGAAAAAGTCCCAAAAAGACTCCCTCGGGGTCTTGTTTCTTTAGTCCCAAATGCCCACTTTTAGTCCCTAAAAGTCCCCCCTCTTTGGTTTAGATGGGACTGACACGGAGTTTTTTAGTCCCTACACCAAAATGTCCCTGTAAAGAAACACCCTGTAATAATGCCGCTGGAAAATTGATGCAATTCCACAGTTAAAAGAAAATTACATGTTTAACGAATTTTATTGTTAATATAATCTCTATGTTAATATTAATCGATTCCACCGTTTGAGAAAAGCTACTGTCTTGCTTTCTTTCCCATTTAGATAAGGTAGATGCTTCTTTTTGTTGGCTTCTGTGTCATCCACCGTTATTGACCACTAATTATTTCCTTTGCAGCTCTGTGTAAACAGGGTTATCTGCTTCACCTCGTTGCCATTGTGACCTTTTGTTCAACTGCACAAAACACTTTTCTTTTAAGAGTGTTTTGTGCAGTTCAACCAAAATGTCACACCAACAACGTTGCTTGATTGCTTTATCTTAGTGGAACTGCACAAGAGGAGATCTTACTTCCTATCCGTTAAGGCGAATTTGGTTTAGATCTTCTTGTGAGTTGTTTGAATTCTCCATCATGAGAGGTCAGTACTAGCCTTCTTTCACATGATTCTGCAGTGTGCATTCATATGTTGGGCTACTTGTACGATAATGTTGCTTGATTTTAGTGAACTGCAAAAATGGAGACAAGACTTCCAATCTGTATGTGCACCGTAATATCCCATTGAGGTAAGATAAGGATATTTCACAACTGTTGGCCTATATTTTGCCACTTTCATCAGAAAATTAAGTTTAGTACTATACTTGTGCTCCCTAATTGACATGCCAAATCTTACATTGAAGGCGAAGCTTGTTTGTTATTGAACCAAGTGATGAAGGAGAAGAACAAGGGGAAGAAAAACAAAAATCAACTCCCGGTGCTGTAATGAAGCACTGGAACTGTGATGACACAAGTAATGATATTGTTTTGCATCTTAATTTATTGCCATGACTGGAACGAGCAATTGTTTTGCCACAGATTTGATGCCACTCTTAATGTAATATGTAATTATCTCTACTTGTGCAAACAGGGGTCTTCTTTGAAGATACCATATATTTTAGTGGAACTGCACAAGAAGATGTTGGAAACATTAAACTAATCGAGGAGTATATAGTAAGCATGGCCACCATCGTAGATAGCAACAGATGGTTCCGAAGAATTGCTTCATCTGTATGCTCTACACAATAAGCCTCCTGACAAAGGTTGGTACTCGCCCATTGATTTCATCCATATGATTGAGCTTTGTCATCTCTATTGGTGTTGTGCTACTGTTTAGATTCTGTCATGAAAAAGTGGTATTGTCCTTGAGAAGTGCTTCATCTGTCCTGTTTTAAATATTTCATTTCCTTTTTTCGAGCAAATAGTGATGCTAGCATTTAGTAGTCCTCTTGTCTTTGCACAACAGGATCATCTTCCTCTGAAGAAGAATATGGAGTACGTGAAGTGACTAGTTCTGATTATGCCGGGATGAAGAAGCCCTGTCTATCTTATCATTAGAAGGAGCAGTTGAAGGATGGTTACATTACTCCCCACAAGACCAAACTAACTTCAGCTCAGAAGGACTGACAAAATCTCCATTTTTTTGCTGTGATGCGTGAGTACAATGTTGTTCTAGGATTCTTTCTGGTGAGTTCCATTTTTCTAAAAATGTGCTCTACATGGACCATGTATGTGCCTGTTGAAACTGTCAATTCATAGTACAGTTTGCTCTATACTAATCACTTTTTTGTATTTGCGCAAACAGGGGTGCTCGGCTTGATTTCAATGGGAACTGCACAAAATGTTCATGAATACATCGAATCATTCATTTCCACCGCAAGAAAGGAGGTGCCGATAAGTTCAAGGCGTTGCAACATATAAGGGCGAAATCATACAAGCTACGCGCGAATTTGGTTGATTTTGGTGGAACTGCACAAAAAGAACAGCTGGTTTATTTAGCATGAGGTGCCATGTCAATGTCCGAACTGATGGCAGACCCTGCCCATTCTACAATCGTAGGCATTTGATATTTTGGAATGGGACAACCTTGTCAAATTTTGCTCATTGATTTTAGCAAGACATGCGTTTGATATTTTCGAATGGGACGCCCTTGCTGTCAGCAGCGTCGATCAATTTTTTCTTTATTCTTTAGTTGTGAAGTAAATATTGCCTCTGACATGTGAGTCGCTGAGATGCATAATCATCGATTGTTTTGAATGTTCTCTATGAATTGCCAGACCTGTGTGTTTGATTGCAATGTACAGAAACGCTAAAAAGCTGCTCAAACTCTTTGTACTCCTTCTGTTCCTTTTTACTTCGCACATTGTGAAAGTGCATACTTTTTTGTATAATATTGGTCAAAGTAGAGATACTTTGACTGCAGACAAAACTTGTATGCAGACTAGAAAGGACCGGAGGGAGTACATGTGAAACTGCTGCAAACGAGGTGATCACCCTGGGAATAATGCTAGTACATATTGTTTTGCATGTTCATCCAATGCCAGTGATACAGGAATTCGAACTAATTGAAATAAATTCATTAATACACGGTCAAATTTCTTATAAACATGCCAGATTTCATTACATTTCATACATTCTTCAACTAAAAAGGGTGTGCTGGAGGTATAATTAATTAACCAAAGCTACCCACCTATGTCCCGCTGAGCCAAACAGAAGCTTCAGTGACTTAACTGCAGGTGCAGTTGTGTAACTGACATGTGACCAGTTTGGCCCATGTGTCAGTCAGCCAACTGCACCAGCAGTTAAGTAGAAGCAGCGTTATTCTCCAGCAGAACTCCTCGACTCCACGTCGCCGCCAGGAAGCTAATCGGCCGTCAATGGTCAACCCGCCTAGCTTGGCTTCAACAGGAGGGTAGCAGCGGTGCCCTTACTTGGACCTGAGCGGCGGCGACCTACCGTGTTATACTCTTCCTCGTTTTCTGTGTGGCGCGGCCTCGTTGGCAGCGGGGTGGGGCCTCGGCGGAGCAGGCGATGTCCTATGTGTCGTTGCCGGCGGGCGGCGCCTCAGTGGAGCGGAGGAAATCCTCCCCCATGTTGGTGGCAGGGTGGGGCCTCGGCTGAGCCGACGATGTCCTCTACCTCGTTATTGGCAGGGCAGGGCCTCGGTGGAGCCGGCGGTGTCCTCTGCCTCGTTGTTGGTGCCGCGGAGCCTCGGTGGAGCAGGGCCTCGTCGACGCCAGCGGAGCGGGGACTCGTCGGAGCCGGCATTGTCCTCTGCCTCGTCCTCGGTCTCTCCAAACCACGCCTCGCCCGCTTCATCGCCCTCTTTGCCAGCCTCTTTGTAGGTGGCCGCAACCTCCGCCACCCGCATGCAGTAACGTAAGCACTCGAGGCGTCCCTTGTGGGCGGAGTGGTACGAGTCGTGCAGCGCCTCCTGCTCCGCCCGCTCCGCGGAGATCTGCTCCTCCGCCTGCAGGTGCTCCTGGAGGAGATGGTGGTTGTAGGCAGCGTCAGCCTGCGCCTCCTGGAACTGCTCCTAACGCATCTGCCACACACTGTCCATATATTGGGCACAGGCCTCGCCGATGGTCATGGTGCAATGCACCGGCGAGGATGGCGCGGAGGAGGGGGTTGGCGCCGGATCATCGACTACCATGTTCTCCATTGGGACGTCGTCGTCCTCCGGCTGCCTGCCGGCCAGCCGGTCGGCAGCAATGGCTGCCATCTCCTTGTGGTCCGTCGTCCGCGAATCCCGAAGAGCGCTAGAGCACGAGGAAGCCCTGGTGGGCAGTAGTGGTGTGGACAGGAGAAAGGGAACGGATGCGGATGACTGCGGCTATGGCCGGCGCAACAGTTTATATAGCAATGGTGGGCGGGCGGAGGGACGGACGTGTGGCGCCGGAGTAGCCGCCTCGGCAACCGCGTATCATTAATGTTGGCGGCAGATGGAGGAACGGACGACACTTGTGTCGTTTGAAGGTGGAGCAATCGCCTGCACCAGGAAGCGGGGCGGGCGGCACTGACTGTTTCGGGCGGAAAGCGTGCGCAGGCGAGGAGATGACTTTACTTGGAGAGGATGACAATGGGGACCCACCAGGTCCATAGCCTCACATACGCAAGTGCCTCCTTATTATATATATATATGTATAAAACTATACTCCCTCCGTCTAGGTGAATAAGTCGTATTAGAAGGTGCATCACGACCTAGGTGCAAGCAGATTGGTGGAAAAGTAGAATATTTCTCTCTTCTAAACACAACATTTAATCACGGTAAAGAGGATGCCTTATTAGCTACCCATGTAGGCCATCGTCATTCATAGCATGCAAAGCGCTTTTATTTCTTGCCTAATAACCGCATGGACGTGCTGCATGCATTGGTCCTTGCCCGAGCAGAAAAAAGGGAGGAAAGGGGTTTTCACGGGAGACAACGAGGCAGAGGTGGAAGCGCTCGCTGGAGTAATTTATTTTGCTTCCCCCTAGTTTCCTGACATCACGGTCCCACACCATTGTCAACCTATGTAGTAGTCAATAAACGAGAGAGTTGCACAAGAAGCGGCCGACAGCTGGGACCAAGCAGCTCGAGCAGTATTTGTGTTTTTGAGGTGTGAGGACTGTGGAGTTTTTCGATGTTTAGCCCAGATATTAATTTTTCTCCTCTGAACAACAACGAAAACATAGCTGCAGGTATTAACTGGGCGAGTTGTGGCCCGTCTAGCCCAGGCCAGATATCCAGCCCAAATATTAATTTTTTCAAGCTGAAAATGGCTAGCCCAGCTATACTTTTTTTTAGGAATACCCAGGCAAGGTCAAGTTGTTATTCTCCGCCCCGCTGGGCTGCAAATCTTTCCTAGGAGGGATGCATTAGGCTTAACAAGAAAATGGGCTTTAATAAATAATAAATGGGATGTAATTATAAAAATAGGGCAGTAACTATAAAAAATGCACCAAACACGTGATTACTTTATAAAATATTATTTTTGGATATTGAAATTTTTAATTTCATTAATTGTTGCGAGCGCAATGTTTTGTTGGGTTTTTACGTAATATAAATTTATATTGAAATTGTATTTAATCTGACTAGAAATTTTGGGATAAAAATATTTCGCATCCCATCAAAATGTGGGAAATTTTATTGAATTCTATTTTGAACGGTTGGTTGAAATGGGCTATACTTTTAACAAACTGTAAATGGGCTGTAGTAAATTCCATTAGAATTCAAAAATGGGCTACACATTCTTACAAATCTCAAATGGGCTATAAGTTCTCTCCCACACACTTCTGGCCTTACTAAGTTGACGTGTCCCCTAAAAAAATAGAGTTGACGCGTATGCAAGGCTTTGTCAACTTATAGTCAACACACGGTTCTAGCAGCAGTGGCCGTTGGATGTCCATCCAACGGATGACGTGCTTCTTCTTTAATCTCGGATATTCTAGCTTCACCCACCCAAAAAATGATTCCTCCCCCTGACATCTGGGGCGCACCGTTTCAGAAGCTGACCTGTGGGCCTAGTAAGTTGACGTACCAAGGGCTTTGTCAACTTAGTCAATATAAACGATTCTAGCTGCAGTGATCGTACGATGTCCATCCAATGGCCGTAGTGCTTCTTCAACCTCTGGTCTTCTTGCTCCAGCTGCCCAAAGCAGTGCCGGTCGTGACGCCTGCTCCTGCCTCCCGTGGTCGGCTGTGCTGCCATGGAAGCCTCACCGCCCCCTACTATTCCCACCGCTGGCCAGGCCCTGTGGCGACGGCAGCCTCACACCACACTCGAATGAGTGAACCCTCATACTCCTCTTCGTGTGGGCATCCACTGCCGCGTCTTCACCGGCTCCGCGTCGTCCTCTTCCTAGGCCTCCCGTCGTCCACCGCCCTGGTGCTCTCAGTGCGGCGTGATCAACGTGGCCAAGGAACGACTTCCATCGGACATGGACTGTACGTGGAGAGGCTAAAAGCTGGGTCCATGGCGGTAGCAAGGAAGTGCCTCCTTATTACGTGGAAAATAATGATTCCTCCGCCTGACAGCAGGGACCCACCGGACGGGCCACCAGTATTTTGTGAAAAAAAATTTGTTTCCCCCTGACTTCTAGGACCCACTGGACGGGCCACCGTATTTCGCGAAAAAATGTTCCCCCAGCTATCAGCTCGGACCCACTGGAAGTGCCTCCTTATTATGCACAAAAAAATGAATACTCCCCCGGCTAGCTGGGACCCACCTTGCTGGGAGGCTGACTTGTGGGCCTACTAAGTTGACGGGGACGAAGGGCTTTGTCAACTTAGTCAATATGAAAGATTCTAGCTCTAATGACCGTAACATGTCCATCCAACGGCCGTAGTGCTTCTTCAACCTCTCATCTTCTTGCTCCAGCCGCCGAAAGCAGCGCCGGTCGTGCCGCATGCTCCTGCCTCCCGTGGCCGGCTGTGCTGCCGCAGAGGCCTCACCGCCCCCTACTATTCCCACTGCTGGCCAGGCCCTGCGGCGACGGCAGCCTCACACCGCAGCCGAACTAGTGAACCCTCGTAGTCCTCTCCGCGCGGGCTTCCACTGCCACGTCGTCCCCTTCCTAGGCCTCGCCGTCGTCCACCGCCATGGTGCTCTCCACGCGGCGTCGTCAACATGGTCAAGGAACAACTTCCATCGGAAGAGTACTGTACATGGAGAGGCTGACAGCTGGGTCCACGGCCACAACATAGTTTTTTTTTGATTTGCCAAGTAGGTCGCTTTGTCAGGCCTCGTTATTGGCAGGGCAGGGCCTCGGCAGAGCCGGCGGTGTCCTCTGCCTCGTTATTGGTGCCGCGGGGCCTGGGTGGAGCAGGGCCTCGTTGACGCCAGCGGAGCGGGGACTCGTCAGAGCTGGCATTGTCCTCTGCCTCATCCTCGGTCTCACCAAACCACGCCTCGCCCGCTTCATCGCCCTCTTTGCCAGCCTCTTTGTAGGCGGCCGCAGCCTCTGCCACCCGCATGCGGTAACGTAAGCGCTCGAGGCGTCCCTTGCGGGTGGAGCGGTACGAGTCGCGCAGCGCCTCCTGCTCCGCCCGCTCTGCGGTGATCTGCTCCTCCGCCTGCAGGTGCTCCTGGAGGAGATGGTGGTTGTAGGCGGCGTCGGCCTGCGCCTCCCGGAACTGCTCCTGACGCATCTGCCTCACACTGTCCATATATTGGGCACAGGCCTCGCCGATGGTCATGGTGCAATGCACCGGCGAGGATGGCGCGGAGGAGGGGGTTGGCGCCGGATCATCGACTACCATGTTCTCCATTGGGACGTCGTCGTCCTCCGGCTGCCTGCCGGCCAGCCGGTCAGCAGCAATGGCTGCCATCTCCTTGTGGTCCGTCGTCCGCCCATCCCGAAAAGCGCTGGAGCGCGAGGAAGCCCTGGTGGGCAGTAGTGGTGTGGACAGGAGAAAGGGAACAGATGCGGATGACTGCGTCTATGGCCGGCGCAACAGTTTATATAGCAATGGTGGGCGGGCGGAGGGACGGACGTGTGGTGCCGGTATAGCCGCCTCGGCAACCGCGTATCATTAATGTTGGCGGCAGATGGAGGAACGGACGGCACTTGTGTCGTTTGAGGGTGGAGCAATCGCCTGCACCAGGAAGCGGGGCGGGCAGCACTGACTGTTTCGGGCGGAAAGCGCGCGCAGGCGAGGAGATGACTTTACTTGGAGAGGATGACAATGGGGACCCACCAGGTCCATAGCCTCACATACGCAAGTGCCTCCTTATTATATATATATATGCATAAAACTATACTCCCTCCGTCTAGGTGAATAAGTCGTATTAGAAGGTGCATCACGACCTAGGTGCAAGCAGATTGGTGGAAAAGAAGAATATTCCCCTCTTCTAAACACAACATTTAATCACGGTGAAGAGGATGCCTTATTAGCTACCCATGTAGGCCATTATCATTCATAGCATGCAAAGCAATTTTATTTCTTGCCTAATAACCGCATGGACGTGCTGCATGCATTGGTCCTTGCCCGAGCAGAAAAAAAGGGAGGAAAGGGGTTTTCACGGGAGACAACGAGGCAGAGGTGGGAGCGCTCGCTGGAGTAATTTATTTTGCTTCCCCCTGGTTTCCTGACATCACGGTCCCACACCATTGTCAACCTATGTAGTAGTCAATAAACGAGAAAATTGCACAAGAAGCGGCCGACAGCTGGGACCAAGCAGCTCGAGCAGTATTTGTGTTTTTGAGGTGTGAGGACTGTGGAGCTTTTCGATGTTTAGCCCAGATATTAATTTTTCTCCTCTGAACAACAACGAAAACATAGATGCAGGTATTAACTGGGCGGGTTGTGGCCCGTCTAGCCCAGGCCAGATATCCAGCCCAAATATTAATTTTTTTCAAGCTGAGAATGGCTAGCCCAGCTATACTTTTTTTTAGGAATACCCAGGCAAGGTCAAGTTGTTATTCTCTGCCCCGCTGGGCTGCAAATCTTTCCTAGGAGGGATGCGTTAGGCTTAACAAGAAAATGGGCTTTAATAAATAATAAATGGGATGTAATTATAAAAACTGGGCAGTAACTATAAAAAATGCACCAAACACGTGATTACTTTATAAAATATTATTTTTGGATATTGAAATTTTTAATTTCATTAATTGTTGCGAGCGCAATGTTTCGTTGGATTTTTACGTAATATAAATTTATATTGAAATTGTATTTAATCTAACTAGAAATTTTGGGATAAAAATATTTCGGATCCCATCAAAATGTGGGAAATTTTATTGAATTCTATTTTGAACGGTTGGTTGAAATGGGTTGTACTTTTAACAAACTATAAATGGGCTGTAGTAAATTCCATTAGAATTCAAAAATGGGCTACACATTCTTACAAATCTCAAATGGGCTATAAGTTCTCTGCCACACACTTCTGGCCTTACTAAGTTGACGTGTCCCCTAAAAATACAGAGTTGACGCGTATGCAAGGCTTTGTCAACTTATAGTCAACACACGGTTCTAGCAGCAGTGGCCGTTGGATGTCCATCCAACGGATGACATGCTTCTTCTTTAATCTCGTATATTCTAGCTTCACCCTCCCAAAAAATGATTCCTCCCCCTGACATCTGGGGCGCACCGTTTCAGAAGCTGACCTGTGGGCCTAGTAAGTTGACGTACCAAGGGCTTTGTCAACTTAGTCAATATAAACGATTCTAGCTGCAGTGACCGTACAATGTCCATCCAACGGCCGTAGTGCTTCTTCAACCTCTGGTCTTCTTGCTCCAGCCACCCAAAGCAGCGCCGGTCGTGACGCCTGCTCCTGCCTCCCGTGGCCGGCTGTGCTGCTGTGGAAGCCTCACCGCCCCCTACTATTCCCACCGCTGGCCAGGCCCTATGGCGACGGCAGCCTCACACCGCACTCAAACGAGTGAACCCTCATACTCCTCTCCGTGTGGGCATCCACTGCCGCGTCTTCACCGACTCCGCGTCGTCCCCTTCCTAGGCCTCCCTGTCGTCCACCGCCCTGGTGCTCTCGGTGCGGCGTGGTCAACGTGGCCAAGGAACGACTTCCATCGGACATGGACTGTACGTGGAGAGGCTAAAAGCTGGGTCCACGGCGGTAGCAAGGAAGTGCCTCCTTATTACGTGGAAAATAATGATTCCTCCACCTGACAGCAGGGACCCACCGGACGGGCCACCAGTATTTTGTGAAAAAAATTTGTTTCCCCCTGACTACTGGGACCCACCGGACGGGCCACCGTATTTCGCGAAAAAAACGTTCCCCCCGCTATCAGCTCGGACCCACTGGAAGTGCCTCCTTATTACGCACAAAAAAATGAATACTCCCCCGGCTAGCTGGGACCCACCTTGCTGGGAGGCTAACTTGTGGGCCTACTAAGTTGACGGGGACGAAGGGCTTTGTCAACTTAGTCAATATGAACGATTCTAGCTCTAGTGACCGTAACATGTCCATCCAACGGCCGTAGTGCTTCTTCAACCTCTCGTCTTCTTGCTCCAGCCACCGAAAGCAGCGCCGGTCGTGCCGCATGCTCCTGCCTCCCATGGCCGGCTGTGCTGCCGCAGAGGCCTCACCGCCCCCTACTATTCCCACCGCTTGCCAGGCCCTGCGGCGACGGCAGCCTCACACCGCAGCCGAACTAGTGAACCCTCGTAGTCCTCTCCGCGCGGGCTTCCACTGCCACGTCGTCCCCTTCCTAGGCCTCACCCTCGTCCACCGCCGTGGTGCTCTCCACACGGCATCGTCAACGTGGTCAAGGAACAACTTCCATCAGAAGAGTACTATACGTGGAGAGGCTAACAGCTGGGTCCACGGCCACAGCACAGTTTTTTTGTGATTTGCCAAGTAAGTCGCTTTGTCAGTCCTGTTGGGCTGCAAATCTTTCAAGACGAGGAGAGCTTTCATTCGGCTGGCCGAGAAAATGGCCCGTCGGTAATGAGAAATGGGCTGTACATTTCTAAAACACATCAAACCGGCAATTAGTTTCAAATATCTTTTTTTTTCATTTCAAGATTTTAAATTACATTAATTTTTATGCGTGGAGAATTTGTTGGATTTTATATTGATATATATTTATTTTTAAAATCAGTTTGAATGTGAGTCAAAATTTCGGGATTAAAAACAGTTCGGACCGCACCGAAATATGCAAAATTTTGAATAATTTTTTAATCGTTGCCACAATATGGGCTGTAATGCTAACAAAAAGAATATGGGCTCCAAAAAAACCTTAAGAATTAGCAAATGGGCTGTAAATTATTAGAAATAATGGCAGATGGGCTGTATGCTTTCCTAAAAAAAGGTTGACGCACAAGCACTGACTGTTGGATGTCGATCCAACGGCCGTCGTGCTTCTTCAATCTCTGCTCTTCCTGCTCCATCCGCTCAAACAAGCGCCAGCGGTACTGGCTGCTCCCTCCTCCTCGCGGTCGGCTGTGCTTCCGCGCAGGCCTCACCGCCCGACCATACTCCCATCGCTGGCCTAGCCATCCGTCTACTAACCCACACCTGCTGTTATTATCCGGCGACGGCGGACGAACCAGTAAACCCTCGTACAGTCGTACTCCCCTCCACGTGGGAAACAACTACCGAGTCTTCCCTGCCTCCGTGTCGTCCCCTTCCTAGGCCTTGCCGTCGTCCACCGCCCTGGTGCTCTCGGCGCGCGTGGTCAACGTGGTCAAGGAACGACTTCCATCGGACGTGGACTGTATGTGGAGAGGCTGACAGCTGGGTCCACGGCCGCAGCAAGGAAGTGCCTCCTTATTACGCGGAAAATAATGATTCCTCCACGTGACAACTGGGACCCACCGGACGGGCCACTGTATTTCGCGAAAAAAATATTTCCCCCTGATTGCTGGGACCCACGAGCTACATCTTCGCACGCAAGGAATTGCGTCTGGGAAAAAAATTGATTCGCCCCTGACTGCTGGGACCCACCAGCTACATCTTCGCAGGCAAGGAAGTGCCTGACAGTCGGGACCCACCTGGTCGAAGCGTACGTAGCATTGTCATTCTGGTCGTGATCGTGTACGTACATACTGGTCGATGTAGAGGCGCACACATGTCGTAGTAGAGGCGTGCACGTGTCGTAGTAGAGGCGCGCACGTAGCTTGTACACGTACGTACAATGGCCAGGGTGCAAGAAAGAAAATACGTCCACGTATGTGTACATACGGGAGGGGTCTAAAACGCCTACTCGCACATACGTACGGCCAGGGCTCGTGTACATGGCTGGGTCGGAACGGAGAAACAGCGTCGTCGTCGTGTTCATGGGGAGGCAATGGAATGCGTCGTGTTCATGGGGAGGCAACGAAATGCCTCGTGTTCATGGGGAGGCAACGGAACGCATGGGAGCCAACCGGCTGGGTCGGAACGGAATGTGTGGTCATGTTCATCGGGAGGGCTTGGACGGAACATGCGATGGAAACGAGGCCTGGCGTACCGCAAAGCGGAGGAAACGGCCTTGTATTCGATCGGCCACGTTCGAAACGGGATCCTGTTCATTGGGAGGGGTCTGGCTTACCGCAAAACGGAGGAAACGGACCTCCTACGGTTGAAACGGGGGTCCTTTTGATCGGGAGGGGTGTGGCGTACCGCAAAACGGACGAAACGGACTTGTGTTGGAGCGCTACGGTCGAAACGGGGGTCTTGTTCATCGGGAGGGGTGTGTTGTACTGATACGTCTCCATCGTATCTATAATTTTTGATTGTTCCATGCCAATATTATTCAACTTTCATATACTTTTTGGCAACTTTTTATATTATTTTTGGACTAACATATTGATCCAGTGCCCAGTGCCAGTTCCTGTCTATTGCATGTTTTTGGTTTCGCAGAATATCCATATCAAACAGAGTCCAAACGGGATAAAAATGGACAGAGCTTATTTTTGGAAAATATGGAAAATTCGGAAGGAAAATCAACGCGAACCAGTGCCTCGAGGTGGTCATGAGGCAGGGGGGCGCCCCCCATAGGGCGCGCCCCTACCCTCATGAGCCCACCATAAGGTGGTTGACACTCTTCTTTTGCCGCAAGAAAGCTAATATTCGGAAGAAAAATCACGGCGAAGGTTTCAGGCCAATCGGAGTTACGATCTCCATATATACACGAAACGGTGAAACAGAGCCAGGAGAGAACGCAGAACCAGAGAGAGACAGAGAGACAGATCCAATCTCGGAGGGGCTCTCGCCCCTCCATCCCATGGAGGCCAAGGACCATAGGGGAAACCCTTCTCCCATCTAGGGAGGAGGTCAAGGAAGAAGAAGAAGGGGGCCCTCTCCCCTTGCTTCCGGTGGCGCCGGAGCGCTGCCGGGGCCATCATCATCACCGTCATCTTCACCAAGAACTTCACCGCCATCATCACCAACTCTTCCCCCCTCTATGCGGCGGTGTAACCTCTCTCTTAGCCTCTGTAATCTCTACCTAAACATGGTGCTCAACGCTATATATTATTTCCCAATGATGTATGGCTATCCTATGATGTTTGAGTAGATCTGTTTTGTCCTAATGGCTATTTGATGATCGTGATTGGTTTGAGTTGTATGTTTTATTATTGGTGCTGTCCTATGGTGCTCTCCGTGTCGCGCAAGCGTGAGGGATCCTGCTGTAGGGTTTGCAATATGCTTATGATTTGCCTATGGTGGGTGGCGCGAGTGACAGAAGCACAGACCCGAGTAAGTAGATTGTTTGTGTATGGGATAAAGGGGACTTGATGCTTTAATGCTATGGTTGGGTTTTACCTTAATGAATTTTTAGTAGTTGCGGATGCTTGCTAGAGTTCCAATCATAAGTGCATATGATCCAAGTAGAGAAAGTATGTTAGCTTATGCCTCTCGCTCAAATAAAATTCAATAGTGATTACCGGTATAGTTATCGATTGCCTAGGGACAAATAACTTTCTTGTTGACAAAAGCTCTCTACTAAAATTAATTTAGTTGTGTCTTTATCTAAACAGCCCCTAGCTTTTAATTTCGTGTTCTTTACTTTCTTGCAAGCTTACCCAAAAACACCTACAAAGTACTTCTAGTTTCATACTTGTTCTAGGTACAGCGAACGTCAAGCGTGCGTAGAGTTGTATCGGTGGTCGATAGAACTTGAGGGAATATTTGTTCTACCTTTAGCTCCTCGTTGGGTTCGACACTCTTACTTATCGAAAGAGGCTACAATTGATCCCCTATACTTGTGGGTTAGCAAGACCTTTTTCTGGCGCCGTTGCCGGGGAGCAATAGCGTGGGGTGAATATTCTCGTGTGTGCTCGTTTGCTTTATCACTAAGTAATTTTTATTTTATGTTCTTAGTTGTTCTTTATCTTTAGTTATGGATATGGAACACGAAATACCAAAAAATTAGGTGTACTTGCTACTCATGGAGATGAGGAACCTCATAAAACCTTCAATGCTCAATATGTGAAAAATATTATGTACCACTTTGATAATCCTGAGAAAACCTCATTCAATTTGGTAATGGGAGTAACATTGGATCAACGTGAATACTTTAGGGATTATCGCTTGACACAAAAAGGGAAACTATTATGGGATCAAATTTATATATTGAAGTGGTATGCTAGACAACTATGCTCGGAATATGATTATACTTGTTGCTCTAGGATGAATTCTCCACACCTCCCCTTTTCATGCAAATTTAATGATAATGAAACCTTGGCTTCTTATGCTAGAGGTATATATGATTACTATGATGTGGAACAAATAGAAGAATTTGTTGCTTTTGTGGGTGCTTATGAAATTGAATCTATGTTTAAAGAGTTTGATGATATTGATGATGCTTGTTATAGATCTGAAAATTTAGCTATCCTCAAATATTGCTATGAGAATTATGAATACAATTATGAAATTAATGCACTTATTAAGAAAGTCTCCGCTGCCCAAGAAGAGACTAATATTTTGTAGGAATCTATGGAAGAAGAAATTGATGAAACTGTGAGCTCATTGGATGAAAAAGATGATGAGGATAGCGAAGAACAAAAGGAGGAAGAGCGGATTTATCACCCATTCCCACCTTCTAATGATAGTAACTCTTCAACTCATACATTGTTTAATTCCCCTTCGTGCTTACTGGAGGATGATTGCTATGATGACTGTTATGATCCCTATGGTTCTTTTGAAATATCCCTTTTTGATGATGCTTGCTATACTTGTGGCCAAGATGCCAATATGAATTATGCTTATGGAGATGAAATTGCTATAGTTCCTTATGTTAAACATGAAATTGTTGCTATTGCACCCACACATGATAGTCCTATTATCTTTTTGAATTCTCCAAATTACACTATATCGGAGAAGTTTGCACTTATTAAGGATTACATTGAAGGGTTGCCTTTTACCGTTGCACATGATGATTTTGATAGATATAATATGCATGTGCTTGCTGCTCCTACTTGCTATTATTATGAGAGAGGAACTATATCTCCACCTCTCTATGTCTCCAACACGATAAAATTGCAAGAAACTGTTTATACTATGCATTGGCCTTTACTTTGTGTGCATGAATTGTTCTGTTATGACATGCCGATGCATAGGAAGAGAGTTAGACTTCGTCATTACATGATATATGTTGCTTTGTGCTCACTACTAAATTACAAATCATTGTTAATTAAAATTGGCTTTGATATACCTTGGGATCCGGGTGGATTCACTACTTGAGCACTATATGCCTAGCTTAATGGCTTTAAACAAAGCGCTGCCAGGGAGACAACGCAGAAGTTTTAGAGAGTCATTTATTTCTGTTGAGTGCTTTTATATATTTTAAAAACAACAAAAATAAAGAGGGTAACCCAAGGCTTTTTCAAAAAGGAAAGCGAAAGTGAGAAAGACAAGCATTGTTGAAGTGGGAGCTAGCCTTGAACTTTGTTCATGCTCACGAAAACTTTGTTAATCTTGATTACATAAACTTTTCACTAAAAATAATTATCCCCTTGTACAATTCCATTGTATTATAAAAATAATGTGCCAAGGTTTGGCTTTAGGATGTTTACATTTGCTTGATAGTTTGTACGGTGCAGGACAGAAACTTTGTCTGTAGTGCGCAATTTTACATTGTTAGATGGAACGTCAAATTGTTCTGATTCTTTTTGCACTGTCTTTCTATACAAATTGTTTATTTTTCCTAATTTTGGCAGAATTTTTCAAGTACCAGAAGTATGGTGAATGTTCAGATTACTACAGACTGTTCTGTTTTAGACAGATTCTGTTTTTGATGCATAGTTTGCTTGTTCTGATGAAAGTATCAATTTATATCAGTGGTTTAAGCCATGAAAAAGTTATATTACAGTAGACACAATGCAAAAACAAAATATGAATTGGTTTGCAACAGTACTTAGAGTAGTGATTTGCTTTATTATACTAACGGATCTTACCGAGTTTTTTGTTGAAGTTTTGTGTGGATGAAGTGTTCGATGATTGAGAAGGTTTCGATGTGAGAAGAAGGAAGAGAGGCAAGAGCTCAAGCTTGGGGATGCCCGAGGCACCCCAAGTAAATATTCAAGGAGACTCAAGTGTCTAAGCTTGGGGATGCTGGGGAGGCATCCCCTCTTTCTTCAACAAATATCGGTATGTTTTCAGGATTTGTTTCATGCATGCGATATGTGCAATCTTGGAGCGTCTTTTGCATTTAGGTTTTTATTTTTCTTTTATGCACCATCTGGTATGAGATGGTCCTTGGTTGATTTATAGAATGCTCTTTGCACTTCACTTATAACTTTTGAGTATGGCTTTATAAAATGCTTCATGTGCTTCACTTATATCATTTGAAGTTTGGATTGCCTGTTTCTCTTCACTTAGACAACCGCCATTTGTAGAATGCTCTTTTGCTTCACTTATATTTGTTAGAGCACGGGCACATCTTTTGTAGAAAGGATTAAACTCTCTTGCTTCACTTATATCTATCTAGAGAGATGACAGGAACTGGTCATTCACATGGTTAGTCATAAAATCCTACATAAACTTGTAGATCGTTGAATATGATATGTTTGATTCCTTGCAGTAGTTTTGCGATATAAAGGCGGTGATATTAGAGTCGTGCTAGTTGAGTAATTGTGAAATTGAGAAATACTTGTGTTAAGGTTTGCAAGTCCCGTAGCATGCACGTATGGTGAACCGTTATGTAACGAAGTCGGAGCATGAGGTGTTTATTGATTGTCTTCCTTATGAGTGGCGGTCGGGGACGAGTGATGGTATTTTCCTACCAATCTATCCACCTAGGAGCATGCACGTAGTACTTTGTTTCGACGACTAATAGATTTTTGCAATAAGTATGTGAGTTCTTTATGACTAATGTTGAGTCCATGGATTATACGCACTCTCACCCTTCCATCATTGCTAGCCTCTTCGGTACCGTGCATTGCCCTTTCTCACCTCGAGAGTGGGTGCAAACTTCACCGGTGCATCCAAACCCTGTGATATGATACACTCTGTCACACATAAACCTCATTATATCTTCCTCAAAACAGCCACCATTCCTACCTATCATGGCATTTCCATAGCCATTCCGAGTATATTGCCATGCAAATTTCATCATCATCATATACATGACTTGAGCATTTATTTTCATATTGCTTTGCATGATCGTAAGATAGCTAGCATGATGTTTTCATGGCTTGTCCATTTTTTGATGTCATTGCTACGCTAGATCATTGCACATCCCGGTACACCGCCGGAGGCATTCATATAGAGTCATATCTTTGTTCTAGATATCGAGTTGTAATATTGAGTTGTAAGTAAATAAAAGTGTGATGATCATCATTATTAGAGCATTGCCCCAGTGAGCAAAGGATGATGGAGACTATGATTCCCTCACAAGTCGGGATGAGACTCCGGACTTTACAAAAAAAATAAAAAGAGGCCAAAGAAGCCCAAATAAAAAAAGAGGCCAAAGAAGCCCAACAAAAAAATAAAAAGAGAAAATAAAAGAAAATAAAAAAATGAGAGAAAAAGAGAGAAGGGGCAATGTTACTATCCTTTTACCACACTTGTGCTTCAAAGTAGCACCATGTTATTCATATAGAGAGTCTCTTGAGTTATCACTTTCATATACTAGTGGGAATTTTCATTATAGAACTTGGCTTGTATATTCCAACGATGGGATTCCTCAAATGCCCTAGGTCTTCATGAGCAAGCAAGTTGGATGCACACCCACTTAGTTTTAGTTTGAGCTTTCATATACTTATAGCTCTAGTGCATCCGTTGCATGGCAATCCCTACTCCTCACATTGATATCTATTAATGGTCATCTCCATAGCCCGTTGATACGCCTAGTTGATGTGAGACTTTTTGTCTTCTCCACATAACCCCTATCATCATATTCTATTCCACCTATAGTGCTATGTCCATGGCTCATGCTCATGTATTGCGTGAAAGTTGAAAAGGTTTGAGAACGTCAAAAGTATGAAACAATTGCTTGGCTTGTCATCGGGGTTGTGCATGATGTGAATGCTTTGTGTGATGAAGATGGAGCATAGCCAGACTATATGATTTTGTAGGGATGAGCTTTCTTTGGCTATGTTATTTCAATAAGACATAATTGTTTGGTTGGTATGCTTGAAATATTACTGTCTTTATGTCAAAGGATAGATTATTGCTTTGAATCACTCGTGTCTTAATATTCATGCCATGATTAGACATATGATCAAGATTATGCTAGGTAGCATTCCACATCAAAAATTATCTTTCTTATCATTTACCCACTCGAGGACGAGCAGGAATTAAGCTTGGGGATGCTGATACGTCTCCGTCGTATCTATAATTTTTGATTGTTCCATGCCAATATTATTCAACTTTCATATACTTTTTGGCAACTTTTTATATTATTTTTGGGACTAACATATTGATCCAGTGCCCAGTGTCAGTTCCTGTCTGTTGCATGTTTTTGGTTTCACAGAATATCCATGTCAAATGGAGTCCAAACAGGATAAAAATGGACGGAGCTAATTTTTGGAAAATATGGAAAATTCGGAAGGAAAATCAACGCGAACCAGTGCCCGAGGTGGTCACGAGGCAGGGCCCCCCCTTAGGGCGCACCCCTACCTTCGTGAGCCCATCGTAAGGCGGTTGAAGCTATTATTTTGCCGCAAGAAAGCTAATATTCAGAAAAAAATCATGGTGAAGGTTTCAGGCCAATCGGAGTTACGGATCTCCATATATACACGAAATGGTGAAACAGAGCCAAGAGAGAACGCAGAACCAGAGAGAGACAGATCCAATCTCGAAGAGGCTCTCACCCCTCCCATGCCATGGAGGCCAAGGACCAGAGGGGAAATCCTTCTCCCATCTCGGGAGGAGGTCAAGGAAGAAGAAGAAGAAGAAGGGGGCCCCTCTCCCCCTTGCTTCCGGTGGCGCCGGAGCGCTGCCGGGGCCATCATCATCACCGTCATCTTCACCAACAACTTCACTGCCATCATCACCAACTCTTCCCCCTCTATGCAGCAGTGTAACCTCTCTCTTACCCGCTGTAATCTCCACCTAAACATGGTGCTCAACGCTATATATTATTTCCCAATGATGTATGGCTATCTTATGATATTTTGAGTAGATCTGTTTTGTCCTAATGGCTATTTGATGATCGTGATTGGTTTGAGTTGTATGTTTTATTATTTGTGCTGTCCTATGGTGCTCTCCGTGTCGCGCAAGCGTGAGGGATTCCCGCTGTAGGTTTTGCAATATGCTTATGGTTTGCTTATGGTGGGTGGCGTGAGTGACAGAAGCACAGACCCGAGTAAGTAGGTTGTTTGCGTATGGGATAAAGGGGACTTGATGCTTTAATGCTATGGTTGGGTTTTACCTTAATGAATCTTTAGTAGTTGCGGATGCTGGCTAGAGTTCCAATCATAAGTGCATATGATCCAAGTAGAGAAAGTATGTTAGCTTATGCCTCTCCCTCAAATAAAATTGCAATGGTGATTACCGGTCTAGTTATCGATTGCCTAGGGACAAATAACTTTCTTGTTGACAAAAGCTCTCTACTAAAACTAATTTAGTTATGTCTTTATCTAAACAGCCCCTAGATTTTATTTTCGTGTTCTTTAGTTTCTTGCAAGCTTACCCAAAAACACCTACAAAGTACTTCTAGTTTCATACTTGTTCTAGGTAAAGCGAACGTCAAGCGTGCATAGAGTTGTATCGGTGGTCGATAGAACTTGAGGGAATATTTGTTCTACCTTTAGCTCCTCGTTGGTTTCGACACTCTTACTTATCGAAAGAGGCTACAATTGATCCCCTATACTTGTGGGTAATCACGTACCGCAAAACGGGACTCCACAGGATACTATTCATCTCCACCGTTGACCCCCTCCAGCCTCCACGAGCTACTGTTCATCCACCGTCGACCTCCTCCAGCCTCCACCTGCGACTGTCCATCCACGGGCTCCTGTTCATCCAGCCTCCACCACGCGCTACTCCACCGGCTATTGTTCAACCAGCCCTCTCCACGGGCTCCTGTTCAACCACCCCTCCACGGGCTACTGTTCATCCTGCCCTCCACCCTCTACTGTTCATCCTGCCCTCCACGGGGTGGTCCTGTTCATCCAGCCCTCCACGGGGTTCTATTTATCCAGCCCCAACCGGCTTGATCGATCGGGGTCCTGTTCATCCAGAGGCAACACCACGGGGTCTTGTTCATCCACCCCCACCGGGAACTGTTCATCCACCCCACCCCCCGCAACGCTCACTGTTCATCCAGAGGCAGCATCGATCGGCTTCAGTTAGCAGCAGTAGCGAAGGAATTGCTCGATCGGGTTCAGTTAACAGCCATCGATCGATCGCTCGGGTTCAGTAACGCGTAGCCTGCAGTGCAATCGCTCGGGTTCAGTTAGATCCCAACGCTTCTCTCGGGTTAAGTTAGAGCCAACGCCTCGCACATACGCGCGTACGTGTATGAGAGAAACGCGCATTGCTCGGCCCCCGACCTCCCACCGTAACTGGGAACTCCCTGAAATTTTCCTCGCCCTCGCTTCTACCATGGTTTTTTCCGTCATGGACGGCCCAAAGAATGTCATACAACTGCGTCTCTGGTCCGCCCAGGACGAAAAGCCCATTTTCTGTCATGATTTTTTGTCATAGAAGTAGGAGCCCACCACATCTATGATGATAACGGGTTTTGTCACAATTATCGTCATAGAAGTGTCATATGTATGACATAATTTTTTTTCGTTCGGCCCAAAATTTCACGGATGTGTCTTTTTTTGTAGTGTTGTTCCCTTTGTTATCGGTATGTTACTTGCCCGAGATTCGATTGTCGGTATCTCAATACCTAGTTCAATCTCGTTACTGGCAAGTCTCTTTACTCGTTCCGTAATGCATCATCCCGTAACTAACTCATTAGTTATATTGCTTGCAAGGATTATAGTGAAGTGCATTACTGAAAGGGCCCAGAGATACCTCTCCGATACTCGGAGTGACAAATCCTAATCTCGATCTATGCCAACTCAACAAACACCATCGGAGACACCTGTAGAGCATCTTTGTAGTCACCCATTTACGTTGTAATGTTTGATAGCACACCAAGTGTTCCTCCGGTATTCGGGAGATGCATGATCTCATAGTCATAGGAACATGTATAAGTTATGGAGAAAGCAATAATAGTAAACTAAACCACATGTGATCTCGTTTATCAAATGACAACTCTTTGTACATGGCTAGGAAACTTAACCATATTTGATCAACGAGCTAGTCAAGTAGAGGCATACTAGTGACACTCTGTTTGTCTATGTATTCACACATGTACTAAGTTTCCGGTTAATACAATTCTAGCATTAATAATAAACATTTATCATGATATAAGGAAATATAAATAACAAATTTGTTATTTCCTCTAGGGCATATTTCGTTCAGTTAATTCCATGTGCACTAAATTAGAAGGAATTTTCAAACATATTGGTCTCAAGGCATGGGCACACATGCATGGTGTGCCGTGGCATTTTAATTCCAAAAAATTTAAAACTGATCAGAAAAACATGAAATCTTGTTCATTTAATGTCATGCCACCAAGATGATGTGGTAAAAAAATTGGCATGTTTGACGAAAGTTTGGACACACACCCCTCACAAACCGGAGCGACTCACTCGAAGGTTCGTGGTTCTGAGAGGGAACAATGCATGTTTGATGATGAACGGGAGATAGCTTCCTCTTACGGTCTCAATTTTTTTTTACATTTAACGTGCACTAATACAACTATCTTGTGAAAAGTTGGAAAATTTCAGGGGTCATTTGACATTTTAAAGACATTCAAGTGATTTTCTAACAATTTAATGACCGTAATTCAAATTTGAACTACATCTACATGCAACTCCTGACCATAACGGTTTGAAAAATCATATTTTTGTGTACTTGTGTGTGAGTTAATTCCATGTGCAGTAAATTAGAAGGTATTTTCAAACATATTGGTCTCAAGGCATGGGCACACATGCATGGAGTGCCATGGCATTTTAATTCCAAAAAAATAAAAAAATATCAGAAAAACATGAAACCTTGCTTGATTTAATGTCATGCCACCAAGATGATGTGGTAAAAAAATTGGTATGTTTGACGAAAGTTTGGACACACAACCCTCACAAACCGGAGCAACTCACTAGAAGGTTCGTGGTTCCGAGAGGGAACAATGCATGTTTGATGACGAAAGGGAGATAGCTTCCTCTTACGGCCTTCAATTTTTTTCTATGTTTAACATGCACTAATACAACTGTCTTGTGGAAATTTGGAAAATTTCAGGGGTCATTTGACCTTTTAAAGACATTTAAGTGATTTTCTAACCATTTAATGACCGTAATTCAAATTTGAACTACATCTACATGCAGCGCCTACCGATAACGGTTTGAAAAATCATATTTTGTGTACTTGTTTGTGAGTTAATTCCATGTGCAGTAAAGAAGGAATTTTCAAACATGTTGCTCTCAAGGCATGGGCACACACGCATGGAGTGCCATGGCCATTTAATTCCAAAAAATTCAAAAGTAATCAGAAAAACATGAAACCTTGCTTGATTTAATGTCATGCCACCAAGATGATGTGGTAAAAAAATTGGCCTATTTGACGAAAGTTTGGACACACACCCCTCACAAACTGGAGCAACTCACTAGAAGGTTCATGGTTCCGAGAGGGAACAATGCATGTTTGATGATGAACGGGAGATAGCTTCCTGTTACGGCCTTCAATTTTTTTCTAAGTTTAACATGCACTAATACAATTGTCATGTGAAAATTTGGAAAATTTGAGGGGTCATTTGACCTTTTGAAGACATTTAAGTAATATGTCTGGTGTTCAAAAAAGAAAATGTAAAGATCTGGCAAGACAACCGGCCCCCACACGATTGGCACTCTATCTCGCGGCTCGAGGTTCGGTAGGTGAGTGGCGATGATCATTAATCAGACATGGTTCTGCATTGGAAACTGTCAGCTATTATGTTCACACACGGATTTTGGCTATTATGTTCACACATAGATTTTGCTACGGGAATCGTGTGTAATTCAAACTACAATAACCGTAAATTTCGGCGACCAGCTTGTGTACTGTCCCCGTCGATCTAGATTCCGACCGCTAATAAATACTACCTTGCTCACGTTGTCCCGCCTATATTCTCATCTACATCCTCCCCTCGCTCGCCCTCTCTCTCTCGCTCTCTCTCTCAAATATCTGCCATGGCACCGCCGGTCTGCCCATGCGCTGACGAGGAGTCGCCGCCCCCCCGAGGACGCTCACTCGATTAGCAGGGACGAGGACCCCTACACGCCGCCTGATGAGGTTGCACCGGACCCCCCCCCCCCCAAATTTGGATTGGTTTTGGGGCCAGTACAATCTTTGTCTGTGGAAGTCCCTGCAGCTAGCTGAGAAAGCCAGGCAAGTGGCGTTCAAGAAGGAGATGGCGGAGGAGGAAGACAGGTACCAGGCGGCCTATGAAGCCCGTGATGCCTCCTGGAACAAGGAGGCGGCGGAGCTTTGGGGGCGGGCGTGTCGTTGTGCCGAGGAGGTGTACGAAGATGGCTACTTCACGAGGAATGTCATAGGCGTTGGGCGCCTCGTCGCTGCGTGGAGGTGGGCCAGTAAGCTCCAGCGTGCCACCGACGAGGAGCTCCGGTGGGCACCCAACAAAATGGCAAGATCGGCCACGCACGTCCGCTAGCAAGAGGTAGATTGGTACGTCAAGCGCTGCGTGGTGGAGGAGGTGGAGTACTGCCTCCGCACTGGGAAGACACCGCACACCAGGGAGCTGCTGGCGAGGAGCTGCCGAAATACTGTCCCAAGGAGGTATTATTAGTTTTAGTATTGTTTGTTGTAGGATCTAAAGTATGTCTAGAGGGGGGGTGATTAGACTACATGACCAAATAAAAATCTAGCCTTTTCCCAATTTTATTTCTTGGCAGATTTTAGCAACAAAGCACAAGTCAAGCAATCAACCTACACATGTAATTCTAAGAGTATAGCAGCGGAATGTAAAACAATTGCATATGAAGGTAAAGGGAAGAGTTTGGAGGGAGCAAACACAATGTAGACACGGAGATTTTTGGCGTGGTTCCGATAGGTGGTGCTATCGTACATCCATAAATGATAAATAGGATTGAAAATACATCGTCGCTTTGAGAAGTATGTGATAAGCAAGAGCTCCCCCTAAATTTTTGCATTATTTAAAATTTGCTTTTGAATGCAAATGCACAATCGATTAGGATAATGAGTTACTCTTACTCTTCCATGCCACATACATCTTGATGGAGCGCTCAAAATGATAGAGATTAAAAGCATGCACTCATCACCAAGCAAGTGAATGATCATATAAGAGATATAGAAGATAGCATCATTCAACCAAACATTAAGGGTAGCATATGATCAAACACATGATCAACAAGTATCTTAGAAGTAGCTCACACAAGCACACAATAAAGTAGTTCAACCAAAATAGCAAGAGAGATAAAAAAGAACAACACTCTCTCTCGACGCCTATGATCTATACATTTTCTCCCCCTCTGGCAACAAGTTACCAAAAAGTTAAAAAATGCATAGTGCTAAATGACTCTCAGGCTTGATCTTCGGGAGGTGGTGTAGAGAGAACTCCAAGGACGAAGGCTTCCGATGAAGTAGTTGGAGCAGATGGACTGGGTGCTGGAGGTGGCACAGGAGCTGTGGCTACTGGTGCTGACACTGAAGCTCGAGTATCTGTCACAGGCACTGCAGGAGACCTTGGACCTCATGGCACTCGCTTGAAAGCATCAGTAGTAGACTTTCCCTTCCTCCCCTCTGCTTCCTCATGTAGCTAACCAACTGCAGTTTGGATCTCAGTTACCTTGACATCCAGATCATAGAACTTCTGCTCAACGATCCTCTCCAAACTCTCCTGGTTCTTAGTCAGGGTGGCCAACCCTTCTCAATCCTCAAGGTGGATTGGATCAGATATCCAAGTTGATCTTGTTTGGATTTCAATAACACTTGAGATGCCTCTTCAACAGTTGGCATCTTTGCAGCTTTCTTTGCCTTTGCCTTATCTCTCTTCTCATGTGCTTGAGCTGAAGATGGTTCATTTTCATCCATCACCACAGTGTTGTCTTCAAATTCAGGATAGATGGGCAGGTGCTCCTTGTCCAAAAGATATGTGCATGTGCCCATCTTTGCGTTAATGAGCTCCTGAATTTGTGGGGCATACCCACAACTTCTCTTCTGGTCAGCAGCAGTCCTCTTGATTGTCTCAAGAATCAAACTCATGACCTTGAACTTCTATGGGACATCAAATATGTGCAGCAAGTTTATAGCATGTCCTCTGATCATCTTGTGATCACCTGACTTGGGTAGCAGTGTGTGCCTCAGAATCCATTTTATGGTAGGCAGACCAGACAACAAGTAGTGGACAGATCCATACTTGTTTGTATCCAAAGCAGCATCTGAGATCTCCTTGTACATGTTGGAAATTGTGTTGTGGTATTTCTTCTTCTCAGCATATACATCCAAGTCATCCTCACTTTCTTTTGGGGCATTGATTAACTAATCCCATTCATCAACAGACGACTGGTACCTGGTACCCTCAGACATCCAAACGATCTTCCCATCTGGATAGAAATGGGCAGTGGAGTAGAACTGCATGATCAGCTCATCATTCCACTTGGTGAGCTTTTGTGCAACGAATTCATCAACTCCACATGCCTTAAAACTGTCATACACTCCAGGATAGTGATCTTCATTCTTCTGGATGTACTCCCAGTCTAACCATCTCATATCACACACAATGGGTTTCTTGTCAAGCAACACTGTCTCATAAAAGTCCTGTTGTTCCTTAGTGTGAAACCTCTAGTCCACAGCAGTTCTTCTCGTGATAGCATATGGATCAGACTCTCTCCACTGTCTCAATCCTGCATCCTTCCTGATTTTCATGTTTTCTGCAATTGGATGTGCATCATTGTGGTCAGGAATCTTGGGTTTCAGCTTCCTTAGCACTTGAGTTTCATCTTCTTCAGCAGCTTTAGGAACTAGGGCCTTGTTCTTTTCCTCAGCAGAAATGTTTCTAGTGCTTCTCTTTGGCTTCTGAGCTGGAGCAGCTGTCTTCGGAGCAGCTTTGGGCTTAGATGGAGCAGCCCCTGATCTGATTGCATCTCCCATGAGCTTTTGAGCTTTGGGTGCTGGTGCAACATCCTCTTCCTCTTCATCATCATGTCTCATAATTGATGATCTGCCAATTACTCTGGCAGTGGTCTTCTTGACCCTCTCCTTCGTTTTCTTGCCTTCTCTAACTGCCTCTTCAGATGGCTTGGAAGTTTCAGCAGTGGATGCTTTGGCCTTAGACATGGGGACTCTCTTTGCTGGCGCCTTCTTATGCATCCCTGGCTTGACTGTAGCAGCTGAGCCATACTCATTTTTCAGCACCTTTTTCTTGGAGCTGACTTCTTCCTCAATAGCCACATTATCCTCATCCTCTAAATCTGAGGTCTTCTTCTTTCTTGTTCTGGCGGCTGCCTTTAGCAAGTTACTTGGTGTGCTCCTGCTGCCATCATCAGATGAACTGGAGGGACTAGTGCCCTCACTCAGTTGAACCTGCTCCTCAGACTTGTTCTGGCTATCACTTTGGTCAGACATCGTGCAGGCAAACTGTCAGCATACCCTGTGAATAGATTATAGATGAGGTAGAGTAGATGAGCATCACAAAGTATAGGAATTTTGCAAAAAGGATGACTTAAAAACTTAGTTTTAGTTCTTCACAGAAAGCATTTCGGATCTACCGATTTGTAAACTCGGTGATACCGAAGCAGTTTTGGAACCAAAACTAGTGAACTCGGTCAGACCGAGCCACAGTTCGGTGGCACCAAGACTGCTAGGGTTTCACAGAGAATTGAAGTCGGTCACACCGATTTGCAATTTTCGGTCAGACCAAAAACGCATGTGCTCTGGCCTAACCCAAAATCGGTGAGACCGATTTCTACAACTCGGTCGGTCCGAGATGAATTCGGCGGAGACCTGACCCTAAATTTTCAAATCAAAACTAATCTACGGGATTTTTTCGCTAGACAGGATGATTTTAATTGTGGCACTGATCATGGCAAAGCAATGTGCTAAGAATTGGAGTTAGGGATTAGCACAATGATCAAGTTCGTACCCTAGTTCGGCGATGAACTTGGCACGGCGGTAACGACGGTGAAGATTTCCGTTGACAGTGGCAGAGACCAGTGGCGGGAGGTCGGTGGTGACGAGAGGACAATCTGGAGACCCGAGGAGGCAGAGTAGGTTATGCGCGGGCGAGGAGGTTCAGAAAAATTTCCAAATTTTGGCCCGTCGGTATATATAACCTGACCCTGTCGGTGTGACCGAGTGGAACGACTCGGTGGCACCGAGATGCAAACTGCAAGCAGTTACTGCAACTCAGTGTGACCGAGAGGCTCTAATCGGTTGCATCGAGATTGAAAACCCTAGATCAACTTAGTGACTCGGTAGGACCGAAAAGGATGAATCAGTCAGACCGAGATGCACAAAGAGGTTTTGGAGGTTTAAGTCTATGACGAATCAGGAACTCCGAGTGCTCCTCACACAGAGTGGTTCAAATCTGACTTCATCAAACTTTGTGATGTAGCATGAATAGAGTTTGAGACAAGGAAAGCATAGATAGCTAGAGGGAGTTCTTAGGCATTCTTGTCCATCCATTTGGCAAAAGAGAAAAGAGCCAAACAATCAAAGCAACAAATGGATGTCCTCGAATGAGTAAAATATGCAACCAACATGCTCACACAATAAAATGGCAAATGAAATATGTGACAAACCATGCACAAACACTCTAGTATCTATCAAGCAATTTGGCGATGACTACGTCATCTATATATGAGTATATTGACTTAGGAGTCAAATGAGAAAATTTGATCATAGGTCATACTCATCGTTTAAGCACAAGTGGGGTTACCACTTTTACATAAAGCATTGTTGTGTTCACACCATTAGAGTTGCTTTAGCTCAATTGGTTAGAGTAAAGCTCCCCCTAGATGTGATATCCCCCCTAAGAGGGATGAACTAACCTTGGGTTTTGTCGATGATGACTTCATGTAGGTGTTGAAGATGTAGATGCTCAATGTTGATGTAGATCATTTGGAGCAATCCTTTGGAGTGAGTTGCACTTTCAATACCTACACGGGTTAGTACCACAAGGAACAAACAAGGATATCCATAGACATAGAGTGATGCATACACAAGATGATGTCCATGAAAGCATTAGGTTACCTTGTCCCTTGTCTTACCAACAAGAGGGTTTGTGACTCCTTGAACTAGTGCAAGATATGGAAGTTGTTTGCACTTGTCCTCACCAAAATGATATGAGTGAAGTATGTTGGCGGAGTCACCCTCAAGAACTCTCTAGTTCTTCTTCTTCTGGATCCACACCATCTTGATGGGAACCCTTGGAGTTGTAGTTTTACTTGATGAAGTAGAACTTGAAGTGGTCTTGGGAACCCACTTGACCAAGGCCTTGGGTGCTTCTTCAAATGCATCAATCTCCTCTTGAAGCTTGTCCTTGCCTTTTTGCTTGTGGTCTTGTGGTGGAAGATCATCTTGAGCTTGTGTCCCTTTGAAAGAAGTAGGATCATACTTCTCTTGTTGAGGAACAAACTTCGTCTTGGGGTATTGATCTTCTTCCCACTCAACTCCATTGGCATTGAACTTTCGTTCAAAACCAACACCTTGATTCTTCCGGTGTCTTCCTTGCTTGCGTACAATTTCCTCAAATTGCTTACTTCTGGCAAGGCTCTTGTAAACACCTTTCTCTATAATTCCCTTCAATAAGCTATTTTGTTGCTAAAGTGTAACTTGGCTAAGAGAATCATTAGTGGGATCAAGAGAACTACTAGAAGCAACAATATTGGATTTAGCATGATTGTTGTTACTACTAGATGAAGAATCTTTCTTGCTCTTGTTGCTAGATTTAACTTGTGGCACGTAAGTAGACAAGAGTAAACGCTTGGCAATGTAAGAAGAACTTTCTTGCGAAGATCATCATATATTGCCTTTAAAAACTCATTCTCTTGCTCAAGGTTGAGCTTTTCAAAGTGTAGCTTATCATTAGTCTTTAAAAGTTCTCGATGATTTTCCAAGGTAGTTTCATGAGCTAACTTAAAAAGTGTTTAGTTCTTTAGTTAGACGCTCAATCTACTTCTTATCATCATCATTCGTTTTATCTTGATTAGCATGATTAATTGACGTTTCATCATAGTTTTCATCTCTAGAGTTGTCAACAAGTAAATCATCATCACCTAGCAAATCATCTTCATTACTATTCAAATCAACATACTCGGGATGTGTTACCTTTGGACCTTTGGCCATGAAGAACCTTCCAATTCCTTCATTTGGTGAGTGAAATATGTCGTAGGAGTGGGTTGACACAAGTGCAAGACCAGCAACACCTTCATCTTGAGTATATTCGGAGTCGGAGTGATAACTTCTTTTGGAGTGATTGTCGGAGTTTGAGCTGGATACCCAGTCACCAACATGAGCTTGATGTCTTCTTTTTGTGTAGCTCCTTGATGACTTTTCTTTCCTTTCCGAATCCTTGCTTCTCCGAGAGGTTCTTCGTTCATAACGATCATCTCTACTCCTCCTTTATCGTGGTGGTGATTCTTCTCTTATACTTCTTCTTTTGGGAGAATCTTCTCTTCTTTTGTAGGGAGCCGTACACTCATTGGACTAGTGTCTGGGTCTTCCACAATTGTAGAAATTACGCTCACGACTAGAAGATCTTTTGTCATTGTAGGACCTTGAATTGGAACTTCTTTCTTTGCTTCTACTCTTGTAGAATTTGTTGAAGTTCTTTACCATTAGGCTCAATTCTTCATTGAAGGTTTGTTTCTCGCTTGATGATGTGGGAGCATCACATGAGGCTTTGTAAGCACCACTTGACTTGTCGTGAAGCTCTTCCTTATCCTTGAGTGACATCTCATGAGCAACAATTCTTCCAATGACTTCCGTTGGCTTGAGATCTTTGTAATTGGGCATCATTTGGATCAATGTGCACACGGTATCATATTTTCCATCCAAGGCTTTTAGGATCTTCTTGATGATGAATTTCTCGGTCATCTCTTAACTTCCTAAGCCGGCAATCTCATTTGTGATGAGAGCAAGCCTAGAATACATTTCAGCGACACCCTCACCATCCTTCATTTTGAACTTGTCAAGTTGACTTTGAGGCACATCCAATTTGGATTCCTTCACGGAGTCGGTACCTTCGTGCATATCAATCAAAGTATCCCAAATTTCCTTTGCATTCTCAAGATGGCTGATTTTGTTGAATTCTTCGGGGCACAATCTGTCGGAGAGAATATCACAAGCTTGAGCATTGTATTGTAGCATCTTCAACTCTTCCGCGGTAGCTTCACGGTTTGGTTCTCTCCCATCAAAGAATTCACCTTGCAAGCCAATACACACAGTAGCCCAAATGGCGGGGTTATGTCCAAGAATATGCATTTTCATCTTATGCTTCCAACTAGCAAAATTTGTACCATCAAAGTAAGGACCTCTACGGTGGTAATTTCCCTCGCTAGACGCCATACTCTCCTAGGTTGTGAAACCAAGGCTATGACCACCAAAAGCTATGGAAATGAAAGCAAATGGAGACCAAAGCTCTGATACCACTTGTAGGATCGAAAGTATGTATAGAGGGGGGGGATTAGACTACTTGACCAAATAAAAATCTAGCCTTTTCCCAATTTTAGTTCTTGGCAGATTTTAGCAACAAAGCACAAGTCAAGCAATCAACCTACACATGCAATTCTAAGAGTATAGCAGCAGAATGTAAAATAATTGCATATGAAGGTAAATGGAGGAGTTTGGAGGGAGCAAACGCAATGTAGACACAGAGATTTTTGGCGTGGTTCCGATAGGTTGTGCTATTGTACATCCACGTTGATGGAGACTTCAACCCACAAAGGGTAACGGTTGCACGAGTCCACGGAGGGCTCCAACCACGAAGGGTCCATGAAGAAGCAACCTTGTCTATCCCACCATGGCCATCGCCCACGAAGGACTTGCCTCACTAGGGTAGATCTTCACGAAGTAGGCGATCTCCTTGCCCTTACAAACTCCTTGGTTCAACTCCACAATCTTGTCGGAGGCTCCCAAGTGACACCTAGCCATTCTAGGAGACACCACTCTCATAGGATTGGATTTGGTAGAAAGAAGATTCGAGTGAAAAGCAACTTGGCGAAGGCTAGAGATCAAGATTTATGTGGTTGGAATAGAATATCTTGACCTCAACACAAGTGTAGGTGGGTCTCTCTCAGAAAATATGTATTGGAAGTGTAGGCATGTTTTGATGGCTCTCTCCCCGAATGAAGAGTGGGTGGAGGGGTATAAATAGCCTCCACACAAAATCTAACCTTTACACACAAATCACCAAACTTGGTGGGACCGAATCATGAAACTCGGTTAGACCGATTTAGTTCAAAATGTGAACGTTAGGATTCTCGGTGGGACTGACATGTCAACTCGGTGGGACCAATTTCGTTAGGGTTAGGGCATAACGTAATCTCGGTGAGACCGATTACACAAACTCGGTGAGATCGATTTTGGTAATGGACTAACAGAGAGTTGGTCAGGAAAACTCAGTGGGACCGATTCGCTCATCTCGGTTGGACCGACGTGTTACGAAAGGGAAACATAGAGTTTACATTGCAATCTCGGTTGGACCGATCGCTCATCTCGGTTTGACCGAAACGTTATGAAGCGAAACAGAGAGATCACAATCCCATCTTGGTAAGACCGAGATCCCTATCGGTGAGACCGAAAAGACTAGGGTTTCTGGCAGTGGCTATGTCAACTGAACTCGGTGGCGCCGGATAGAAAGAATCGGTGGGGCCGAGTTCGATATTTGGTGTGGGCCATATGTGGATATGAGAAAGTAGTGGAGGGTTTTTGGAGCATATCACTAAGCATTTTGGGCAAGCACCTCATTAAGCAACACCTCATCCCTTCTTAATAGTATTGGCTTTTCCTATAGACTCAATGTGATCTTGGATCACTTAAAATAGAAAATGTAGAGTCCTGAGCTTTGAGCTTGAGCCAAATCTTTGTCTTTAGCATTTTGAGGGGTACACTATTCTCATCCATGCCATGCCAATCATTGAGCTTTCCTGAAATGTTCATCTTGGAATAACATTAGCACAATGAGCTATATGTTGTTAGGAATTACCAAAACCACCTAGGGATAGTTGCACTTTCATTCATTTTTTATTTTATGCATTGTACCTAGTAGTTAAGTATCATCACGTATATGTGATGATATTATATATATATATTCTGTGATAAACTAATGAACATTTAATATATATATATATATATTATGAATTCCATTTTCTATCTGTTTTTGTATACTAATTTGAATCTAGCTGTTATCATCCACATATACAGAATGGAAAGCGTATACACACACATTGAAACAGAACATATAAGAATGGAAAACAGAGTACACACATTCAAATAGAGCAATAAGCAAAGCAATACTATGATTGATGTGAATACATAGCTATCCACGTCGAAGCGACTTTTCAAAATTAAACGCGTCCATGGGACCATGACGAGCAGCCCTGGCCTACGGTAGCTCTTGGCTCTGCCTGAACTCGTGCAGGCGTTCGTCCAAGCGGTCGACACACTCGCGGTACATCTGGAGCGCGATCTCGAGCTCCAACATGGCTATTTCATCAAAGATCACCAGCTCGAGGATGTGATGGCCATGTTCCTCTACTGCGCCCAGGTGGACACCTGGGCCAAGGAGGCGGTCGAGCCTACGGACCAGCGCGTTGGCATCCAGTGGACCATGGACAAGGCGAACGGTGGCACCCATGCGAACGATGAGGCAGGCATCCGGTGCAAGTACGGCATGGCCGGCCTCTGGTGCAAGTACGGCACTAAGGGCCTCTGCCCACCCCTAGCAAGGAATGGGGGTACTGACTGGTCGTGTACCCAGCTGCAACACCGTGTCGACAGCAGGCAAGTGCCGATGGATCCACTCTTGCTGTGCGGCGTGCCGCGCCTCTCGCTCTGCGGTGCTCCAATGGTCTCGCCGCGCGGCGAGCCGCAGCCTATCGGCACGGACGCGCCTAGCTTGCTCTGTGGAGCGCCATCGATCTGTTGTGCGGCGAGCTGTAGCCTGTCGGCGCTGACATGCCTATCTTGATCCGCGGCGCTCAAGCGCCATGCGCCAAAGGTCAGCTCAACCCTGGTGATGACGCGCATCACGGCATCGTCCATCGCGTTGTCGGGGAGCGCCTCAGCCTCGACGGACCGTGGCGCCTGCTCGTTTTCATCGCCGACGAGGTTGATGGCAGAGGCGACGCTTTGGTGGGTTGGCATGCTTGGAAAAGGTGGATGTGCCACAGGCTGCGTTTGTCGCCTCCGTGCGTCGCGCGCCGCCTATGCGCAATATCGCTGCGTGGCGGGAAACAGGTGAGAAAATGGCGGGAAATGGTGGTGTGTTCATAAAATGCCATCAATTAATGGAAACTTAGCATAGAAGGAACATTGAGCTAGCAAAAGAAGGAGATGATGATCAGATGAACATGGACCACACTAGGGAACCATTTCTGTTATTATCGGTATTTGCACATGATACGTCTCCAACGTATCTATAATTTTTGATTGTTCAATGCTATTATATTATCAACCTTGGATGTTTTATATGCATTTATATGCTATTTTATATGATTTTTGGGACTAACCTATTAACCTAGAGCCCAGTGCCAGTTTCTGTTTTTTCCTTGTTTTAGAGTGTCGCAGAAAAGGAATATCAAACGGAGTCCAATTGACCTGAAACTTCACGGAACTTATTTTTGGACCAGAAGAAGCCCACAGAGTATCAGAGATGGACCAGGAGAGTCCCAGGCTGCCCACAAGGTGGGGGCGCGCCCACCCCCCCTGGGCATGCCCCCTGCCTCATGGACAGCCCGGAGGTCCACCGACATACTTCTTCCTCCCATATATACCCATATACCATAAAAACTTCGGGGAGCACAATATATCAGGAGTTCCGTGGCCAGAAGCCTCCGTAGCCATCGAAAACCAATCTAGACCCGTTCTGGCACCCTGCCGGAGGGAGGGATCCCTCTTCGGTGGCCATCTTCATCATCCCGGTGCTCTCCATGACGAGGAGGGAGTAGTTCTCCCCCGGGCTGAGGGTATGTACCGGTAGCTATGTGTTTGATCTCTCTCTCGTGTTCTTGAGGTGATAGGATCTTGATGTATTGCGAGCTTTGCTATTATATTTGGATCCTATGATGTTTCTTCCCCCCTCTACTCTCTTGTAATGGATTGAGTTTTCCCTTTGAAGTTATCTTATCGGATTGAGTCTTTAAGGATTTGAGGACACTTGATGTATGTCTTGCGTGGGATACCTGTGGTGACAATGGGGTATTCTATGATCCACTTGATGTATGTTTTGGTGATCAACTTGCGCGTTACGTGACCTTGGGATTATATGCATAGGGGTTGGCACACGTTTTCATCTTGACTCTCCAGTAGAAACTTTGGGGCACTCTTTGAGGTTCTATGTGTTGGTTGAATAGATGAATTTGAGATTGTGTGATTCATATCGTATAATCATACCCACGGATACTTGAGGTGATATTGGAGTATCTAGGTGACATTAGGGTTTTGGTTGATTTGTGTCTTAAGGTGTTATTCTAGTACGAACTCTAGGGCGGTTTGTGACACTTATAGAAATAGCCCAACGGATTGATTGGAAAGAATAACTTTGAGGTGGTTTCGTACCCTACCATAATCTCTTTGTTTGTTCTCCGCTATTAGTGACTTTGTAGTGACTCTTTGTTGCATGTTGAGGGATAGTTATGTGATCCAATTATGTTATTATTGTTGAGAGAACTTGCACTAGTGAAATAATGAACCCTAGGCCTTGTTTCCTAGCATTGCAATACCGTTTGTGCTCACTTTTATCATTAGTTACCTTGCTTTTTTTATATTTTCAGATTACAAAAACCTTTATCTACCATCCATATACCACTTGTATCACCATCTCTTCGCTGAACTAGTGCACCCATCCTATTAGTTAATTTAGCACCAACACAACTTCCCATCCAGTCACCCATCTGATGGCTGCTCCAGCCTGAGCACACTTAACTTGAGAGTTCTCTTACATGAGCTACTAGTGGAACAACTAGTCCTTGTTGATATAGGATGCCTCTTCGCATCCTTATGGTGTATGCGGATGACCACCCGTCCCCCAATGGCCAATAGATGTTGTGTAGACAGAGCATATCACATACGTCTTATTAGAAGCAATCATCTGTGTTATTATCGGTCTTCGCACACATTTCTGATTATAGACCTGTTTGCCACGTATCACACACATCTTGTTATATCGACCCTTTTCTATTCTCTTGTCTCAACGCAAACAGTTCACTCGAGTGAACCGCATGCCGTATATCACACACACCTTGATCTGGCTGGCCGTTTCTTTTGTGTTGCCTAATCACAAATAGTTCATCCAAGTGAACCGTATGCTGTATATAGCACACACCTTCATCTAACTGCCCGTTTCTTTCGTTCCTCCACATCGAAAATAGTTAATTGAACTGAACTGTATGCCCTCCATCGCACATGCAACTAAAATCTGAACCGTGTTTGATGCATCCTCCATCGCAAATGTTTTGCACCTTTTGACGGTTTTTACACCACCGTTTCGCACACAGTTTCGTCGAAGGATCTCTGATCGTAATGTCACGTTAGCAGCATCCTGCAGTAGTGGTACCCATATCTGCTCAAATCATCTGTGAAGGTTAGAAAATAACGATATCTTCCACGAGCCTTAACACTCATCGGACTGCATACATCGGTATGTATTATTTACAATAAGTCATTAGCTCGCTCCATTGTTCTGGAGAACAGAGTTTTAGTCATCTTGCCCATGAGGCATGGTTTGCAAGTATCAACTGATTCATAATCAAGCGATTCCAAAAGCCCATCTGCATGGAGTTTCTTCATCCGCTTTACACCAATATGACCTAAATGGCAGTGCCACAAATATGTTGCACTATTATTATCAACTTTGCATCTTTTGGCATCAATATTATGAATATGTGTATCACTACGATCGAAATTCAGTAAACCATTTACACTGGGTGTATGACCATAGAAGATTTTATTCATGTAAACAGAACAACAATTATTCTCTGACTTAAATGAATAACCCTATTGCAATAAACATGATCCAATCATATTCATGCTCAACGCGAACACCAAATAACATTTATTTAGGTTTAACACTAATCCTGAAGGTAGAGGGAGTGCGCGATGGTGATCTTATCAACCTTGGAATCACTTCCAACACACATCGTCACCTCGCCCTTAACTCTGTTCATTCTGTAACTCTTATTCCGAGTTAGTAATCTTAGCAACTAAACTAGTATCAAATACCCAGGGGCTACTACGAACACTAGTAAGGTTCACATTAATAACTTGTATATCAAATATACCTTTGTTCACTTTGCTATCCTTCTTATCCGTCAAATGTTTTGGGCCAGTTCCGCTTCCAGTGATCATTTCCTTTGAAGTAGAAACATTCAGTTTTAGGCTTGGGTCCATCTTTGGGCTTCTTCCCTATGGCGACAACTTTCTTCCCATTCTTCTTGAAGTTCCCTTTCTTTCCTTGCCCTTTTCCTTGAAACTTGTGGTCTTGTTAATCATCAACACTTGATGTTCTTTCTTGATTTCTACCTTCGCTGATTTCAGCATCGCGAAGAGCTTGGGAATTGTTTTCGTCATCCCTTTCATGTTATAGTTCATCACGAAGTTCTTGTAACTTGGTGATAATGAATAGAGAACTCTATCAATCACTATCTTATCTAGAAGATTAACTCCCACTTGATTCAAGTGATTGTAGTACACAGACATTCTGAGCACATGCTCACTTGCTGAGCTATTCTCCTCCATCTTGTAGGCAAAGTACTTGTCAAAGGTCTCATACCTCTCGACACGGGCATGAGTCTAAAATACTAATTTCAACTCTTGGAACATCTCATATGCTCCGTGCTGTTCAAAACATGTTTGAAGTCCCGGATCTTAGCTGTAAAGCATGGTGCACTAAACTATCAAGTAGTCATCATACCGATCTTGTCAAACATTCACAACGTCTGCATCTGCTCCTGCAATAGGTCTATCACCTAGGGGTGCATCAAGGACATAATTCTTCTGTGAAGCAATGAGGATAATCCTCAGATCATGGACCTAGTCCACATCATTACTACTATCATCTTTCAACTTATTTTTCTCTAGGAACATATCAAAAATATATAGGAGCTATATCGCGAGCTATTGATCTACAACATAGATAAGCAAAACTATTAAGACTAAGTTTGTGACAAATTAAGTTCAATTAATAAAATTACTTAATAACTCCCACTTAGATAGACATCCCTCAAGTCTTCTAAATGATACGTGATCCAAATCAACTAAACCATGTTCGATCATCACGTGAGATGGAGTAGTCATCAATGGTGAACATCTTTATGTTGATCATATCTACTATATGATTCACGTTCGACCTTTCGGTCTCCAGTGTTCCGAGGACATATCTGTACATGCTAGGCTCACCAAGTTAAACCTGAGTATTCCACATGTGCAAAACTGTCTTGCACCCGTTGTATGTGAACGTAGAGCCTATCACACCCGATCATCACGTGGTGTCTTAGCACGACGAATTGTCGCGATGGTGCATACTCAGGGAGAACACTTATACCTTGAAATTTTAGTGAGGTATCATCTTATAATGCTACCGCCGTACTAAGCAAAATAAGATGCATAAAAGATAAACATCACATGCAATCAAAATATGTGATATGATATGGCCATCATCATCTTGTGCCTTTGATCTCCATCTCCAAAGCACCGTCGTGATCTCCATCGTCACAAGCTTGACACCTTGATCTCCATCGTAGCATCATGGTCGTCTCACCAACTATTGCTTCTACAACTATCGCTAACACATAGTGATAAATTAAAGCAATAACATGGCGATTGCATTTCATACAATAGAGAGACAACCATGAGGCTCCTGCCGGTTGCCAGTAACTTTTACAAAACATGATCATCTCATACAATAACGTATATCACATCATGTCTTGACCATATCACATCACAACATGCCCTGCAAAAACAAGTTAGACATCCTCTACTTTGTTGTTGCAAGTTTTACGTGGCTGCTATGGGCTTCTAGCAAGAACCGTTCTTACCTGAGCATCAAAACCACAACGGTGAGTTATCAAGTTTGTTGTTTGAACCTTCAACAAGGACCGACGGTAGTCAAATTTGATTCAACTAAAGTTGGAGAAACAAACACCCGCCAGCGAACTTTATGCAAAACTAGTTGCATGTCCCTTGGTGGAACCGGTCTCATGAACGTGGTCATGTAAGGTTGGTCCGGGCCGCTTCATCCAACAACATCGCTGAAGAAAAATAAGATGTTGGTGGTAAGCTGTATGATGATCACTGCCCCCAACTCTTTGTGTTCTACTCATGCATATCATCTATGCATAGACCTGGCTCTGATACCACTGTTAGGAAATGTAGCATGCAATTTTAAAAAAAAATCCTATGCTCATACAAGATCTATCTAGGAGATGCATAGCAACGAGAAGGGGAGAGTATGTCTACGTACCCTCGTAGACCGAAAGCGGAAGCGTCTGACAATGCGTTTGATGTAGTCGAACTTCTTCTTGTTCCGACCAATCAAGCACCAAACGTACGACACCTCCGTGTTCTGCACACGTTCAGCTCGGTGGCGTCCCTCGAACCCTTGATCCAACAAAGTGTCGAGGAAGTAGATGAGTTCCGTTAGCACGACGGTGTGGTGACGGTGATGGTGATATGATCTGCGTAGGTCTTCGCCTAAGCACTATGAGAATATGACCGAGGGTCTAATCTGTGGAGGGAAGTGCCGCACACGGCTAACAGAAGTTGAGGCATTCTAGGCGCCTCCCCCCTCATATATATAGGCGGGAGGGAGAGGGAGCAGCCAAGGGTTGCACCCCAAGTAGGTCGAATCCTACTTGCGGTTCCTCCCCAATTCGCCCCCTTTCCTTTTTCACTGGAGGGGGAAGGAAAGAGGAGGGAGGAGGGAAGGAAGGGGGAGGACGAATCCCTCCCCTTCCTTCTCTCTTTCCCCTTTTCCTTTCCCCTCTAGTGCGGCCCATATGGGGGCGTAGGAGCCCGTGCTGGCTGTTGTGTTTCCCCTCTTGGCCCATTAGCCCCATATCTTTGCAGGGGGTACCCGGAACCCCTTTCCAGTGACCCGATATGTACCCGGTACCCTCGGAACACTTCCGGTGTCCGAATACCATCGTCCTATATATCAATCTTTACCTCTCGACCATTTTGAGACTCCTTGTCATGTCCGTGATATCATTGATGGAGTCCTGGATTAGGGGGTCCCCGGGCGTCCGGGCTATGTGATGTGGGCCGGACTCGTGGGCCGTGAAGATACAAGATGTAAGGCTTTCCCCCGTGTCCGGATGGGACTCCCCTTGGCGTGGAAGGCAAGCTTAGCGTTCGGATATGAAGATTCCTTTCTTTGTAAACCGAGTCTGTATAACCCTATCCCCCTCTGGTGTCTATATAAACTGGAGGGTTTAGTCCATAGAGGTAATCATAATCATATTGTTGGGGAACGTAGTAATTTCAAAAAATTTCCTCCGCACACGCAAGATCATGGTGATGCATAGCAATGAGAGGGGAGAGTATGTCCACTTACCCTCGTAGACCGAAAGAAGAAGCGGTAGCACAACGCGGTTGATGTAGTCGTACGTCTTCATGATCCGACCGATCAAGTACCAAACGTACGACACCTTCGAGTTCTGCACACATTCAGCTCGATGACGTCCCTCGAACTCCAATCCAGCCAAGCTTTGAGGAAGAGTTCTGTCAGCACGACGGCGTGGTGATGATGTTATTTTTATACTATCGCAGGGCTTCGCTTAAGCACCGCTACATTATTTTCGAGCTGGACTATGGTGGAGAGGGGCACCGCACACGGCTAAAAGATCCAAGAGATCAATTGTTCTGTCTATGGGGTTCCCCTCTCCTCCTTATATAAAGGAGGGGAGGAGAGGGCCGGCCAAGGGGAGGAGGCGCGCCCAAGGGGGGAATCCTACTCCCACCGGGAGTAGGACTCCTCCTTTTCCTATTTGGAGAGGGAGAGGGAAGGAAGAGGAAGGAGGGAGGAAGGAAAGGGGGGCCGGCCTCCCTCCCAATTCAGACTGGGCTTGGGGGGGCGCGCCCCCTCCCTTGCTCCTTTCCCCTCCTTTCCACTAAATCCCACTAAGGCCCATATACCTCCCGGTGGGTTCTGATAACCTCCCGGTGCTCCGGTATTATCCCGATCTCACACGGAACCATTCCGGTGTCCAATATATCGATCTTTACGAATCGAACATTTCGAGACTCCTTGTCATGTTCGTGATCACATCCGGGACTCCGAACTACCTTCGGTACATCAAAAACCATAAACTCATAATATAACCGTCATCGAACTTTAAGCGTGCGGACCCTACGGGTTCGAGAACTATGTAGACATGACCGAGACACGTCTCTAGTCAATAACCAATAGCGGAACCTGGATGCTCATTTTGTCTCCTACATATTCTACGAAGATCTTTATCGGTTAAACCGCATAACAACATACATTGTTCCTTTTGTCATCGGTATGTTACTTGCCCGAGATTCGATCGTCGGTATCTCAATACCTAGTTCAATCTCGTTACTGGCAAGTCTCTTTACTCGTTCCGTAACACATCATCCCGAAACTAACTCATTAGTTGCAATGCTTGCAAGGCTTAAGTGATGTGTATTACCGAGTGGGCCCAGAGATACCTCTCTACAATAGGAGTGACAAATCCTAATCTCAAAATATGCCAACCCAACAAATACTTTCGGAGACACTTGTAGAGCACCTTTATGATCACCCAGTTATGTTGTGATGTATGGTAGCACACAAAGTATTCCTCCGATAAATGGGAGTTGCATAATATCATAGTCATACGAACATGTATAAGTCATGAAGAAAGCAATAGCAACAAACTAAACGATCAAGTGCAAAGCTAACCGAATGGGTCAAGTCAATTAAATCATTCTCCTAATGATGTGATCCCGTTAATCAAATGACAACTCTTTGTCTATGGTTAGGAAACATAACCATCTTTGATCAACGGGCTAGTCAAGTAGAGGCATACTAGTGACACTCTGTTTGTGTATGTATTCACACATGTATCATGTTTCCGGTTAATACAATTCTAGCTTGAATAATAAACATTTATCATGATATAAGAAAATAACTAATAACTTTACTATTGCCTCTAGGGCATATTTCCTTCACATACATGCTAGACATCTAGGGTTTAGCCATTACGATCTCATGGTAGATCAACTCTTGTAACCCCTATACTCATCAAAGTCAATCGAGCAGGACGTAAGGTTTTACCTCCATCAAGAGGGCCCAAACCTGGGTAAACATCGTGTCCCCTGTCTCCTATTACCTCTGATCCATAGATGCATTGTTCGGGACCCCCTACCCGAGATCTGCCGGTTTTGACATTGACATTGGTGCTTTCATTGAGAGTTCCTCTGTGTCGTCGATAGAAGGATCAGTGGCTCACCTCATCATCAGCGACAAAATCACCTCTGGAAAAGCCCTAGTTCCTGGGAAGATCCTGTAGATCGGCAATTTCACCATAGGCGTCCGCCCGGCCATAATGCCCGAATCGGCCCCCCGGATTGCCAAAAATCATCTCTGCATCAACCCCGAAAACGTTGATAAGATGGACCCGACAGATGTTTCGTCTTTAAATGAACTGCTAGATTGCATCACTGTCTTGGGGGTCTCAACAGATTATGATCTGATCGGGCTTAAACCCGACCAGAGAGAAATCATATCCCCATCGGTCACCCACCTGGTGACCGTCGTGGAAGAGCAAGGTGAGGATACCGCTCCTCCCACGCTAAAAACAAACTATGTTCGGATCTCCGAGCTCGGCGAGCCGGACGCCCATCTTTGAGAAACTATCCGTCCTCCGAACATAGAACCAGGTTTCGAGCCTAAAAACTCTCAGGACACTAGATCCTGGGCCATTAAACTCAGAAATTCTTCAAAACCCGGATTCCACAGTGGGCCACGGGTCAGATTTAATCCCACCCGCCCACCATAAGCAATACTCTCCAAGCAATTCCGGTCCCCCGGACATATGAGATTTAATGTATATACGTCAGCAACCTCAGGAAACAGTCCATCACTTTTGGGCTAGATTCCTACTTGTTAAAAACAAGATTAAAGATTGCTGCGACGACAACACGATCTCAGTATTTCGCAACAACTATACGGATGAGGGAATCCTTAATGCCCTCAACCGCTGTCGCATACTACACTTTGCAGATTTGGCACACATAGTGCAGAAGTACTGTGCAATGGAAAGCCCTTGGAAAACTCAGACAATCCGATGGGAACCGCCTGCCTTTAAGACATCTCCCGGACAGGAAAAAAGGATGCACCCTCGTGGGGCACCTGGTCACCACCCCGTGGACAAGAAAATTAAGCCCTTTATGGGACATAGAACTGTCTTCAAGGAATGGCTCATTAGGCCCTGTTAAATACCCATGACACCGAATACCGAGCCAACGCACAGCCTATGGGCATGTTGGATACTCCGGCAAGTGGCCAAGAGTGGCATGGGTATCCTCACCAACACTACCCCAGAGAAGTACTCTTCAGAGGACGAAGATCTCAATGTACTCACAGTCTTTGAGACCTTCTCATCAAATAATCGGCGCAAAAGGGCGCTCTGCGACCTCGCCGAAGTCTGCCAAATAGCAGCAATAAACCCTTGGAACGATACGGCGGTTACTTTCAATGCCGATGACGAACCAAAGTCCCGCTCAGTCCGGGCACCAGCCGCTTTGGTCCTAAACCCAATTGTGGATGGCTTTCGGCTGACTAAAGTGTTAATGGATAGTGGCAGCGGACTGAACCTCATCTATGAGGACACGCTCAATAAAATGCAAGTGGACAGGAGTCGCATTGAGCAGAGTAATATAACCTTTCGAGGCATTATACCCAGTCGGGAAGCAAGATGCTCGGGGAAAATCAAACTCGATGTGGTATTCGGCACGCCGGAGAACTATATTTCTGAATAGTTACTCTTCCATGTGTCACCTTTCAACAGTGGGTATCACGCCCTGCTGGGGCGAGACGGATCCACACGCTTTCAAGCTATACCCCATTACGGGTATATGAAGCTCAAAATGCCCGGGCCCAATGGAGTTATCATTATTACCAGTGATCCGGACATAGCACTCCGTGCCGAAAACAAAACCGCCTCCCTAGCCCTCATGGCAATATCGGAGGCCCTCACGGTCGAAGAATTAACCACCTTACGTTCCACAGTTGACAAGGACAATGTAATACTCGATAAAGACCTAAGTCAACTTCCTTCAAACCAGCAGACGAAATAGTCAAATTTCAAGTTCACCTGACAGACCCCAAGAAGAAAGCTTCCATTGGGGCACAGTTGGATCCGACGGTCGATGCCGCATTACGCGTGTTCCTGCGCGAGAATTGGGACATCTTCGCTTGGCACCCTTCTGATATCCTAGGAATCCCACGCAAACTAGCCGAACATAGTCTCAATATACTGAAGGGATACAAGCCAGTGAAGCAAACCCTGCGGCAATTTTTCGAACCCAAACAACAGGCTATGGGGGAAGAGCTAGTCACATTACTCGAAGCGGGGTTTATCAGAGAAATCAAACATCCGGACTGGCTAGCAAACTTGGTCATGGTACCGAAGAAGGATAAATCATGGTGCCCGTGTGTCGATTTCAAAGACTTTAATAATGCCTGCCCTAAGGACCACTTCCTACTACCTCGCATCGACTAGATTATTGATGCAACCACGGGACACGATTCACTGTGTTTCCTTGACGCATACTCCGGATACCATCAAATTAAGATGAAGGAATCCGACCAGGCCGCAATGGCATTCATACCCCGTATGGGCCTTTCTTGTTCAACACTATGCCTTTCGGGCTCAAGAACGCCGGTGCCACTTACCAATGCATGATTTAAACGTGCCTGGAAAACCAAATCGACAAGACTGTGGAGCCATATGTAGATGACGTAGTCATCAAAACCAAGCACGTTGAATCATTGGTGGATGACTTATGCCTTACATTTGACAACCTCCAAACATATGATATACGGCTAAATCCGAAAAAGTGCGTTTTCGGCATTCTCGTCGGCAAACTTCTCAGGTTCATTGTCTCCAATAGAGGAATTGAAGCAAACCCAGCCAAATCCGGGCCCTTTCTCAATTGGCACCACCAACTGACCTTAAACAGGTCCAAAAACTAGCCAGGTGTGTAGCAGCTTTGTGCCATTTTATCTCCAGATTAGGAGAAAAGGCATTGCCATTGTATCTCCACTTCGCGTGGATGGACACTATAGTGTCCGGATTGGAGGAAATAAAAACTTTGCTAGCAACCCAATCCTGGCCGCACCAATGTCGGTGAACCGATGTTGCTTTACCTATTTGCAACCCACCAGGTGGTGAGTGCGGTGCTCGTCGTCGAACGAGAAGAAGATGGGCATAAATTCCCACTCCAAAAACCAGTATACTACGTATCGACGGTCCTTACACCATGCAAATCTCGATACCCACATTATCGGAAGATAGTATATGCGGTCTTTATGGCATCCCGCAAGCTGCGACACTACTTTCATGAGTACTCGATCATGGTGGCTTCAGAAGTACCACTTAATTATATTATAAACAACCGAGATGCCATCGGCTGGATTGCCAAATGGGCCATTGAGCTCTTACAATTTGAAATAATGTACAAACCACGCCGAGCCATTAAATGTCAAGTGTTGGCTGACTTCATCGCCGAATGGACAGAGGGCGAACTCCCTAAAGAGTATGGCACATATTCCAAGTGGGTGATGCACTTTGATGGCTCTAAAATGCTAGCTGGACTTGGGGTCGGCGTCGTCCTGACATCCCCCACAGGAGATACAGTCTGTTATGTGGTCCAAATACTGTATATAGACTCCAATAACGCAACCGAATATGAGGCCTTATTGCATGGTCTTTGGATGGCTGTCTCTATGAGCATACAACGCCTTGAGGTGCGCGGGGATTCAAACCTCACAATATCCCAAATAAACGGAGATTTTTATGCCCAGATCCGAAGATGGCGGCTTACCACAACGCTATACTCAAAATATCAGCTTGGTTCGAGGGGCCTGAGTTTCATCACGTGGCCCGAGAGAGCAATCAGGCAGCGGACATCCTTGCTCGCATGGGGGCTAAGCGTGACCCCGTCACACCTAACACCTTCGTGGAAACGCTCTTCAAGCCATCCATGGTATGGCATGACGAGAGCAGCAACATCAATCCAAATCCGATCACACCCCCGGATTCCGAATACAATCCCGATACCATCGGGGGCTCGGCCACCGAACCAACGCCATCAGCTCACGTAATCATGCTGGTAATCGCCCCACGGACCGAACCCTTCCTGGCCTAGCTCAATAGGTGAGAGCTTCCCGAGGACAAGAATGAGGCTCGATTCATCGTCCAATGCTTGAAAGCCTACAAGGTTCATGAAGGAGAGCTCTATAAGAAAAGTACTACCGGAGTCCTTCAAAGGTGTATCTCCGAAGAAGAGGGGTGGCAGCTCTTGGCCGAAATCCATGCTGGTCTTGGCGGTCATCATGCCGTAGCTCGGGCCCTTGTAAGTAAAGCCTTCCGAACTGGATTTTTCTGGCCTACGGCCCGAGTAGATGCGCAAAGACCTCGTCCAGCGTTGTGTAGGATGCCAGCTCTTTGTCAATCAAAGCCATATGCTACCTATCGCCCTAAAACAACCCCCATTACTTGGCCCTTTGCGGTCTGGGGGGCTGACATGGACGGACCCCTTAAAGGGGGAAGCCATAAGAAAAAATATCTATTGGTCATGGTGGATAAATTCAACAAGTGGATAGAGGCCAAGCCAGTTAAAACGGCTAAAGCCGGACCATTGATAGATTTTATATCAGGTGCCGTACACCATTATGGTGTCCCACACATCATCATCACCGATAACGGCTCCAACTTCACAGCCGATGAGGTAAAAACCTTGTGCGCAAATCTGGGCATCAAGCTCGATTATGCCTCCATCTATCACCCTCAAACAAACAGTCAAGTCGAATGGGCTAATGGCCTGATAATGAGCGGTATTAAACCCATACTAGTGCGATCCCTACAGGAGTCAGATAAACACTGTGTTGAGGAGATCAACTCCATACTCTGGGGGCTGCAGACCATGCCCAGTCGCACAACTGGATACACACTGTTCTTCATGGTGTACGGCGCAGAGGTCGTCTTGCCCTGCGATATTATCCACTACTCACCTCGAGTCCGCATGTATGAGCAGAAAGAAGTCAAGTTCGATCGGCAAGATGACTTAGATGGCCTGGAGGAGGAGCCGATGTAGCAAAAGCTCGCTCAACATTCTACCAACAACAAGCTCGAAGATACCAAAGAAGAGAAGTGCGGGCCAAGACATAGAATGCCGGTGAACTCGTTCTACGCCTACCAGCGAAGAAAAAGGACAAGCTCAAGCCCAAATGGGAGGGTTCCTTCATTATAGATGAAGTTCTGACTGGAGGAGCCTATCGCCTTCGTAATGCATTGGACAAGCGCTTAGAGCCGAACCCATGGAACACTGCCAGACTTCGAAGATTCTATGTCTAAGCCCGAACTCACTGTTCATTACCTTTTTCTATTCTTTTCTTTTTCTTCTTTTCGTTTTTATATGACTTTTGGCTCGTGTTCTGATAAACCGCACACCTGAGGGGTATACATCCTTAAATGTATATACCCCACAATAACTGGGGGCTTCTCTTCACAAGAAGCTTATTATTATTTTTCGAGCATCAAGATCACAGTATATATGTGTCATCTACTCATATATGTCTTTTCTTCAGCATTATATGCACCTTTATGACTTAAGTTTTTGCCAAGCTGGGTTGCCTGGCTCCTGTGCTTATGCCCTATGTTCCCGCTTGTTCGGCTAGGGCATAAACGAAGCACCTCTGCAATTGTTACAGCCAGGTTATCCGGACGTGTACCTCAGACGGGTGAAGCCGAAAGCTAGCATTCTTAAGGGAATAATTGGTCGGCGAGTGATACGTCTCCAACGTATCTATAATTTTTTATTGCTCCATGCTATATTATCTACTGTTTTGGACTATATTGGGCTTTATTTTCCACTTTTATATTATTTTGGGACTAACCTAGTAACCGGAGGCCCAACCCAGAATTGATGCTTTTTGCCTATTTCAGTGTTTCGGATAAACGAAATATCAAACGGAGTCCAAACGGAATAAAATCTTCGGAAACATGATTTTCTCACCGAACATGATCCAGGAGACCTGGACCCTACTGCAAGGGATCAAAGAGGTGGTCACGAGGGTGGGGGGTGCCGCCCCTATGGCGCGCCCCTTGTCTCATGGGCCCCTCGGTGCTCCACCGACGTACTCCTTCCTCCTATATATACACACGTACCCCCAAATGATCAGAACAGGAGCCAGAAACCTAATTCCAGCGCCGCAACTTTCTGTATCCATGAGATCCCATCTTGGGGCCTGTTTCGGAGCTCCGTCGGAAGAGGGCCGTCATCACGAAGAGCTTCTACATCATCCTAGCCCCTCCGATGAAGTGTGAGTAGTTTACCTCAGACCTTCGGGTCCATAGTTAGTAGCTAGATGGCTTCTTCTCTCTCTTTGAATCTCAATACAAAGTTCTCCCCCTCTCTTGTGCAGATCTATTCGATGTAATCTTCTTTTTGCGGTGTGTTTGTTGAGACCGGTGAATTGTGGGTTTATGATCAAGGCTATCTGTGAATAATAATTGAATCTTCTCTGAATTATTTTATGCATGATTGGTTATCTTTGCAAGTCTCTTCGAATTATCCGTTTGGTTTGGCCAACTAGATTGGTAGTTCTTGCCATGGGAGAAGTGCTTAGCTTTGGGTTCTATCTTGCGGTGTCCTTACCCAGTGATAGAAGGGGCAGCAAGGCACGTATTGTATCATTGCCATCGAGGATAACAAGATGGGGTTTATTTCATATTGCATGAATTTATCTCTCTTCATCATGTCATCTTGCTTAAAGCGTTACTCTATTCTTAAATTAATACTCTAGATGCATGCTGGATAGCGGTCGATGAGTGGAGTAATAGTAGTAGATGCAGAATCATTTCGATCTACTTGTCACGGACGTGATGACTATATACATGATCATGCCTAGATATTCTCATAATTATGCACAATTCTATCAATTTCTCAACAATAATTTGTTCACCCACCGTAGAATACTTATGCTCTTGAGAGAAGCCACTAGTGAAACCTATGGCCCCCGGGGTCTATTCTCATCATATCAATCTCCATCACTTTTATATTGTTTTGCTATTTAGTTTGCCTTTACCTTTTCACTTTGCATCTTTATATCAAAAATACCAAAAATATTATATCTATCAGATCTCACTCTCGTAAGTGACCGTGAAGGGCTTGACAACCCCTAATCGCGTTGGTTGCGAGTAGCTATCGCTTTGTGCATGTACGAGGCACTTGAGCGTGGGCTCCTACTGGATTGATACCTTGGTTCTCAAAAACTGAGGGAAATACTTATTTTACTCTGCTGCATCATCCCTTCCTCTTCGTGGAAAACCAACGCAAGCTCAAGACGTAGCAAGAAGGATTTATGGTGCCGTTGCCGGGGAGTCTACGCAAAAAGTCAATATACCAAGTACCCATCACAATCCCTATCTCTCGCATTACATTATTTGCCATTTGCCTCTCGTTTTCCTCTCCCCCCAATTCACCCTTGCCATTTTTATTCGCCCTCTCTCTCTCTCTTTATCCTCCCTCTCTGTTTGCCTCTTTTGTCCGCTTGCTTTTTGTTTGCTCGTTTGTTAGATTGCTTGTTTGTCGCAATGGCTCAAGATACTACCAAATTGTGTGACTTCATCAATACCAATAATAATGATTTCCTTAGCACTCCGATTGCTCCTCTTACCAATGTTGAATCTTGTGAAATTAATACGGCTTTGTTGAATCTTGTTATGAAAGATCAATTCGCCGGCCTTCCCAGCGAAGATGTCGCTACTCATCTGAATAGCTTCGTTGATTTATGTGATATGCAAAAGAAAAAAGATGTCAATAATGATGTTGTTAAATTGAAGCTATTTCCTTTTTCGCTTAGAGATCGTGCTAAAGCTTGGTTTTCGTCTTTGCCTAAGAATAGTATTGATTCATGGAACAAATGCAAATATGCTTTTATCTCTAAGTATTTTCCTCCCGCTAAGATCATCTCTCTTAGAAATGATATTATGAACTTTAAACAACTAGATCATGAACATGTTGCACAAGCTTGGGAGAGAATGAAATTAATGATACGTAATTGCCCTACTCACGGTTTGAATTTGTGGATGATTATACAAAAAAATTATGCCGGATTGAATTTTGCTTCTAGAAATCCTTTAGATTCGGCTGCGGGAGGCACTTTTATGGAAATCACTTAAGGAGATGCTACTAAAATCCTAGATAATATTATGGTTAATTTTTCTCAATGGCATACTGAAAGAACTTCTAATAAAAAAGTGCATGCGATAGAAGAAATTAATGTGTTGAGTGGAAAGATGGATGAACTTATGAAAGTATTTGCTACTAAGAGTGTTTCTTCTGATCCTAATGATATGCCTTTGTCTACTTTGATTGAGAATAACAATGAATCTATGGATGTGAATTTTGTTGGTAGGAACAATTTTGGTAACAACGCTTATAGAGGGAATTTTAATCCTAGGCCATATCCTAGTAATCCTTCTAATAAATATGGGAATTCCTACAACAACTCTTATGGAAATTATAATAAGATGCCCTCTGATTTTGAATCTAATATTAAAGAATTTATTTCTTCGCAAAAGAATTTTAATGCTATGATTGAAGAAAAATTGCTTAAGATTGATGATTTGGCTAGGAACGTTGATAGAATTGCTCTTGATGTTAATGCTTTGAAACTTAGATCTATTCCACCTAAGCATGATATCAATGAGTCTCTTAAAGCCATGAGAATTTCAATTGATGAGTGTAAAGAAAGAACCGCTAGGATGCGTGCTTCCAAAGATGCCTTTATTAAAGCGTGTTCTTCCAATTCCTATGAAAGTAATGATGAAGATCTAAAAGTTATTGATGTGTCTCCCATTAAATCTTTATTTTGCAATATGAATCTTGATGAAACTGAATATGATCTTCCTTTACCTAGAGGCGTTCTAAAAATTCAGAGTATTTAGATCTTAATGATGAAATTGATGAAAGTGGGATTGAAAGAAATAAAAGTTTAGATGTTGCTAAACCCACTATATTGGATTTCAAGGAATTTAATTATTAAAATTGCTCTTTGATTTATTGTATTTCCTTGTTGCAATCGGTGCTAAATTCTCCACATGCTTATAGTCGAAATAAAGCCTTCACCGAACATATTGTTGATGCCTTGATGCAATCTTATGAAGAAAAACTTGAGTTGAAAGTTTCTATCCCTAGAAAATTTTATGATGAGTGGGAACCAAATATTAAAATTAAAATTAAATATTATGAGTTTTATGCTTTGTGTGATTTGGGTGCTAGTGTCTCTACTATTCCCAAGACTTTGTGTGATTTACTAGATTTTTGTAATTTTGATGATTGCTCTCTAAACTTGCATATTGAGGATTCCACTATTAAGAAACCTATGGGAAGAATTAATGATGTTCTTATTGTTGCAAATACAAATTATGTGCCCGTAGATTTCATTGTTCTTGATATAGATTGCAATCCTTCTTGCCCTATTATTCTTGGTAGACCTTTCCTTAGAATGGTTGGTGCGATTATTGATATGAAGGAAGGGAATATTAGATTTCAATTTCCATTAAAAAAGGGCATGGAACACTTTTCAAGAAAGAAAATAAAATTACCATACGAAACTATCATGAGAGCCACTTATGTATTGCCTACCAAAGATGGCAATACCTAGATCTATCCTTGCTTGTTATGCCTAGCTAGGGGCGTTAAACGATAGCGCTTGTTGGGAGGCCACCCAATTTTATTTTTATTCCTTGCTATTTGCTCCTGTTTATTAATAAATACATTATTTATCCTCTGTTTATATTGTGTTTTTTGTGTTTAATTAGTGTTTGTGCCAAGTAGAACCGTTGGGAAGACTTGGGGGAAGTCTTGTTGAACTTGCTGTAAAAAACAGAAACTTTAGCGCTTACGAGAACTGCTGCCATTTTTATTTGAAGAGTGATATTTAGTTAATTATTTTTGAAGATGATTAATAGATAAATTCCCCACGTCCAGAAATTTATTTTAGAATTTTTGTGGTTCCAGATCTTGCGCTAGCTACAGATTACTACAGACTGTTCTGTTTTTGACAGATTCTGTTTTTCATGTGTTGTTTGCTTATTTTGATGAATCTATGGCTAGTAAAATAGTTTATAATCCATAGAGAAGTTGTAATACAGTAGGTTTAACACTAATATAAATAAAGAATGAGTTCATTACAGTACCTTGAAGTGGTCTTTTGTGTTCTTTCGCTAACGGAGCTCACGAGTTTTCTATTTTGAGTTTTGTGTTGTGAAGTTTTCAAGTTTTGGGTGAATTATTTTGATGGATCATGGAACAAGGAGTGGAAAGAGCCTAAGCTTGGGGATGCCCATGGCACCGCCAAGATAATCCAAGGACACCAAAAAGTTAAAGCTTGGGGATGCCCCGGAAGGCATCCCCTCTTTTCGTCCACTTCCATCGGTAATTTATTTGGAGCTATATTTTTATTCACCAACATGATATGTGTTTTGCTTGGAGCGTCTTGTATTAGTTGTGTATTTGTTTGCTAGTATACCACAATCATCCTTGTTGTACACACCTTTTGAGAGATCCATACATGAATTAAAATTTGATAGAATACTCTATGTGCTTCACTTATATCTTTTGAGCTAGATAATTTTGCTCTATGTGCTTCACTTATATCCTTTTGAGCTAGATAATTTTGCTCTATGTGCTTCACTTATATCCTTTGAGCTAGATAATTTTCCTCTATGTGCTTCACTTAGATCTTTTAGAGCACGGTGGTGGATTTGTTTTAAAGAAACTATTGATCTCTCATGCTTCACTTAAATTATTTTGAGAGTCTCTTAATAGCATGGTAATTTGCCTAATAATAATATGCTTGGTATTCTAGATTCGTGAAGCTTTCTTTTGAGTGTGTTGAATACTAAGAAAATATTGAAGCATGGTAATTGTTTTGAGATATGGAGGTGATAATATTAAAGTCATGCTAGTTAAGTAGTTGTGAATTTAAAGAATACTTGTGTTGAAGTTTGTGATTCCCGTAGCATGAACGTATGGTGAACCGTTATGTGATGAAGTCGGAGCATGATTTATTTATTGATTGTCTTCCTTATGAGTGGCGGTCGGGGACGAGCGATGGTCTTTTCCTACCAATCTATCCCCCTAGGAGCATGCGCGTAATACTTTGCTTTGATAACTTCTAAATTTTTGCAATAAGTATATGAGTTCTTTATGACTAATGTCGAGTCCATGGATTATACGCACTCCCACCCTTCCACCCTTGCTAGCCTCTCTAATACCGCGCAACTTTCGCCGGTATCATACACCTACCATATACCTTCCTCAAAACAGCCACCATACCTACCTATTATGGCATTTCCATAGCAATTCCGAGATATATTGCCATGCAACTTTCCACCATCTAGGTCATCATGACACATCCATCATTGTCATATTGCTTAGCATGATCATGTAGTTGACATAGTATTTGTGGCAAAGCCACCATTCATAATTCTTTCATACTTGTCACTCGTGATTCACTGCATATCCTAGTACACCACCAGAGGCATTCATATAGAGTCATACCTTGTTTTAGTATCGAGTTGTAATAATTGAGATGTAAATAAAAAGAAGTGTGATGATCATCATTCAATAGAGCATTATCCCCACAAAAAAAAGAGAAAGGCCAAAGAAAAAGAAGGCCCAAAAAAATAAATAAATAAAAAGGGGCAATGCTACTATCCTTTTTTCCACACTTGTGCTTCAAAGTAGCACCATGTTCTTCATATAGCAAGTCTCATATTTTGTGCTTGAAAGTAGCACCATGTTCTTCATATAGCAAGTCTCATATTTTGTGCTTCAAAGTAGCACCACATTCTTCATATAGAGAGTCTCATATGTTGTCACTTTCATATACTAGTTGGAATTTTACGTTATAGAACTTGGTTTGTATATTCCAATGATGGGCTTCCTCAAATTGCCCTAGGTCTTCGTGAGCAAGCAAGTTGGAAGCATACCCACTAGTTTCTTTTGTTGAGCTTTCATACATTTATAGCTCTAGTGCATCCGTTGCATGGCAATCCCTACTCACTCACATTGAAATCTATTGATGGGCATCTCCATAGCCCATTGATATGCCTAGTTGATGTGAGACTATCTTCTCCTTTTTTGTCTTCTCCACAACCACCATTCTATTCCACCTATAGTGCTATATCCATGGCTCACGCTCATGTATTGCATGAAGATTGAAAAAGTTTTGAAAAAGTTAGAGTATGAATCAATTTCTTGGCTTGTCATCGGGGTTGTGCATGATTTAAATACTTTGTGTGGGGAAGATGGAGTATAGCCAGACTATATGATTTTGTAGGGATAACTTTCTTTAGCCATGTTATTTTGAGAAGACATCTTTGCTTTGTTAGTATGCTTGAAGTATTATTATTTTCTATGTCAATATAAACTTTTGTCTTGAATCTTTCTAATCTGAATATTCATACCACAATTAAGAAGATTTGCATTGAAATTATGCTAAGTAGCACTCCGCATCAAAAATTCTCTTTTTATCATTTACCTACTCGAGGACGAGCAGGAATTAAGCTTCGGGATGCTTGATACGTCTCCAACGTATTTATAATTTTTGATTGCTCCATGCTATATTATCTACTGTTTTGGACTATATTGGGGGGCTTTATTTTCCACTTTTATATTATTTTCGGGACTAACCTATTAACCGGAGGCCCAGCCCAGAATTGTTGTTTTTTTGCCTATTTTAGTGTTTCGGATAAACGAAATATCAAACGGAGTCCAAACGGAATAAAATCTTCGGAAACGTGATTTTCTCACCGAACATGATCCAGGAGACCTGGACCCTACTGCAAGGGATCAAAGAGGTGGTCACGAGGATGGGGGGTGCCGCCCCTAGGGCGCGCGCCCCTGTCTCATGGGCCCCTCGGTGCTCCACCGACGTACTCCTTCCTCCTATATATACACACGTACCCCAAACAATCAGAACAGGAGCCAAAAACCTAATTCCAGCGCCGCAACTTTCTGTATCCATGAGATCCCATCTTGGGGCCTGTTCCGGAGCTCCGTCGGAAGAGGGCCGTCATCACGAAGAGCTTCTACATCATCCTAGCCCCTCCGATGAAGTGTGAGTAGTTTACCTCAGACCTTCGGGTCCATAGTTAGTAGCTAGATGGCTTCTTCTCAATCTTTGAATCTCAATACAAAGTTCTCCCCCTCTCTTGTGCAGATCTATTCGATGTAATCTTCTTTTTGCGGTGTGTTTGTTGAGACTGGTGAATTGTGGGTTTATGATCAAGGCTATCTGTGAATAATAATTGAATCTTCTCTGAATTCTTTTATGCATGATTGGTTATCTTTGCAAGTCTCTTCGAATTATCCGTTTGGTTTGGCTAACTAGATTGGTAGTTCTTGCCATGGGAGAATTGCTTAGCTTTGGGTTCGATCTTACGGTGTCCTTACCAAGTGACAGAAGGGGCAGCAAGGCATGTATTGTATCGTTGCCATCAAGGATAACAAGATGGGGTTTATTTCATATTGCATGAATTTATCTCTCTACATCATGTCATCTTGCTTAAAGCGTTACTTTGTTTTTAACTTAATACTCTAGATGCATGCTGGATAGCGGTCGATGAGTGTAGTAATAGTAGTAGATGCAGAATCGTTTCGATCTACTTGTCACGGACGTGATGCCTATATACATGATCATGCCTAGATATTCTCATAATTATGCACAATTCTATCAATTGCTCAACAGTAATTTGTTCACCCACCGTAGAATACTTATGCTCTTGAGAGAAGCCACTAGTGAAACCTATGGTCCCCCGGGTCTATTGTCATCATATCAATCTCCATAACTTTTATATTGTTTTGCTATTTACTTTGCCTTTACCTTTTTACTTTGCATCTTTATATCAAAAATACCAAAAATATTATATCTATCAGATCTCACTCTCGTAAGTGACCGTGAAGGGCTTGACAACCCCTAATCGCGTTGGTTGCGAGTAGCTATCGCTTTGTGCAGGTATAAGGGACTTGAGCGTGGGCTCCTACTGGATTGATACCTTGGTTCTCAAAAACTGAGGGAAATACTTACGCTACTCTGCTGCATCATCCCTTCCTCTTCGGGGAAAACCAACGCAAGCTCAAGACGTAGCAGCGAGCAAAAGACAAACTGCCCTCGTTGCAATACAAAGCCCCCAGACTATAACGTGTACTTTGATTTTTAGCATCACAACTTCGGTATGCAACAAAAATCCGCATGTTGGCCCAGGGAAAGGAACCCTTAACAGAACTATTCTCTCTGGAAGATGTTTCTTACAATCAAATGTAATATAACATAACTCCCCGAATATAACTTGTCTATTCAAGCAACTATGACCGGACTGCCTGGTTTCGGAACATACTTTGGTGTTTACCTACGGTATAGTATTCGAAAACACTCCAAACCTAGGGTTTTCGGAGGTCGAAGCAGAAAGTCTGCAATGACAATCGTTTTACAAATTTGGCTAGAGAAAAGTTTTTCAATAAAAGTACATTGCTACTTGGACTCAAAAACTTCTTCTTCCTCTAGACCCTCTAACAGGTTGTCTAGTTTACAATCCTATTGAGAAAACTTGGCGGCCACCTTCACTTGGTCGTACACCAGGCTGTCTAGAATTTCCTATCCATCGGATCCTCGAGGTCCGACCGGCGCCATATGATTCAGATCAACTCTGGTGTACCATGTTTTCACCATGGCCCAGGCTTCCCGAGCACCTTCTCGGCAGGCTGATATCTTCCACAGCCCAAAACGGCATCGAGCTCCCTTTAATAAATTAGCGAGTTCCTCCATACTTCCTGGAGGAGAATCAGCTGGCCATAAAGCCTTAGCGATGTTCCTCATTGCCTTCCGAGCTCGCTCATGCACCTTAGACAACTCTTGTAGTAGGTCTCCTTGAAATCCGGACACCTCTTCTTTGGGCCGCCCAGTCAGCACACCTACATAAATAAACTTGTTAGGATTCGCATTAGCAAGCTGTACAGAAGTAAGTTAAAAGGCATACTGAATATGCCGCCTCTCAGCTTTCGATTCTCCTTCAAGGCATCTGCCAGTTGGGCTCGCACGTTTTTCAGCTCTTCACCTAGCTGGGTGTTGGCATCCTGCAGCCTGTGCTTCTCATCCCTGGTCCATGTCAGTACATGCTGAGCAGAGACCTCTTGCCTTTCAGCATGTTGTTTAGCCACCTGCGCAGCCTTCAATTTCTCTTCCAGCTGATCCGGCGATCCTACCATCGTAAATACAATATTGTTTGTTTGAATAAACATTACTGGCACATGATTATATTTTCCAAACAGTCACGGACATTACCAGTCGGAGCCTCCTTGGACTTCGCCAGTTCGGCGGTAACAGTAGTTAGCTGGGCCTGGCATTTTTCTAGCTCCTGAGACAGCATGTTGTTCTTCTCCGTGAGTACCTGATTATGCAACGATCCTAAAATTAGTTGCATCAACTACTTTAATTCTCGGGGGCTACTGACACATGATCTTACCCGCACGTCCTTGGAAAGCTGTTGAGTGGCTCCAGCAAGCCCAACCCGAGCAGCTCGGATGTATGCATCCGCTGAGCTGAAAGCATTAAGTGCTTCTTCAGTAAAGGTTAGGTCGCGCATAGCCACACTCCAGCGCCGATGGTTCATTGCACTCTCCACTTCGGAGTTGGTAACTGATACATCATCTGAATCCTGAGGGAGAGGACAATCCGGCATTTCTCCTGTACCAACCCCAGCCCTTTGGGCGGGATCCAGGGTCCGGATGGGTGACGCATGACCGGCAAGGTCCCCAAACACAGTCTGACGTAGGCTTTTCCTGAAAATGTCGCGCAGCAGGAAATGTCAAAATTCAGTACTGTCGGTTCTATATCTGGCATAACTCGTAGTAGTGGTCCTAAGCTAGGCGTCTTGGAACAATGGTAACACGGACACAGGTTTTACCCAGGTTTGGTCCCTCTTGATGGAGGTAAGACCCTGCAACCTGCTTTTGATTGTATTCATATGGGATAGTATAGAGTACATGTGTCTACCACGAGATTGTTCTAATGAATATTAGATTGTCTATTGACTAGCCTGGCCTCGGTTTATATAACACACCAGAGGCCTAGGGTTTAGGAGAGTTCTTGTCTTGAGCGCCAAGTATTGTGGGATCTCCCTTGTATGCGGCATGGGCTGCCCGAAGTGTCCCATGAGTGAACCACCATGGGGGTCCTCAGCCCAATCCAGCTGGTCGGGAGACGACGTGGTGAGTACCCCCTAGTCCAGGACACCGCCAGTAGCCTCTTGAACCGGTCTTCAAGCTGGGGACGCTCCTTGATTCTTTCGAACTATTCTTCATCTTCGGTCGTTGGTCTTGAAAACTGGTTCAACAAATCTTCTCATCTTCGATCTTGAGGATCGCCGAAGTTAACCCGAAGACTTTACACATCGGGTATCTGGGGAGCCCCTTTAAGTTCTCGACCTTTATCAATGCCTTGTTAATATTTACGCCACACGTTAGGTTTGAAGTTGTTCCCGTGCGACAGTGTCCTCTTGCATCCGAGCTCCAACGCCGGACTGCATTCGAGGTATCTTTCGCAGCCGAGCACCAACGCCGGACTATATCCGAGGTGTCATAGATCACCTTGGTCTCTTTAAATTTGAATGAGTTCATCCGAGACGAAATGACGGAGTAGTCTTCTATGGAATGAGCCATTAAAATTCGAGCTTTATGATGGAACGCTTCCAAGCTCCAACGCCGAACTGCATCCAAGCTCTAACAATGGTCAGCGTCCGAGGTGTCATAAACTACCTCGGTATTTAAAAGATTGAACGAATTTAGCCGAGCTTAATGCCGGAAATGCCCTCTATGGAGCCAGCCACGGGTGTTCGAGCTTTATGCCGGACTACGTCCGAGGTGGTGCACCACCCCTACTGTGGGCTGATTCTTTGTGAATATTTTTGGTTGATGCAATTTATTTTACTGACGAGATATATAGCCAGTAGCCCTCAAGGTGTGTGTCGGCCTAAAAATCCGAGATGCACATTAGAGGAGATAGTGATCGATGGATGGGCCCTTGAGAGAGGGTTTTGTGAAGTCACCGTAATATATTCGGTTGATGCCGGATAAGTCCCAGATGGTACCTATTGTTGTCTGAAGACGCGTTTGCCCATAGTTCGGTCAAGCGGAACACTGAGCCCTTTGAATTTTCTGCATTGAATAGGCAATGCATTAGCCCCCGAGACACTGGTCGGGTGGCAACACCAGATCAGGGGATCGTTGTGCCCCTTTAATATTAGTAAATGATAAGCCCGAAGCCTAGTAGCCCCCGAGCGTTAATTTGGGCACGGGTGGCCGAATTATGGATCAATATCCAAAGTAAAATCACAAACTATGTGTAATGAATCTATGTATCCAAGTACTTTACATCATTAATGCTCGGATCCGCATTGTACAAAACTTTGTTGACCGACCATCGGCTTCCACCTCCTCGGCCAGTAGCCGAGGAGTGTTTGTCCTACTTTATAAAGCCTTTGAAAGGGCAAAGTTTTACGACAAACAAGGCAATCCGGCCATATGGTTTTATAAACAAAGGCACACAAAGAGATATGTTATTGTACTGTTTAACATAAGAAATGTCTTCCAAAGAAAATAGTCCCGCCATCGGTTCCTTTCTTTGGGTTATCATGCTAAGCATGATCATGAAACCCCACCTCCGATCAATGCGAGAGAAAAATATTGAGGATTTAGTTTGGGGAAAGTTCCCGAACTATGTGTTCTTTAGCGAACCTAAATTTTCACTTCCGTCGTTGCCGACCAATTATATCCTTTAAGGTCGCTAGCTTTCGGCTTCACCCAGTCTGAGGTACTAACTCGGATGACCCGGTAGTAAAAATCACAGAGGTGATCCCTTTACCACCTAGCTGAACAATCGGGATCGCAGGGATAAGCACAGGAGCCAGGCAACCCAGCTTGGCCAAAATCTTAACTCAAATAGATGCATATTTATGGATTTGTAACGATAATTACAGAAGGCGGCCTCGTATACAAACGCCAATGATATGTTTATTTTGACTCCGTTACGACCGTTTATCAGTTGAAAGTGGCCCATCGTCGGCTTCCACCCCCTTGTAGATGCTACACAGGGTGTTTCCGCAATAACAAAACAACCCTTAGCCGACATCTAAGTGCCCGAAGGCGGTTGTGTTAGCGGAAACGAGGCAATCAGATATGCGGGCTTTATAACTTTCACTTAGTCATAGGAGCTTAAAGTTGGGAGGCCAGTTACTAGCCCTCGGTTAGTGTTCGGCGACATCTAAGGTCAAGCTCTAAACACTTCGTCCAATGTTATGAATGGCCCGTCATTTAACACGGGGTGACCTCTATCGATCTTATAGTTTAACACAGTCATCGGATCACTGGCCAGTTTGCGCTTATTGTGGCAGTCAGTTTTAGGCTTTCTCCACTGAGGCGCTTTAACCATGCGAGCTGGAAACACAATCACTGTGGTTCTCCCTTTGCACACCTAGCCGAACAAAGTGGAATGTAGGAGGCAAGCACAGTAGCCGGGCAACCCAACTATTGACCGAAGACACAATTCGAAACCGATGCATATATAGCAATATCCGAGAATGTTTTTGCTGGATCTCTAAAGGTGTCCGGCGTTGCACTGCGATACTTATGCTGGAAACACACAAATAGTTCAAAAGTGCCATAGGCTTGGAAAACCAAAAAACTTCAGTAAAAACTTGACGTCCGAACTAGATCGAGTGTTCGGTGCCAATCCGAAAATTGGTCTTAGAAAAGAAAATTGTGCCTCTGTCGTGCTTTAACATGACACATCCTATCTCAAGACTTCAAGTGGGTCTGCCTACAGCTTCAACCTCCTATCCCGAAGGCGGAGTACTTCTCGTTAGGCCAGTTTAGCAAACTAAATTCTAGCGGCTTTGAGAGAGAAATTAGGCTCCTCGGCTATTGACCACACACTCGCGTCGAAAAAAGGAGTGATAGAAAAAGACTTTGCAACGACTAAGAAGAAGAATACTTATTATAAAACAACTCATATAAATTTAAGAGCCCCCAAGTGATTTGGGAAAAGAATTTTATGTACAATGATTGTATGTACCGAAGTACTTATATCATATCCGTCTTCACCTGAACTTTAAACACGTCTTAACCGACCGTCGACTTCTCCCTCTTCGGTAAAGGGCCGAAAAGTGTTATGTACTCCACCTGTTGAGAATATCGACGGTGTTTCCGATAACAGGCAATCAGGCCATAAGGCTGTAACAGACAAAGCACGCTCAGGGAACTTATGCTATATTACTGATGAAGTGTAAGAAGCATCTTTGAAGAAAATAGTACCCCCATTGATACCTTTCTTCGGTTGCTCATTGTACCTATGAGACTTGTGCAATAGATTTATTGTACTCATGAGTTCCATTGTGTGCCGACCATGATTGAAAACAATAAGAGCGCTAGCTTTCGGCTTCACCCAGTCTGAGGTCCGAGCTCGGATGACCCGATTGTGACAATCGCAAAGGTGCTCCCTTTACTCCCTAGGCGAACAATCGGGAACGTAGGGGTAAACACAGGAGCAAGGCAACCCAGCTTGCGGAACACTTAAGTCAACATGGTGCATATTGTGGCGTAATACACGAACAAGGAACGAAGCCATACAAGTATAATAATATGCAAGAGGAAAGGCTTCATAAAGGAAGCCCCCAGTTAATATGGGAAACGAAGTGTTTTTAACTAACAACATTTGTTGACAAACTAAGTTTTTGACACAAATATAATGTTTGGTCGAACCGAACAAGTATTAAAACAAACTGAGCATGGAAGCGACTTAGCTGGTTAATGTGTTCGGTGTCGATGCGCGGTCCGAGTTTACGGCAGGACGAGTTCCCAGCCCCCAAGCCGGTTCTGAGGTGGTGGAGCGAAGAGCTCGGCAGTCCGAAGTGGCGACATAGCACTACCAATATGGCAGTGTAACCCCCAGTCCGAGTAAGGCGATGTAGCAGGCCGACGGTATGACGCCGAAGTCCCCGGCGTGGGTTAATGAAGTGTTGACGAAGCCCCGGGTCCAGCCGAGGTGACATGGTACGTCGGTACGCCGAGGTGACAGCGCTGCCCAACCCGGATCATTTACCTGCACACGGAAAATAGTGCAAGCCGGAGATAATAGTAATAATAATAAATTAAAAAATCATTACATAATTAATAATTTATGCAAAGTTAATAAAACAAATATGACCCATGTGCGGAACACTTGATGAGGTAGATCTCTCTCAATGATGCCGAAGTCCCCAAGGCGACCGAACATGTCGGTATGGTAATTCGACAAATGAGGTGATCACGCGAGCCGATTTATGCCGATTGGGACGACGACGTCAGATTGCCGAAGTGACTACATGATGTAGTCAAAGTCGATTATGTCGATGTAGGGTGTCGGCGTGATGCGGTGAAGGTGCGACAGGGCCATAATTTGCAGGTGGTCTGAGCTCTAGATGCGGTGTTGGCCGAACTATGGACGGAAACTGGGTAATTTGTTATAGGAGTCCGAAGATACACATGCAGGTGTTCATGGATTTGCATCTAGTAATAGTTTTCCAGCAAACGGAATTTACCCTGCGTGTACCCGGAGGCGATAGTATGGCGCGACTGCTGTTAACAACAACATATCAGATTGTCGAGAGATGTCGGCCGCATCAATTGGCATAGAAAAAACAAAGTACACCAGCAAAACGGATATATTCTGGACAAATAATCTATACAGAATAATTAACTGGAATAATGGCACCTGATGATTCATGAGGCAATCGGCAGACGATGTACCAACCAACATCAGATCTCAATCAAATATGGCGCAGAAGGTCTAGCATCTCACGCAAGTATTAGCAACTACTAGTATAATTCTACTTTTAATGCATGGTCGAATCAATCGAGTACATGGAAAAGTGCACAGGAGACAGATTAGAAGTTAAAAGCATAGAGTGCCTTCATACTTAATAAAATAACAGAAGAAAGAGGGAAAGATCGTTCTCCCTGTGGGTTGCCACATAGATGAATTTCTATCAGCTATTGGCACTGCCCTGCGTGGACTATACGCAGCCGTGCTCCTCGGTTGGATCGCCCCTGCCGAATTTCCTTACGCATCGGCTACCTGTCCGCATGCGCTTCTTCTGTACCTTCCACGGCGGTTCAGGGTGCGTGGAACAACGACGCCGATGTAACACAGTGGTAGCATGATGAAACATGAACTCGCGGGGTGACCTTCTTGTGGCCAAAAGTTAGCTAACCTGTGTCAACAAAATAACACTGGCCCGAGCAATAATTCCCCCACCCAAAAATGTTAATTTAATTGAAATAAATAATTAAAGGAGTATGGCCCGAGCGCCAAGGTCATTTCGACAAAGTTCCGACGTGTAGGCCGGAAATCTCCTGGTGACATCCTGGCTGGGAGATGTCAACACAGGTCGGCTGGCCGAGGTGACGGAGAGAGGTCGGCCAGGCGTTAAGCCCGTTGGATATCTCTGCAAAAACAATGCAGTACAAACCAACAGAAAATATTCTACATGTAGTAACTTGTGTTCTTAAACAATAGCTAAGAAAAATAGAACCTGTTTGATTCCAATGACCATAGCAGACCGAAGCGAATAAGAGTAAGCGGTCCGTACAGACTAGTATCAACCAGTATTAAAGATATACTGATCCTCACCTTTAATTGGAATAGTAGTACTCAGATTACTAGAATCCACGTACCAAATCTAAGATACAATGCTGCAAAACTAGTAATCAATTAGTAGTAGTTTGCGTCCATGCACTTGTCAGAGAACATTGCAGAGGGCCAGCGCCCGAGCAAGAGATGAATTAAAAAAGTAAGGAAAGAGAATTCCCCTGATGCGTGCTCCATAGAGATGAACTCTGATCGGACCACATGCACTGCTCCATGTCTCATCTGGATTGCCGCTGGCCAGAATAATTTTATTTCCTTTAACTTTTTTCACTGACCCATGCGACAACAACTCTGGGCCACCGCCGCATGCGCGTACTTCATCAGGAATTTCCATGGTGCACAAGGTATGATGTACTCATAATAGCCGCATAAGAGTCCGGATCCGGTGTACTACGAGGTCATAATACAGCCGCTATCATTAAATTTCTCTAGATCATGGATCCTGATCTACCTACAAACAATATAGCATGACATGAAAGCAATGTATTGCAAAAGAGACGATTTACGTAGAACATGTCTAATTGAAAAAATATCACCTAACTGTCCCATCAATCTACGATGATCGCCTAGCAGACTCTCAATGAAAGCACCAATGTCGGTTCTATATCTGGCATAACTCGTAGTAGGGGTCCTAAGCTAGGCGTCTTGGAACGATGGTAACACGGACACAGGATTTACCCAGGTTCGGGCCCTCTTGATGGAGGTAAAACCCTACATCCTGCTTTCAATTGTATTCATAAGGGATAGTACGGAGTACATGTGTCTACCATGAGATTGTTCTAATCAATATTAGATTGTCTATTGACTAGCCTGGCCTCGGTTTATATAACACACCATAGGCCTAGGGTTTAGGAGAGTCCTTGTCTTGAGCGCCAAGTCTTGTGGGATCTCCCTTGTATGCGGCATGGGCTTCCTGAAGTGGCCCCTTGAGTGAACCGTCATGGGGGTCCTCGGCCCAATCCAGCTGGTCGGGAGACAATGTGGTGAGTACCCCCTAGTCCAGGACACCGTCAGGTACCTCTGCCATGAGAGCATTAACAAAATAACCATACCTTTTTGAGGGTGGGATCTTGGCACTATCGTCGCCTGCCTTTCTTTTCGAAGACCCGCCCCATGCAGGCCTTCTTAAGGGATGCTTCTGATGCGGTGTGGTGAGACGAGCGCCGCCCCTTTAAAAGCACGAGACAATGCGGCAGGTGAGGCGCAATAAGAAAACTCTTTTGGAGGAGATGTCTCCTGGGTACTTACGCGGGAAGAGGGAAGAAGGATAGGGTAATCAGATATAATGGCCACTTCCGTGCCATCGTAACTCGCTTGATAGAAAACCCCTCCTTGAGCTCTACAGATATATCCGGATCCTCTTTGAATCCGGGATCCAGGTCCCGAATATGGTCCTCCGACTGCGGGGCGGGGCTATAGATCCCCGCGGCGACTTTCCTCCATTCCTGTTAAAAATGGATGGATTAAGTTCAACTGGGTATGATTCAGGAGGAGTATTGAGTAAAATTACTAAGCGAAGGCTTACCCAGCTGGGAGGGTTGTACATGTAAAAGCCCTCTTGGCACTTAAGGCGAGTGGACTCTTCCTTCTCCCGCTAAAAAAGATCAGCCAGCATGGCGGCCAAGACGGCGAAGTTGTCCGGACCCTTATGCCCACGTCATGATGCGTCGTCTTCCCCATTGTAATGTCACATGGGGAGCCCTCTAGATTGGAGTGGCTGAACGCCCCGCGTTATTGCAATTGCCATTACCTCAATAATGTACAGTTCGGATTGGGCGAGTGTCTTTATCTTGTCCATTAGCTTCTTGACCTCTGCATTGTCTTCATCCTTGAGGCTTCGGGGGCGACAGTTGTGGCGCTTCTTTAATGAAGCATTGGAAAACGTGGGTAGGCCTCATTGGATTGGGTCTGGGAGAACGACATCTTCAAAACAAAACCACTCCGAGGGCCACTCTTCGGAGTGTCGGATAGGTATCCTGTCCCGGCTATGCGCCATACCTCGGCGCCACCCACCTCGAATATGGAACCCTTTAGGGAGCGAGGGACGAGGAAAAAAAGCTTTTTCCACAATTCAAAATGGGCCTCGCAGCCTAGGAACAACTCACAAAGTGCCACGAAGCCCGAGATCAGCAGTATGGAGCCCGGCGTGAGATTGTGCAGCTGGAGTCCGTAGTACTCTAGGAGACCTTAGAGGAAAGGGTGGATTGGAAATCCAACGCCTCTTAAGAGAAAGGGAATGAAGCACACTCGCTCCCCTTCTGAAGGGTTGGGGAAATTTTCCACCAGGGATTCACCATTGAAGGAAGTTAATCCTGCCCGAACGGGGACTAGATCCGCGTAAGGGAGGTATCCCTACAACTGAAGCTTGGTTAGCTAGGCATGGGATACCAAACAGTGATACGTCTCCAACGTATCTATAATTTTTGATTGTTCCATGCTATTATATTATCAACCTTGGATGTTTTATATGCATTTATATGCTATTTTATATGATTTTTGGGACTAACCTATTAACCTAGAGCATAGTGCCAGTTTCTGTTTTTTCCTTGTTTTAGAGTATCGCAGAAAAGGAAAATCAAACGGAGTCCAAACAGAATGAAACCTTTAGAAAAGTTATTTTTGGAAAGAAAGCAATACAAGAGACTTGGAGTGCACGTCAGGGGATCAACGAGGAGAGCACGAGGCAGGGGGCGTGCCCACCCCCTGGGCGCGCCCGCCACCCTCGTGGGCCCCTCGTGGCTCCCTTGATGTATTTCTTCCGCCTATATATATCCATATACCCTAAAACTATCGGAGAGCATAATAGATCGGGAGTTCCGCCACCAGAAGCCTCCGTAGCCACCGAAAACCAATCTAGACCCGTTCCGACACCCTGCCGGAGGGGGGAATCCCTCTCCGGTGGCCATCTTCATCATCCCTGCGCTCTCCATGACGAGGAGGGAGTAGTCCACCCTCAGGGCTGAGGGTATGTACCAGTAGCTATGTGTTTGATCTCTCTCTCTCTCGTGTTCTTGATTTGACACGATCTTGATGTATCGCGAGCTTCGCTATTATAGTTGGATCTTATGATGTTTCTCCCCCTCTACTTTCTTGTAATGGATTGAGTTTCCCCTTTGAAGTTATCTTATCGGATTGAGTCTTTAAAGATTTGAGAACACTTGATGTATGTCTTGTCGTGCATATCTGTGCTGACAATGGGATATCACGTGATTCACTTGATGTATGTTTTGGTGATCAACTTGCGGGTTCCGCCCATGAACCTATGCATAGGGATTCGCACACGTTTTCATCGTGATTCTCTGGTAGGAACTTTGGGGCACTCTTTGAGGTTCTTTGTGTTGGTTGAATAGATGAATCTGAGATTGTGTGATGCATATCATATAATCATGCCCACGGATACTTGAGGTGACATTGGAGTATCTAGTTGACATTAGGGTTTTGGTTGATTTGTGTATTAAGGTGTTATTCTAGTACGAAATCTAGGGCTGTTTGTGACACTTATAGGAATAGCCCAACAGATTGATTGGAAAGAATAACTTTGAGGTGGTTTTGTACCCTACCATAATCTGTTCATTTGTTCTCCGCTATTAGTAACTTTGGAGTGACTCTTTGTTGCATGTTGAGGGATAGTTATGTGATCCAATTATGTTATTATTGTTGAGAGAACTTGCACTAGTGAAAGTATGAACCCTAGGCCTTGTTTCAACGCATTGCAATACCGTTTACGCTCACTTTTATCATTAGTTACCTTGCTGTTTTTATAATTTCAGATTATAAAAACCTATATCTACTATCCATATACCACTTGTATCACCATCTCTTCGCTGAACTAGTGCATCTATACAATTTACCATTGTATTGGGTGTGTTGGGGACACAAGAGACTCTTTGTTATTTGGTTGCAGGGTTGCTTGAGAGAGACCATCTTCATCCTACACCTCCTACGGATTGATAAACCTTAGGTCACCCACTTGAGGGAAATTTGCCACTGTCCTACAAACCTCTGCACTTGGAGGCCCAACAACGTCTACAAGAAGAAGGTTGTGTAGTAGACATCAAGCTCTTTTATGGCGCAGTTGCCGGGGAGGTTAGCGCTTGAAGGTATATCTTTAGATCTTGCAATCGAATATTTTTGTTTCTTGTTTTAGCACTAGTTTATTTTATAGAAGAAAACTACAAAAAAATATGGAATATAGTTTGCCTCATACGCTTCATATTTTTAATATCTTTCGTGAGTATGATGGAAAGGAAAATTGTGCCAAAGTGTTAGAGGAAGAATGCATTAAAATATTTGGCACTAAATATTTGAATGATGAGCATGATTGCAATGTTGTTAGTATGAATTCCTTGAATATCCATGATGCTAATGATATGCAAAGCCACAAGCTTGGGGAAGCTATGTTTGATGAAGATGATATTTTTTGTTCCCCCAAGTTTTGATGAGCAAAATTTATTATGATTAAAGCATGCCTCCTATTTATGATGATTATATTGATGAAAGTGGATTTGGAGAGGTCATGACTTTATTTTGTGATGAATCCACTATTCTGGAAGAGGTTCCAATTGATTATGAGAACAAAGTTGCTACTTATGATAATTATTGTGATGATACATATGCTATAAAAAGTAGTGATGATTATATTTATAAAACTTGTCATGATTATGATTACCCTTTTTCTGAACATTACTCTTTTAATGTGAAAATAATTTATAGTGTTCAAATATCTTATGATACTCCCACTGTCCCAAATGAGAAGAATTTTGCTTATATGGAGAGTAGTAAATTTTCTATGCTTGTAGATCATGAAAAGAATGCTTTAGGTGCTGGTTATATTGTTGAATTCATTCATGATGCTACTGAAAATTATTATGAGGGAGGAACATGTGCTTGTAGGAATTGCAATAATATCAAGTTTCCTCTCTATGTGCTTAAAATTTTGAAGTTATGCTTGTTTTACCTTCCTATGCAAGTTGATTCTTGTTCCCATAAGTTGTTTGCTCACAAAATCCCTATGCATAGGAAGTGCGTTAGACTTAAATGTGCTAGTCATATTCTTCATGATACTCTCTTTATGTTACAATTCTTATCTTTTATGTGAGCATCATTGAAATCATCATGCCTAGCTAGGGGCGTTAAACGGTAGCGCCTGTTGGGAGGCAACCCAATTTTATTTTTGTTCCTTGCTTTTTATTCCTGTTTAGTAATAAATAATTCATATAGACTCTGTTTATATGTGGTTTTATGTTTTAATTAGTGTTTGTGCCAAGTAGAACCTTTGGGAAGACTTGGGGAAAGTCTTTGCGATCATGCTGTAAAAAACAGAAACTTTAGCGCTCACGAGAATTGCTGCCGTTTTTATTGGAGAGAGATATTTAGTTAATTATTTTTTCAGATGATTAATAGATAAATTCCTCAGGTCCAAAAATTTATTTGAGAATTTTATGAGTCTCAGAAGTGGTCGAAACCTACAAATTACTACAGACTGTTCTGTTTTTGACAGATTCTGTTTTTCATGTGTTGTTTACTTATTTTAATGAATCTATGGCTAGTAAAAGAGTTTATAAACCATAGAGAAGTTGGAATAAATTAGGTTTAACACCAATATAAATAAATAATGGGTTCATTACAGTAACTTTAAGTGGTGTTTTGTTTTCTTTCACTAACGAAGCTCACGAGATTTCTATTAAGTTTTGTGTTCTGAAGTTTTCAAGTTTTGGGTAAAGATTCGATATACTATGGAATAAGGAGTGGCAAGAGCCTAAGATTGGGGATGCCCAAGGCACCTCAAGGTAATATTAAAGGACAACCAAGAGCCTAAGCTTGGGGATGCCCCGGAAGGCATCCCCTCTTTCATCTTCGTTCATCGGTAACTTTACTTGGAGCTATATTTTTATTCACCACATGATATGTGTTTTGCTTGGAGCGTAATTTTATTTTCTTTAGTTTTGCTTTCTGTTTGAATAAAATGCCAAGATCTGAAATTATTAAATGTTAGAGAGTCTTCACATAGTTGCATAATTATTCGACTACTCATTGATCTTCACTTATATCATTCGGAGTAGTTTGTCAGTTGCTCTAGTGCTTCACTTATATCCTTTTAGAGCATGGTGGTGGTTTTATTTTATAGAAATAGATGAACTCTCATGCTTCACTTATATCATTTTGAGATTCTCTAAACAGCATGGTAATTTTCTTTTGTTATGAATTTAGTCCTAATATGATGGGCATCCAAGAGGGATATAATAAAAACTTTCATACAAAGTGCATTGAATACTATGAGAAGTTTGATACTTGATGATTGTTTTGAGATATGAGGATGGTAATATTAGAGTCATGCTAGTGAGTAGTTGAAAATTTGAGAGATACTTGTGTTAAAGTTTGTGATTCCCGTAGCATGCACGTATGGTGAACCGTTATGTGATGAAGTCGGAGCATGATTTATTTATTGATTGTCTTCCTTATGAGTGGCGGTCGGGAATGAGCGATGGTCTTTTCCTACCAATCTATCCCCCTAGGAGCATGCGCGTAGTACTTTGTTTCGATAACTAATAGATTTTTGCAATAAGTATGTGAGTTCTTTATGACTAATGTTGAGTCCATGGATTATACGCACTCTCACCCTTCCACCATTGCTAGCCTCTCTAGTACCGCACAACTTTTGCCGGTACCATAAACCCACTATATACCTTCCTCCAAACAGCCACCATACCTACCTATTATGGAATTTCCACAACCATTCCGAGATATATTGCCATGAAACTTTCCACTGTTCCGATTATTATGACACGCTCCATCATTGTCATACTGCTTTGCATGATCATGTAGTTGACATCGTATTTGTGGCAAAGCCACCATTCATAATTCTTTCATACATGTCACTCATGAGTCATTGCACATCCCGGTACACCGCCGGAGTCATTCATATAGAGTCATATCTTGTCCTAAGTATCGAGTTGTAATTCTTGAGTTGTAAGAAAATAAAAGTGTGATGATCATCATTATTAGAGCATTGTCCCAGTGAGGGAAGGATGATGGAGACTATGATTCCCCCACAAGTCGGGATGAGACTCCGGATAAAAAAAAGAGGCCAAAGAAACCCAAATAAAAAAAAGAGGCCATAAAAAAAGAGAAGTCCCAAATAAAAAAATAAAATAAATAAAAAAATGAGAGAAAAAGAGAGAAGGGACAATGCTACTATCCTTTTACCACACTTGTGCTTCAAAGTAGCACCATGATCTTCATGATAGAGAGTCTCCTATGTTGTCACTTTCATATACTAGTGGGAATCTTTCATTATAGAACTTGGCTTGTATATTCCAATGATGGGCTTCCTCAAAATGCCCTAGGTCTTCGTGAGCAAGCGACTTGGATGCACACCCACTAGTTTCTTTTGTTGAGCTTTCATACATTTAAAGCTCTAGTGCATCCGTTGCATGGCAATCCCTACTCACTCACATTGATATCTATTGATGGGCATCTCCATAGCCCGTTGATATGCCTAGTTGGTGTGAGACTATCTTCTCCCTTTTTGTCTTCTCCACAAACACCATTCTATTCCACCTATAGTGCTATGTCCATGGCTCACGCTCATATATTGTGTGAAGATTGAAAAAGTTTGAGAACATTAAAAGTATGAAACAATTGCTTGGCTTGTCATCGGGGTCGTGCATGATTTAAATACATTGTTTGGTGAAGATGGACCATAGCCAGACTATATGATTTTGTAGGGATAGCTTTCTTTGGCCATGTTATTTTGAGAAGACATAATTGCTTAGTTAGTATGCTTGAAGTATTATTATTTTTATGTCAATATTAAACTTTTGTCTTGAATCTTATGGATCTGAATATTCTTGCCACAATAAAGAGAATTACATGGATAAATATGTTAGGTAGCATTCCACATCAAAAATTCTGTTTTTATCATTTACCTACTCGAGGACGAGCAGGAATTAAGCTTGGGGATGCTGATACGTCTCCAACGTATCTATAATTTTTGATTGTTCCATGCTACTATATTATCAACCTTGGATCTTTTATATGCATTTATATGCTATTTTATATGATTTTTGTGACTAACCTATTAACCTAGATCCCAGTGCCAGTTTCTGTTTTTCCTTGTTTTAGAGTATCACAGAAAAGGAAAATCAAACGGAGTCCAAACGGAATGAAACCTTCGGAAAAGTTATTTCTGGAAAGAAAGCAATACAAGAGACTTGGAGTGCACGTTAGGGGATCAACGAGGAGAGCACGAGGCAGGGGGGCATGCCCACCCCCCTGGGCGCGCCCTCCACCCTCGTGGGCCCCTCGTGGATCCCCTAATGTATTTCTTCCGCCTATATATGTCCATATACCCAAAAACTATCGGAGAGTAGAATACATCGGGAGTTCCGCCGCCACAAGCCTCCGTAGCCACCGAAAACCAATTTAGACCCATTCTGGCACCCTGCCGGAGGGGGGAATCCCTCTCCGGTGGCCATCTTCATCATCCCGGCGCTCTCCATGACGAGGAGGGAGTAGTCCACCCTCGGGGCTGAGGGTATGTACCAGTAGCTATGTGTTTGATCTCTCTCTCTCTCGTGTTCTTGATTTGGCACGGTCTTGATGTATCGCGAGCTTTGCTATTATAGTTGGATCTTATGATGTTTCTCCCCCTCTACTCTCTTGTAATGGATTGAGTTTCCCCTTTGAAGTTATCTTATCGGATTGAGTCTTTGAAGATTTGAGAACACTTGATGTATGTCTTGCCGTGCGTATCTGTGGTGACAATGGGATATCACGTGATTCACTTGATGTATGTTTTGGTGATCAACTTGCGGGTTCCGCCCATGAACCTATGCATTGGGGTTGGCACACATTTTCGTCGTGATTCTCCGGTAGGAACTTTGGGGCACTCTTTGAGGTTCTTTGTGTTGATTGAATAGATGAATCTGAGATTGTGTGATGCATATCGTATAATCATACCCATGGATACTTGAGGTGACATTGGAGTATCTAGGTGACATTAGGGTTTTGGTTGATTTGTGTCTTAAGGTGTTATTCTAGTACGAACTCTAGGGCTGTTTGTGACACTTATAGGAATGGCCCAACGCATTGATTGGAAAGAATAACTTTGAGGTGGTTTCGTACCATACCATAATCTCTTCGTTTGTTCTCCGCTATTAGTAACTTTGGAGTGACTCTTTGTTGCATGTTGAGGGATAGTTATGTGATCCAATTATGTTATTATTGTTGAGTGAACTTGCACTAGTGAAAGTATGAACCCTAGGCCTTGTTTCAACGCATTGCAATACCGTTTACGCTCACTTTTATCATTAGTTACCTTGCTGTTTTTATAATTCCAGATTATAAAAACCTATATCTACTATCCATATACCACTTGTATCACCCTCTCTTCGTTGAACTAGTGCACCTATACAATTTACCATTGTATTGGGTGTGTTGGGGACATAAGAGACTCTTTGTTATTTGGTTGCAGGGTTGCTTGAGAGAGACCATCTTCATCTACGCCTCCTACGGATTGATAAACCTTAGGCCATCCACTTGAGGGAAATTTGCTACTGGCTACAAATCTTTGCACTTGGAGGCCCAACAACGTCTACAAGAAGAAGGTTGCGTAGTAGACATCAAACAGCTCTCCCAATCGCCCTTTTGAGGACAGTGGGGATGGGGGGAAGGACTGGGAGCGCTGGCCATGTTTGCGTGGTTTCTTGTGGCAACTTCTGATATTTTTTCCTGGTGTAGAATGGCATCTGAGATCTAATCTCCTTATATAGACGCCCTTTGTGCACTACCAGGGTGTTATTTGTAAAAATGTTGTGACCTTTCGTGTTCATCTGACACGTGGAAGTCGGGGCGACGGAGGCGTGGAAGCCAAAGGATATGATGTTTAATGCAGAGTCATAGCCGTCTGGAATATCATGGAGGGCCTACCTGGCAAGACCGAGCATGTAAAAACCGGATACTGCATCATTGTTGAAGGGTCGTATGCGGTTCTCTTTGTTCAAATTGCTTTGGATTATTTGGAAGAGGAACCCTCCTTGCAATGCCGAAGACAATCTACGCGCCATACATATCATCATTGAAGCCTGGTTCAGGGGCTACTGAGGGAGTCCTGGATTAGGGGATCCCCGGGCTTCCAGGCTATGTGACGCGGGCCAGACTCGTGGGCCATGAAGATAAAAGATGGAAGGCTTTCCACTGTGTCCGGATGGGACTCCGCTTGGCGTGGAAGGCTAGCTTGGCGTTCGGATACGAAGATTCCTTTCTTTGTAAACTGACTCTGTATAACCCTATCCCCCTCCAGTGTCTATATAAACTGGAGGGTTTAGTCCGTAGAGGTAATCATAATCATACATGCTAGACATCTATCGTTTAGCCATTATGATCTCGTGCTAGATCAACTCTTGTAACCCCTATACTCATCAAAGTCAATCGAGCCGGACATAGGGTTTTACCTCCATCAAGAGGGCCCGAACCTGGGTAAACATCGTGTCCCCTGCCTCTTGTTACCTCTGATCCTTAGACGCACAGTTTGGGACCCCCTACCCGAGATCTGCCAGTTTTGACACCGACATTCATCCGGGACTCCAAACAGCATTCGGTCACCAAAACACATAACTCATATAATACAAAATCGTCATCGAAAGTTAAGCATGGGGACCCTACTGGTTTCAGAACTATGTAGACATATGACCGAGACACCTCTCCGGCTGATAACTAATAGCAGAACCTGGATGCTCATATTGGCTCCTACGTATTCTACGAAGATCATTATCGGTCGAACCGTTATGACAACATACGTTATTCCCTTTGTCCATCGGTATGTTACTTGATCGACATCCGATCGTCGGTATCTCCACACCTAGTTCAATCTCGTTACTGGCAAGTCTCTTTGCTCATTCCATAATACATCATCCCATAACTAACTCATTAGTCACTTTGCTTGCAAGGATTCTTATGATGTGTGTTGCCGAGAGGGCCTAGAGATACCTCTCTGATACTTAGAGTGACAAATCCTAATCTCGATCTATGCCAACCCAACACACACCTTCGGAGATACCTGTAGAGCATTTTTATAATCACCCAGTTATGTTGTGATGTTTGATAGCACACAAGGCATTCCTCCAGTGTCCGGGAGTTGCATAATCTTATAGTCAAATGAATATCACTACAAAAAAAGTCACATCCTTGACATTTTGGGCCGAACGAATTTTTTCCTGTCATGCTTATGATACTTCTATGACGATAATTGTGACAAAACCTGGTATCATCATAGATGTGGTGGGATCCTACTTCTATGACAAAAAATCATGACAGAAAATGGGCTTTTCATCCTGGGCGGGCCGGAGACGCAGCTGCATGACATTCTTTGGGCCGTCCATGACGGAAAAAATCGTGGTAGAAGCGAGGGCAAGGAAAATATCGCGGAGTTCCCAATTACAGTGGGTGGTCGGGGCCAAGCGATGGACGGGGGTTTGCGTGTTTCTCCCGTACACGTACGAGCGTGTGTGTGCGAGGCATTGTGCTCTAATTGAACCCGAGCAAGGCATTGGGCTCTAACTGAACCCAAGCGATTGCACTAGCTACATTACTGAACCCCGATCGATCCCTTGCTGTTAACTGAACCCGAGTGATTCCTTCACTACCGCTGCAACTGAAGCCGATCAAAGCTGCCTCTTGATGAACAGTTTCTGGTGGGTGTTGGCCTGGTGGGGGTTGGATGAACAGGATCCCATGGTAGTAGAGGTCGTTGACGCTGGATGAACAAGACCCCAATCGAGGAGGCGTGGGGGTGGATGAACAGTAGTCGATGGAGGGATCCCGTACGTGGAGGGCTGGTTGAACAGGACCCCGTGGAGGGGCTGGTTGAACAGGACCCCATGGAGGGCAGGTTGAACAGTAGCCGGTGGAGGCTGGATGAACAGGACCCCGTGGAGGTCTGGATGAACAGGACCCTGTGGAGGGCTGGATGAATAGTAGCCGGGGAGGCTGGATGAAAAGGACCCCGTGGAAGGACAGTAGCTGGTGGAGGCTGGAGGAAGTGGACGGTGGATGAACAGTAGCAAGTGGAGGCTGGAGGAAGTCGACAGTGGATGAACAGTCACCCATGGAGTCCCGTTTTGCGGTACGCCACACCCCTCCCAATCAACAGGACCCCGTTTCAACCGTAGGTGCTCCAACACTAGTCTGTTTCCTCCGTTTTGTGGTACGCCACACCCCTCCCAATCAACATGACCCCATTTCGATCGTACGCGATCGAACACAAGTCCGTTTCCTCCGTTTTGCGGTACGCCAGACCCTTCCCGATGAACAAGACCCCGTTTCGACCGTACGTGGTCGAACAGAAGGCCCGTTTCCTCTGTTCTATGGTACGCTAGACCTCGTTTCGACTGTTCTGTCCAAGCCGGTTGGCTCCTCATGAACACGATGCTACCTATTGAGCTTGCGTTGGTTTTTCCCTTGAGGAGGAAAGGGTGATGCAGCAAAGTAGAGTAAGTATTTCCCTCAGATTTTGAGAACCAAGGTATCAACCCAGTACGAGACAACGCAACAAGCTACCGAATACCTGCGCAAACAAACACCAACTTGCACCCAACGCGACAAAGGGGTTGTCACTCCCTTCATGGTTATTTACAAAGTGAGATATGATATAGATGGATAAATGGTAAAGTAATATTTTTGGTTTTTCTGGTTTTTCTGGTTTATGGAATGGAAAGTAAAATATTGCAAAGAAATTAAATAGGAAACTAAAATTGTAGATCAAAAACTTATATGATGGAAAGTAGAAGATTATATGATGGAAAATAGACCCGGGGGCCATAGGTTTCATTAGAGGCTTCTCTCAAGATAGAAAGTATTACCATGGGTGAAAAAAATACTACCGAGCAATTGATAGAAAGGCGCAAAGTTGTGACGATATCTAAGGAAATGATCATGAATATAGGCATCACGTCCGTATCAAGTAGACCTAAACGATTCTGCATCTACTACTATTACTCCACACATCGACCGACTCCTGCCTGCATCTAGAGTATTAAGTTCATAAGAACAAAGTAACGGATTAAGTAAGATGACATGATGTAGTGGGATAAACTCAAGCAATATGTTGAAAACTCCTTCTTGTTATCCTCGATGGCAACAATACAATACGTGTCGGTTCCCCTTCTGTCACTAGGATCAAGCACCACAAGATTGAACCAAAAGCTAAGCACTTCTCCCATTGCAAGAAAACTAATCTAGTTGGCCAAACCTAATCGATAGTTTGAAGAGACTTGCAAAGATATCAAATCATGTATATAAGAATTCAGAGGAGATTCAAATAATATTCATAGATAAGCTGATCATAAATCCACAATTCATCGGATCTCAGAAAACACACCGCAAAAGAGTATTACATCGAATAGATCTCCAAGAACATTGAGGAGAACATGATATTGAGAATCAAAGAGAGAGAAGAAGGCATCTAACTACAAGCTATGGACCCGTAGGTCTGTGGTAAACTACTCATGCTTCATTGGAGAGGCAATGGTGTCGATGTCGAAGCCCTCCGTGGTCAAATCCCCCTCCGGTAGGACGCCGGAAAAGGCCCCTAGATGCGATCTCACGGGTACAGAAGGTTGCGGTGGTGGAAAAGTGGTTTCGTGGCTCCCCTAGAAGGTTTTGGGATATTTGAGAATATATAGGCAGAAGAAATAGGTCGGTGGAGTCACGAGGGGCAAATAAGGGTGGGGGTGCGCCCTACCCCTTGGGCGCGACTCACCTTGTGGCCGCCTCGTGGCTTTCCTGACGTGTACTCCAAGCCTTGTGGATTTCTTCTGGTCCAAGAAAAATCATCACGAAAGTTTCATTCCGTTTGGACTCTGTTTGGTATTCCTTTTCTGCAAAACTCTAAAACAAGGAAAAAACATGAACTGGCACTAGGCTCTTGGTTAATAGGTTAGTCCCAAAAGTCATATAAAATAGCATATTAATGCATATAAAACATCCAAACACACATAATATAATAGCATGGAACAATCAAAAATTATAGATACGTTGGAGACATATCAGGCATCCCCAAGCTTAATTCCTGCTCGTCCTCGAGTAGGTAAATGATAAAAACAAAATTTTCGATGTGGAATACTACCTAACATATTTATCCATGTAATTCTCTTTATTGTGGCATGAATGTTCAGATCCGTATGATTCAAAACAGAAGTTTAATATTGACATAAAAACAATAATACTTCAAGCATACTAACAAAATAATTATGTCTTCTCAAAAATATCATGGCCAAAGAAAGCTTATCCATACAAAATCATATAGTCTGGCTATGCTCCATCTTCATTACACAAAATATTTAAATCATGCACAACCCCGATGACAAGGCAAGCAATTGTTTCATACTTTTAATGTTCTCAAACTTTTTCAACTTTCACGCAATACATGAGCGTGAGCCATGGATAGAGCACTATAGGTGGGATAGACGGTGGTTGTGGAGAAGACAAAAAGAAGGAGACATTCTCACATCAACTAGGCGTATCAATGGGCTATGGAGATGCCCATCAATAAATATCAACGTGAGTGAGTAGGGATTGCCATGCAACAGATGCACTAGAGCTATAAGTTTATGAAAGCTCAAAATAAAGAAACTAAGTGGGTGTGCATCCAACTCGCTTGCTCACGAAGACATAGGGCATTTTGAGGAAGCCCATCATTGGAATATACAAGCCAAGTTCTATAATGAAAATTCCCACTAGTATACGAAAGTGACAACATAGGAGACTCTCTATCATGAAGATCATGATGCTACTTTGAAGCACAAGTGTGGTAAAAGGATAGTAGCATTCCCCCTTCTCTCTTTTCTCTTAGTTTTTATTTTTTTTATTTGGGCCTTCTCTAAAAAAATTTGGCCTCTTTTTTTCGTCTGGAGTCTCATCCCAACTTGTGGGGGCATCATAGTCTCCATCATCCTTTCCTCACACGAGACAATGCTCTAATAATGAAGATCATCATACTTTTATTTACTTACAACTCAATAATTACAATTCGATACTAGAACAAAAGATGACTCTATGTGAATACCTCCAGCGGTGTACCGGGTTGTGCGATGAATCAAGAGCGACATGTATAAAAAATGATGAATGGTGGCTTTGCCACAAATATGATGTCAACTACATGATCATGCAAAACAATATGACAATAATGGAGTGTGTCATATAAACGAAACGGTGGAAAGTTGCATGGCAATATATCTCGGAATGGTTATGGAAATGCCATAATAGGTAGGTATGGTGGCTATTTTGAGGAAGGTATATGGTGGGTTTATGGTACCGACGAAAGTTGCACGGTACTAGAGAGGCTAGCAATGGCGGAAAGGTGAGAGTGCGTATAATCCATGGATTCAACATTAGTCATAAAGAACTCACATACTTATTGCAAAAATCTATTAGTCATCAAAACAAAGTACTACACACATGATCCTAGGGGGATAGATTGGTAGCAAAAGACCATCGCTCGTCCCCGACCGCCACTCATAAGGAAGACAATCAATAAGTAAATCATGCTCCCACTTCATCACATAACGGTTCACCATACGTGCATGCTACGGGACTCACAAAATTTAACACAAGTATTTCTCAAATACATACTCACTAGCACGACTCTAATATCACCATCTTTATATCTCAAAACAATCATAAGGAATTAAACTTCTCTTAGTATTCAATGCACTTTATATGAAAGTTTTTATTATATCCCTCTTAGATGCCTATCATATTATGACTAATTTTATAACCAGAGCAAATTACCATGCTTTTCTAAAGACTCTCAAAATAATATAAGTGAGGTGCGAGAGTTCATGAATTTCTATAAAATAAACCACTGCCATGCTCTAAAAAGATATAAGTGAAGCACTAGAGCAAATTGGCCTAGCTCAAAAGATATAAGTGAAGCACATAGAGTATTCTAATAAATCAAGGATGATTGTGGCAAACTAAAAAGCAAAGACTCAAATCCTACAAGACGCTCCAAGGAAAACACATATCATGTGGTGAATAAAATTATAGCCTCAAGTAAAGTTACCGATAGACGAAGACGAAAGAGGGGATGCCTTCCCGGGGCATCCCCAAGATTAAGCTCTTGGTGTACTTGGATATTACCTTGGGGTGCCTTGGGCATACCCAAGCTTAGGATTTTGCCACTCCTTATTCCATAGTCCATCAAATCCTTACCCAAAACTTGAAAACTTCACAACACAAAACTCAATAGAAAATCTCATAAGTTCCATTAGTATAAGAAAATAAATCACCACTTTTGGTACTGTTGTGAACTCATTCTTTATTCATATTGGTGTAATATCTATTGTATTCCAACTTTTCCATGCCATAGATGCATCAAAATAAGGAAACAACACGCGAAAAACAGAATCTATCGACAACAAAACTGTGTGTAGCAAGATCAAATCAACTATCACCGTAAGCTATCCCAAAGGTCTTACATGGTACAAACACTAATTACAACACAAAACCACATCTAACCAGAGGCTATATGAATTATTTAATGCAAAACAGAACCTAAAAATCAAAAACAAAAGTAAAGTTGGGTTGCCTCCCAACAAGCGCTATTGTTTAACGCCCTTAGCTAGGCATCAAACACGAATAGATCTAGATATTGACATCTTTGGCATGCAATCCGTAAGTGGCTATCATAATAGATTAAGAAGGAAATTTAATTTTATTTCTAGGGAAGTGTTCCATGCCTTTCCTTAACGGTAATTGAAATCTAATGTTTCCTTCTTTCATATCAATAATTGCACCAATCGTTCTAAGGAAAGGTCTACCAAGAAAAATAGGACATGTAGGATTGAAATCTATATTAAGAACAATGAAATCTACGGGCACATAATTCCTATTTGCAACAATAGAAACATCATTAATCCTTGCCATAGGTTCCTTAATAGTGGAATCTGCCAGATGCAAATTTAAGGAACAATCATCAAATTCACGGAAACCTAACACATCACATAGAGTTTTTGGAATCATGGAAACACTAGCACCCAAATCACACAAAGCATGGCATTCATAATCTTTAATCTTAATCTTAATACTAGGTTCCCACTCATCATAAAGTTTTCTACGGATAGAACTTCTAATTCAAGTTTTTCTTCAAAAGATTGCATCATAGCATCAACGATATGTTTAGTAAAAGCGTTGTTTTGACTATAAGCATGAGGAGAATTCAACATGGATTGCAACAAGGAAATACAATCTATTAAAGAACAATTATCATAATTAAATTCCTTGAAAACCAAAAGAGTTGGTTCATTGCTATTTAAAGTTTTGACCTCTCCAATCCCACTTTTATCAATTTTTGCATCGAGATCTAAAAACTCTGAATCATTGGGACGCCTTCTAAATAAAGTTGACTCATCTCCAGTCCCATATTTATCAAGATTTATATTGGAAAACAAAGATCAAATAGGAGTCACATCAGTCACTTTAAGATCTTCATCATTATTTTCACAGAAACTAGAAGAACACACTTTTATAAACCAATCTTTCTTAGCACGCATCCTAGTGGTTCTTTCTTTGCACTCATCAATGGAAATGCTCATAGCTTTGAGAGACTCATTGATATCATGCTTGGGTGGAATAGATCTAAGTTTCAAGGAATCAACATCAAGAAAAATTCTATCCATGTTCCTAGCCAAATCATCAATCTTAAGAAATCTTTCTACGATCATAACATTGAAATTATTTTGCGAATTTATAAATTATTTAACACTATTCTCAAATCAGAGGACATCTTATTATAATTTCCATAAGAATTGTTGTAGTAATTACCATAATTATTAGAGGAATTACTAGGAAAATTACCTCTATATGTGTTATTGCCGAAATTGTTCCTACCAACAAAATACACATCCATATATTCATTATTAGTCTCAATCAAAGTAGACAAAGGCATATCATTAGGATCAATAGGAGCACTCTTGCTAACGAATAATTTCATAATCTCGTCCATCTTTCCACTCAAAACATTAATCTCTTCAATCGCATGCACTTTTTCTACTAGTGGAAGATCTTTCAGTATGCCATTGAGAATAATTAACCATAATATTATCTAGGAGTTTAGTAGCCTCTCCTAAAGGAATTTCCATAAAATTACCTCCCGCGGTCAAAACTAAGAGATTTCTAGAAGCAAAATTCAACCTGGCATAAAAATTTTGTATAGTCATCCAAAAATTCAAACCATGAGTAGGTCAATTTCGTATCATTAATTTCATCCCTTCCCAAGACTGTGCAACATGTTCATGATCAATTTGCTTAAAATTCATAGTATCGTTCGTAAGGGATATGATCTTAGCGGGAGGAAAATACTTGGAAATAAAAGCATCTTTGTACTTCTTCCATGAATCAATACTATCTTTAGGCAAAGATGAAAACCAAGTTTTACCATGATCTTGAAGCAAGAAAGGAAATAGCTTCAATTTAACAATATCATTATCCACATCTTTTTTCTTTTGCATATCACACAAATCAACGAAATTATTAAGATGGGATGCGGCATCTTCAATAGGAAGGCCGGAAAATTGATCTTTCATAATAAGATTCAGCAGAGCTGTATTAATTTCACAAGATTCTGCATTAGTAGTGGGAGCAATCAGGGTAATAATAAAATCATTATTGTTGGTATTGGAAAAGTCACACAATTTGGTATTATTTTGAGCCATCATGACAGAGCAAGCAATCCAACACACGAGCACACAAAAGAGCAAGCGAAGAAGACAAACGGAAAAAGGGGTGAAGAAAAAGCGAATCTTTTTGAAAATCATTTCAGAAGTGGGGGAGAGGAAAACGAGAGGCGAATGGCACCAGAAATTCTTCCTGCTACCTCTTGAGCTTGCGTTGGTTTTTCCCTTGAAGAGGAAATGGTGATGCAGCAAAGTAGAGTAAGTATTTCCCTCAGCTTTTGAGAACCAAGGTATCTATCCAGTAGGAGACAACGCAACAAGCCACCGAATACCTGCACAAACAAACACCAACTTGAACCCAACGCGACAAAGGGGTTGTCAATCACTTCATTGTTATTTGCAAAGTGAGAGATGATATAGATGGATAAATGGTAAAGTAATATTTTTGGTTTATGGAACAGAAAGTAAAAGATTGCAAAGGAAGTAAATAGGAAACTAAAATTGTAGATCAGAAACTTATATGATGGAAAGTAGAAGATTATATGATGGAAAATAGACCCGGGTGTCGGTGTCAAAACCAGCCGATCTCAGGTAGGGGGTCCAAAATTGTGTGTTTGAGGATTGAAAGTAACAGGAGGCAGGGGACACGATGTTTACCCAGGTTCGGGCCCTCTTAATGGAGGTAACACCCTACTTCCTGCTTGATTGACTTTGATGAGTATAGGGGTTACAAGCGTTGATCTACCTCGAGATCGTAATGGCTAAACCCTAGATGTCTAGCCTGTATGATTATCTTAGCCTCTACGGACTAAACCCTCCGGTTTATATAGACACCGTAGGGGCCTCGGGTTGTACAGAGTTGGTTTACAAAGAAAGGAAACTGCACATCCGGACACCAAGCTTGCCATCCACACAAAGGAGAGTCCCATCCGAACACGGGGTAAGGCCTCTATCTTATATCTTCACGGCCGACCAGTCCGGCCTATGTTACATAGCCCGGACGCCCGGGGACCCGCTAATCCAGGACTCCCTTAGTAGCCCCTGAACCAGGCTTCAATGACGATGTGTTTGGCATGCAGAATGTCTTCGGCATTGCAAGGCGGGTTCCTCCTCCAAATACTCCAAAGCAATTGAACAAAGAGAACTATATCTGGATCTGTATAATAGTTACAACCCTGAACCGCAAGGGCGAAAAACTTAAACAAAATAAGTCATGTCTACTAACACCTTTTTCGGCGAGACTTACGATTGGCCTTATTATTATTTTGAACCGTTTTGTGGCCTCCTGCTTTGCGCTTCGAGGCGTAGCCTCAATTGACACGTCTTGTCCAAGCAGAGATCGTGTCCCCTTATTGCGGGATTCTCATCAATACGGGTTTGGGTAATCCAACCATGCAGTTCGCACGACCCATTGGGAATAGGTGAGTTTTAAGGCTTGTGAGGGGGCGCTTGATATTCACTTCCCTTATAAGAGGATAAGGACCCATCATTTTACCCCACGCCTTCTTCTTCCTTAGCCCTTCCATCCTCGAGCTCCAGTGCCCAAGCTTCAATCCTTTAAAACACCACCAAACACTCTAACCATGTCCGGATCCGGCTCTCATGGCAAGTGGGTGGCCTCCTCCGTGACGGAGAAGGACATCAAGGAGCTCCGTGAGGTGAGGTACTTGACAGTGGAAATCAAACACAGGTTCCCTGCCAAAGAGCAAGTTATCCCCACTCCAGAGCCTGGTGAGAGGGTTGTGTTCATCCCTCACTTCCTCTGCGGACTAGGGATTCCCCTCCACCCCTTTGTTCATGGTCTCATGTTCTATTACGGGCTATATTTTCATGATCTAGCCCCGAACTCCTTTATCCATATCTCGGCATTCATCGTCATGTGTGAGGCATTCCTCCGCATCCCCCCACACTTCAGCTTGTGGCTCAAGGCTTTCAACGTGAAGCTGAAGGTGGTCGACGGGCAGCACGCGGATTGCGGTGGTGCCATGGTGAGAAAAGTCCCCAACATTACCTGGCCTAGAGGGGCCATTGTGGATACTGTCAAGACATGGCAGCAGGAGTGGTTCTACATCACCGAACCCTGCAACACCAAGTGGGCAGCCTCTCCTGGTTTCAGATCCAGACCTTTTGCTGCGGCTTGTGTCGTGGACCAACAAGGGTCTGGACTGGGGATCATCTGACGAGGTGTTGATGCCGCAAAAGTGCATCATAGGTATCATAGAGAAGAAAACCAGCCTCACTGACATGATCCAGGTGATGCTCATCCGCCGAACCCTTCCCTGCCAACACCAGCCTCTCTGCATGTGGGAGTTTAATCCGGAAGGGTCGCGGCCCCTGCAACGGTTCTTTGGCAGGACGCATGAAGCGATTTGGAAGCTGCTCTTGAGACTCAAAAGTCGTGGCAAAGATGTCCGAGGACATCGGCCTCGACTGCAATCATCTGGCCTCCCCGGTAAGTGCTAAATTTCTGAACATAACTTAGTTCATCAATCAAAGGGGGTGCACTAAGAATTCCATCCTATAAACAGGGCTTGACAAAGAAGGTGGGGTGGATTAGGTGTCCAGCTCCACTCCCCGAAAACCCAGCTTATTCTCTGTTAATGAGGATGCTGGTCCCGACGCCCTATTGTCACATCCCTAGTCTGGTATGACCTAGGCTAGCTAGTCATTTGTGCATCATATTTAAATTTCATTTAAATTTGAAATGTGGATTGGTGGAACCCTCAGAATCATTTTTGAAAATGACCCAAATAAAAATTTCTCCAAAAGGGTCCAAGAAAATGCTCATGTTGCTCTCTGAAAATATTGGACAGAGATAAAAATCAAACCAATATTTTTAGGAGCTCATGGATATTTATTTTGGCCATTTGGATTAATTCGATAAATATTTGCATTGGAAATATATTTCTATATATATGAAATATGGTCCAAAAATTATGCCAATTATAAAGGAGCTCTGGAATAATATATCTAGCTCCTGCAAAAATTGGCATAAGAAATAAATGGTTTAGTATTTTATTAAATCAAACAAATGTCAGAAAATTAGAAAAGAAATAAAAGAAGGAGGGGCTTACCTGGGGCTTCCCTGTGCAGCCCAGCCGCAGCAGGCCGGCCCAGCCAGCAGGCGGCCCAGCCCACCTGGCCCCCCCTCCTCTGTCGTCTTCCTCCCCGACAGGGGAACGGCGCGTGCCGACGCGCGCGCACCGCCGCGCCTCCACCTCCTGCTTCCCCTGGCCACCTCCTGCTTCCTCCTCGTCGCCTGGAACGCCCCGGACGACGCCACGCAGCCCCGACCGCCCTCTCACTCTCTCCCTCCTCCTCTCCCCCTGCTCTCTCTCTCTCACCCGAGAACCACCGCCGCCGCCGACGGGCATCACCGTAGCCACCGCCTCTCCCACGCCTTCCCGACACGCTCCCCAGATCCGCCGCGACCCCCTCTACCTCCTCGTCGAGCCACGCAAGACGGAGCACCCCGTGGAGCCGTCGCCGTCGCCAAATTCGCCTCCGGCCGCCGTGGATCCTCGCCGGCGATTCGGGAGCTACCGGGCATCCCCGACCTCGCCCTCGCGCTCGCTGGTTCCGCGGTGAGCCCCCGCACCGAACCCCCTCCTCCCCGTGTCCGTTTGCCCCGTCTAGCTAGCTCGCCACCGCGCCCGTAAGCTCCTCGCCGCCGGCCATGGCGCCACGGTGGCACGAGCCCAATGCCGGTCACTCCCGCGCGCGTCACCGTGTTCCTGGTGACGCCAGGAGGCCGTAGGAGCCCTCCGCTTCCACTGCCGTGCACCACAACGCCGCGACCGCAAGTTGCCGAGCTCCGGCCGCCGCCGCGAGCCTTGCTCCGGCGAGCTCCGGCCTCCCCGCTCCTCCCACCTGTCCCACCAGATGCGCGAGAGCCCGGGCTACGCCCCGGTGCTCTCAGACGCCGTCCCCGTGGCCTGTGGCGCGGACTCCGCCGCGTCCAGAGGTCGCCGGCGGCGAGCCCCGTCGCCTGAGCCCTGCCATGTGGGGCCGGCCCGTCAGGTGATTAGCTTAGTGCTAATCACCGTTAACTAACCCCCCCTGACACTGACAGTGGGCCCCGGTGCCCCCTAACCTTTTAATTAAACTAATTTAACCCCTGTTTAACCCCCCTGTCACTGACGTGTGGGTCCCACACGTCAGGTTTGACCCGGACCAGCCCAGTTGACCGCTGACGTCGTGATGACGTCATGCTGACGCAATTATATATTTTCTGGAATTAAAATAATTCAGAAAATCCAGAAATGATTTAAACTTCAAAAATTCATAACAATTCAACCGTAGCTCAGATTAAATAATTTATATATGAAAAATTATCAGAAAAATGCAATCTTTCCATCTGTACTAGTTTCATGCATGAAAAACCAACTTATACATGCTGAATATGGGAAAACACATTATGGCATATATAAGAGACTTAATTTAGAATGCATTTGAACCTTTGGTTCAAATGGACTTCAAACCAAATGATTACTAGTTGCATTAGCTCAAACAGCATCACATCTACATGCCATGTTCATGCATCATATTGTTGCATATGATTGTGTATTGATTGCCGGCACCGTTCCTTCTCGATAGGTCCTGCTCCGGAGACGTTCCAGAGTACCTGTCTGTGAAGCAGTGCCTCCCTTGTTGATTTACCAGGCAAGCAAACCCCCTTGTTCATTTCGATAAAACCCTACTCTCTCGCTCCTGCTCTCAGTTATTGCATTAGGACAACAACGATTCATCTGCTACTTTGTGCTGCGGTAGTTGAACCCATTCCTCTGCATGACCTGTCATTGCCACAGTAAATAGTTGAAACCCACTAGCATGTGTAGGAGTTGATTGAAGCCACTGATGTGTTCCTACCATGCTATGCCTGCTATTGCTTAGAGTTGTGTCAGGTCTGATTCATTGGGAATGAATTGGAGTGTTACGATATGTTCTGATGCTGAGAGTGAAGTGTGTGAACACGATTTGGTAAAGGTAGCGGTGAGAGGCCATGTAGGAGTACATGGTGGGTTGTCTCACTGGAACCGTCCTTAAGCACTGAGTTCTATGTATGTTGTCCAATGACTCGATACTACCACACATTGGGTTCCGGTAACTCGACCCCTCTCGACTTATTAACCAACTTGGTCTCTGTCCAGGAGTCGCAACTAGTTTCTGGTGTTTGTAGGTAGTGCTATTTTTCTACCAAGTGGCACCCGGCAGGGTGGGCTTGGGACAGACTAGGCACACGTGGCCTGGTGTACCGAGTGGCACCCGGATGGTGGGCTCGGGAACCCTGCTACACATCGTTTGGGGCCGTGAGCGACACCCCGGCCGGATCTCCTTGCGGATGGAACCCGAATAGGCGATAAACCTGGACTAGAGTCTTGTGTGGTTAGTCAGGTCGTGGCCGACACCCTCGCCAGGCTTCCGCTTGAAGGTTGCCGAGATACATGACGTGTACATGGCGGTAAGTGGCGAGAGCGTGTGTGAAGAAGTACACCCCTGCAGGGTTAACATGATCTATTCGAATAGCCGGGTCCGCGGTTATGGACTTCTTGGATGCTTACATGGTACATAGACAACTTGAAGTGGATACTCTAAAATGCTCAAGACAAGTGTGAGTGCTATGGATGGCCTTCTCGTAGGGAGACGGGGATGAATCCATAGTAGTGTATTGTGTGGTGATTAGTGGACTCGTGTACGTTGTTTCACCTCCAGAGTTTCTGGTAGTCGTAGAACAGGATAGCCACAGAGTCAAAGCTGGCTTGCTGCAACTAAACCCCACATTACCCTCTTGATACAAATGCATGTATGATAGGATCTGATGTAAGTCTTGCTGAGTACCTTTGTACTCATGTTGCTTTATTTATGTTTTTGCAGCGGAGACTTCGGTCTTACTAGTGTTCTCGTGGACTTCGACTAGTAGCTAGTACCTCAGCTACGATCTTGATCGGATGTTGTAGATAGTCAGGCTCTTCAGCCTTTTTCATTTGTAGATGTCTGTACTCAGACATGTAATGCTTCCGCTTGTTGCTTGATTGCTCTGATGTTGGGTCATGTGACCCCTGTTTGTAATAATGCTATGATGGCTCTTCTGAGCCTTTATCTATATGAGTTGTTGAGTTATGCTGTGATGCCATGTTGTACAGCACATACTTGCATGTTATGCGTACGTGTAATGTGTATTGCTATGTGTGGGATCTGACTATCTAGTTGTTTATTCTTAGTAGCCTCTCTTACCGGGAAATGTCTCCTAGTGCTTCCACTGAGCCCTGGTAGCTTGCTACTGCTCCGGAACACTTAGGCTGGCCGGCATGTGTCCTTCTTCGATCCTGTGTCTGTCCCTTCGGGGAAATGTCACGCGATGAATACCGGAGTCCTGCTAGCCCGCTACAGCCCGGTTCACCGGAGTCCTGTTAGCCCAGTGCTACAGCCTGGATTCACTCGCTGATGACCGACACGTTCGATGCTGGGTCATGGATGCCTGTCCCTGTAAGTTAGTGCCACTTTGGGTTTACGACTAGCCATGTCAGCCCGGGCTCTTTATCATATGGATGCTAGCGACACCATCATATACGTGTGCCAAAAGGCGCAAACGGTCCCGGGCAAAGGTAAGGCGACACCCGTGGGGATACCGTGCGTGAGGCCGCAAAGTGATATGAGGTGTTACATGCTAGATCGATGTGGCATTGAGTCGGGGTCCTGACAGCTCTTGGTATCAGAGCCTGACTGCCTGTAGGATTACCAAGCCAAACTGGTCGAAGTTGAGTTTAGAAAATCTTTAGTTATGTAAGGGAATTGATTGTGGGAAGGAACGTAAGGCTCTTTTTACTCCTTATACCTCATGGCCTTCTGATCTGAGTCATCCTATCTTTCCGACGGGGTTAAGGAACTAGGCTTTCTCTTCCGTCTATCAGGATCACGTGTTACTACTCCGTAGTCCCATAGGATTGGTTGATCAGAGTCATACCCCAGTTTTGAGTATTTCCGGTGTAGTCTGTTTAGTATGATCTCAGAACCTTGAGTAATGCTGATGAGTATGTTACCACCCCATTTTTAGCAGGATGTCTCATTCTGAGCATTTTACTGCCGTTATGCTGCCGGAATTTCCCTAGGAGTTCGAGAGATACTAATTCCTTGTCCTACATTCTACAGTCTATAGTTGATGCTGATTCCGTCCCTGGTTTCGTTTCTCAGGATGTCATCAAGTTCTATTGTTCGTAGCCAGAACCATGGAGATGGTAGGGATGAGGATCCTCCCGACCAGCCTTCGTTGACAGAGTTCATGTTAGAGATGGAGAGGAACAAGCGTGAGTCTAACCGTTTGTTGGCACGTATCGAGGAGAACACCGCACATCAGTTCAAAGGGTCTGCTACCATTCATGACTTCATTCGCTTGCACCCACCTACCTTTCATCATTCCATCGAGCCACTCGATGCAGATGACTGGCTCCGTAGCATCACTCATAAGCTGCGTTCCGCGAACGTAGCTGAAGATGACAAGGTCACCTATGCCACATACCACCTGGAAGGTCCTGCTAGTCTTTGGTGGCAGAACTATGAGGCTATGCTTCCAGCTGGCCAGATTCCTACTTGGAAGGTTTTCACTGAGGCTTTTCGCGAGCATCACATTCCCCAGGCCCTCCTTGATCGCAAGAGAGAAGAGTTCTGTAGTCTCACCCAGAATAAGATGGCTGTTGATGCTTATAGCAGAGAGTTTGAGAACCTCGCCCGTTATGCCACAGAAGAAGTGTCCACGGACGCCAAGAAGCAGGCTAGGTTCCGGAAGGGTCTCAACCCCAAGTTGCGTCGTGATCTCCACCTGCATCATTGTGATACATTCCAAGCTCTTGTGAACAAGGCCATCAATGCAGAGACAGCTCAGCTCACTTACGAGGAGTCTCGTAAGCACACCGTGATTTGGGATCTTCTTCTGGCTCTAGTTCCCAGAAGCGCCGGATTTGGGTTCCAAACTCCGCTCTTCCTTCCGGATATGCACCGAGGCCATCCTATGTGGTGCCTTCCCCAGCTCAGTCGTATGTTCCACCCAGGCCTACTGGTAGACCGCTTGTCAGTGCGGGTCCACGTCCAACCTCAGGGACTTGCTTCACATGCGGGAAGCCAGGACACTATGCACGTGACTGCTCTCAGACTAGTTATGCTCCACCCCAGCCCGAGAAGACTGTTGGCTGTGTTAAGCCATCACGCAAGATGATCAGTGTCAAGTCAGCCCCCACTGAACGTGGACGTGTGCATCACGTCTCAGCTAAAGACGCTCATGATGATCCGGATGTCGTTCTTGGTACACTCCTTGTCAATTGTCACCCAGCATCAGTTCTATTCGATACTGGAGCATCTCACTCCTTCATTTCTGAAGGCTATGCTCGTTTGCACGACATGTCATTTTGTGATATGCCAACTCCGCTTGAAATCCAAACCCCAGGGTCTAGATGGCAGACCACCAGAATCAGCCATGGTAATGAAATCCTTGTTGATAGACTTGTATTCCTTGCATCACTTGTAGCCCTCAAGTCCTCAGATATTAACATCATCTTGGGTATGGACTGGATGACAGCTCATCATGCCAAGATTGATTGTTACACAAGATCTGTTCAGCTTACACACCCATCTGGCAAGATAGTCACCGTCTCCACTAGAGTTGCAAAGCGTCAGCTCTATTCTCTTAATGCCAGCCCTCTTCCAGACCTTGAAGATATCCCGGTAGTCCGTGACTTTCCGGATGTCTTTCCAGAGGAACTGCCAGGTGTTCCACCTGACAGAGATGTAGAGTTCGTCATAGATCTTATCCCAGGAACAGCTCCAATCTCCCGGAGACCTTACAAGATGGCACCCCTAGAACTAGCCGAGCTTAAGAAACAACTCGATGAGTCCTTGCAAAAGGGTTTCATCCGTCCTAGTTCTTCTCCTTGGGCTTGCCCCGTCCTCTTCGTCAAGAAGAAAGACGGTACGGACCGGATGGTTGTAGATTATCGTCCCGTTAATTTGGTCACGATAAAGAACAAGTATCCGCTCCCCAGGATCAACGACCTGTATGATCAGCTCGCTGGATCCTCAGTCTTCTCCAAGATGGATTTAAGGTTAGGATACCACCAAATCAAAATCAGAAACGGGGACATTCCCAAGACAGCTTTTGTCACTCGTTATGGTCAGTACGAGTACACCGTCATGTCCTTTGGCCTAACCAACGCCCCAGCCACATTCTCCCGCTTGATGAACTCGATCTTCATGGAGTACTTAGATAAGTTCGTCGTGGTTTACCTCGATGATATTCTTATTTACTCGAAGAACGAGGAAGAGCATGCCGAACATCTTAGACTTGTTTAGAAAAACTCAGAGAGCACCGCCTTTATGCCAAGTTCTCCAAGTGTGAATTTTGGTTGCCAGAAGTGACCTACTTAGGCCACGTAATCTCTGGTAAGGGCATTGCTGTCAATCCCGAGAGAGTTCAAGCCGTTCTCGATTGGACTCCACCTGAGACCGTTAAACAAGTTAGGAGTTTCCTTGGTCTAGCCAGCTATTGTCGCCGCTTTGTTGAAAACTTCTCCAAAGTAGCCAAACCCCTCACGGAACTTCTCAAGAAAGATAAAAAGTTCGAGTGGTCCCCACAGTGTGAGTACAGTTTTCAGGAACTGAAAAGACGCCTGACTTCTGCTCCCATACTTGTGCCACCGGATTTCACTAAAGACTTTATTATCTACTGCGACGCCTCACGACAGGGACTAGGTTGCATTCTTATGCAGGATCGTCATGTGATTGCCTATGCATCTCGACAGTTGCATCCACATGAGGAGAATTATCCTACACATGATCTAGAGCTTGCAGCCGTAGTCTATGCACTCAAGACCTGGCGACATTACCTTCTTGGTAAACGTTGCGAGATCTACACCGATCACCAGAGTCTCAAGTATATCTTCACCCAACCGGATCTGAACCTTAGGCAAAGACGTTGGTTGGAGTTAATCACAGATTATGATCTAGGGATTACCTACACCCCAGGCAAAGCCAATGTCATGGCTGATGCTCTAAGCCGTAAATCCTATTGCAACAATCTCATGTTGCAGCAAGGCCAACCACTTCTCCATGAGGAATTCTGTAAGCTTAATCTTCACATTGCTCCTCGCGGATTCCTTTCTACCTTGGTGGCGAAACCTACCCTTGTGGATCTTATCATAGAAGCCCAGAAGCATGATACGGGGATTACCCGGATCAAGAGAAACATTAAGAAGGGAGTTGGTGGATGTTTCTCTATGGATGATCGTGGTGTTGTTTTCTTTGAGAATCGCTTGGTGGTTCCCAAGAAGCAACATCTTCGGCAATTGATTCTTAAGGAGGCGCATGAATCTCCTCTCACGATTCATCCCGGTAGCACTAAGATGTATCAGGACCTACGCCAGAGGTTCTGGTGGACTAGGATGAAGAGAGAAATCGCTGAGTTCATTGCTAAATGTGACGTTTGTCGTCGCGTTAAGGCAGAGCATCAAAGACCTGCTGGCACCCTTCAGCCTTTAGCTATTCCTGAATGGAAATGGGATAAAGTTGGTATGGACTTCATCACCGGCTTTCCCAGGACCAAGAGAGGGAATAACGCTATCTTCGTAGTCATTGATCGTCTCTCCAAAGTGGCTCACTTCCTTCCTGTTCGAGAGAGTATCACTGCTAGTCAGCTTGCTGACTTATATATTTCTCGAATAGTGTCACTTCATGGTGTTCCACTAGAGATCAATTCAGACCGTGGCAGTCTTTTCACTTCTCATTTCTGGGAGAGTTTCCAAACTGCCATGGGAACCCATCTTTCCTTCAGTACCGCTTTCCACCCTCAGTCGAGTGGTCAGGTGGAACGGGTCAATCAAATTCTCGAAGACATGCTCAGAGCTTGCGTTATCTCATTCGGTATGGATTGGGAGAAATGTCTTCCTTTCGCCGAGTTTGCTTATAACAATAGCTATCAATCCAGCCTCAAGAAAGCTCCTTTTGAGGTTCTCTATGGACGAAGATGTCGAACACCTTTGAACTGGTCAGAAACCGGTGAAAGACAATTCTTTGGACCGGACATGATCCAGGAGGCAGAAGAGCAAGTTCGCATCATTCGTGAGAATTTGAAAACAGCCCAGTCTCGTCAGAAGAGCCAGTACGATCGTCATCATAAGGATATGACTTATGAAATTGGCGACCAAGCTTACCTTCGGGTTACTCCTTTGAAGGGTACCCATCGTTTCGGTATCAAGGGCAAGTTGGCTCCTCGTTACATTGGTCCCTTTTCGCATTCTCGCTAAACGAGGAGAGGTTGCCTACCAATTGGAACTACCCCCACATCTTTCTCGAGTTCATGATGTCTTCCACGTCTCTCAACTCAGGCGTTGCTTCTCGGATCCCATCCGCGGAGTGGACCACGAAACGCTTGATCTCCAAGATAACCTCACATACCGAGAGTACCCGGTTCGCATTCTTGATCAAGCAGAGCGTGTTACCCGACGTCAGAACATCAAGTTTCTCAAAGTTCAGTGGTCTCATCATTCCGAGAGAGAAGCTACTTGGGAGCGAGAAGATCGTCTTCGACTGGAGTACCCCGCTTTCTTTCCGTCGACCCCTGAATCTCGGGACGAGATTCTTTCAAGTGGGGGCGAGTTGTCACATCCCTAGTCTGGTATGACCTAGACTAGCTAGTCATTTGTGCATCATATTTAAATTTCATTTAAATTTGAAATGAGGATTGGTGGAACCCTCAGAATCATTTTTGAAAATGACCCAAATAAAAATTTCTCCAAAAGGGTCCAAGAAAATGCTCATGTTGCTCTCTGAAAATATTGGACAGAGATAAAAATCAAAACAATATTTTTAGGAGCTCATGGATATTTATTTTGGCCATTTGGATTAATTCGATAAATATTTGCATTGGAAATATATTTCTATATATATGAAATATGGTCCAAAAATTATGCCATTTATAAAGGAGCTCTGGATTAATATAACTAGCTTCCAGAAAAAATGGCATAAGTAAATAAATTGATTTAGTATTATTACTAAATCAGAACAAATGTCAGAAAATTTAGAAAAAGAAATAAAACAGGAAAAACCTTACCTGGGTTTCTGCCTGGCGCGTCTCGCCCAGCAGCAGCAGGCCGGCACAGCCAGCAGGCGGTCCAGCCCGCCTCCTCCTCTGTCGTCTTCGTCCTCGACAGAGGGAGGGGAGCGTGCCCGGCGCGCGCGCGCCACCACGCCACGCCACCAACCTCCCTGCTTGCCTGGCGCCCCCCTCGTCGCTCTGGACGATCCCGCGCGTCGCCACGCCACCCCGACCCCTCTCGCACTCTCCCTCGCCCTCCTTCTCTCCCCCTACTCTCTCTCTCTCTCTCACCCGAGAATCACCGCCGCCGCCGACGAGCATCACCGTAGCCACCGCCTCCCCCTCGCCTCCCCGACACGCTCCCCAGATCCGCCGCGACCCCCTCTACCTCCTCGTCGAGCCACGCAAGACGGAGCACCCCGTGGAGCCGTCGCCGTCGCCAACTTCGTCTCCGGCCGCCGTGGATCCTCGCCGTTGATTCGGGAGCTACCGGGCATCCCCGACCTCGCCCTCGCGCTCGCTGGTCTCGCTGTGAGCCCCCGCACCAAACCCCCTCCTCCACGTGCTCGTTTGCCCCGTCTAGCTAGCTCAACCACCGCGCCCGCAAGTTCCTCGCCGCCGGCCATGGCGCCACGGTGGCATGAGCCCAAGCCAGCCACTCCCGCGCGCGTCACCGTGCTCCTGGTGACGCCAGGAGGCCGTAGGAGCCCTCCGCTTCCACTGCCGTGCACCACAACGCCGCGGCCGCAAGCCGCCGAGCTCCGGCCGCCGCCGCGAGCTTTGCTCCGGCGAGCTCCGGCCTCCCCAGCTCCTCCCACCTGCCCCTCCAGGTGCGCGAGAGCCCGGGCTACGCCCCGGTGCTCTCCAACGCCGTCCCCGTGGCCGGTATCGCGGACGCCGCCGCGTCCAGAGGTCACCGCCGATGACCTCGCCGGCCTGACGGGTGGGCCCCGTCGGCCAGGTGATTAGCTTAGTGCTAATCACCGTTAACTAACCCCCCTGACACTGACAGTGGGCCCCAGCGCCACTAACCTTTTAGATTAGAATTAAACTAACCCTGTTTAACCCCCTGTCACTGACGTGTGGCCCCCACACGTCAAGTTTGACCCCAGTCAGCCGCAGTTGACTGCTGACGTCGTGCTGACGTCATGCTGGCGCAATATATATTTTCTGGATTTAAAATAATTCAGGAAATTCCAAAAATTGATTTAAACTTCAAAAATTCATTTCAATTCAACCGTAGCTCAGATTAAAATAATTTATATATGAAAAATTATCAGAAAAATGCAATCTTTCCATCTGTACTAGTCTCATGCATGACAAACCAACTTATACATGCTGTTTATTGGAAAACACATTATGGCATATAGAAGAGACTTAATTTAGAATTGCATTTGAGATTTGGTTCAAATGGACTTCAAACCAAATGATTACTAGTTGCATTAGCTCAAACAACATCACATCTTCATGCCATGTTCATGCATCATTGTGTTGCATATGCTTGTGTTTTGATTGCCGGCACCGTTCCTTCTCGATAGGTCCTGCTCCGGAGCCGTTCCAGAGTACCTGTCTATGAAGCAGTGCCTCCCTTGTTGATTTACCAGGCAAGCAAACCCCCTTGTTCATTTCGATAAAACCCTACTCTCTCGCTCCTGCTCTCAGTTATTGCATTAGGACAACAACGATTCATCTGCTATTTTGTGCTGCGGTAGTTGAACCCATTCCTCTGCATGACCTGTCATTGCCACAGTAAATAGTTGAAACCCACTAGCATGTGTAGGAGTTGATTGAAGTCACTGATGTGTTCCTACCATGCTATGCCTGCTATTGCTTAGAGTGGTGTCAGGTCTGATTCATTGGGAATGAATTGGAGTGTTACGATATGTTCTGATGCTGAGAGTGAAGTGTGTGAACACGATTTGGTAAAGGTAGCGGTGAGAGGCCATGTAGGAGTACATGGTGGGTTGTCTCACTGGAACCGTCCTTAAGCACTGAGTTCTATGTATGTTGTCCAATGACTCGATACTACCACACATTGGGTTCCGGTAACTCGACCCCTCTCGACTTATTAACCAACTTGGTCTCTGTCCAGGAGTCGCAACTAGTTTCTGGTGTTTGTAGGTAGTGCTATTTTTCTACCAAGTGGCACCCGGCAGGGTGGGCTTGGGACAGACTAGGCACACGTGGCCTGGTGTACCGAGTGGCACCCGGATGGTGGGCTCGGGAACCCTGCTACACATCGTTTGGGGCCGTGAGCGACACCCCGGCCGGATCTCCTTGCGGATGGAACCCGAATAGGCGATAAACCTGGACTAGAGTCTTGTGTGGTTAGTCAGGTCGTGGCCGACACCCTCGCCAGGCTTCCGCTTGAAGGTTGCCGAGATACATGACGTGTACATGGCGGTAAGTGGCGAGAGCGTGTGTGAAGAAGTACACCCCTGCAGGGTTAACATGATCTATTCGAATAGCCGGGTCCGCGGTTATGGACTTCTTGGATGCTTACATGGTACATAGACAACTTGAAGTGGATACTCTAAAATGCTCAAGACAAGTGTGAGTGCTATGGATGGCCTTCTCGTAGGGAGACGGGGATGAATCCATAGTAGTGTATTGTGTGGTGATTAGTGGACTCGTGTACGTTGTTTCACCTCAAGAGTTTCTGGTAGTCGTAGAACAGGATAGCCACAGAGTCAAAGCTGGCTTGCTGCAACTAAACCCCACATTACCCTCTTGATACAAATGCATGTATGATAGGATCTGATGTAAGTCTTGCTGAGTACCTTTGTACTCATGTTGCTTTATTTATGTTTTTGCAGCGGAGACTTCGGTCTTACTAGTGTTCTCGTGGACTTCGACTAGTAGCTAGTACCTCAGCTACGATCTTGATCGGATGTTGTAGATAGTCAGGCTCTTCAGCCTTTTTCATTTGTAGATGTCTGTACTCAGACATGTAATGCTTCCGCTTGTTGCTTGATTGCTCTGATGTTGGGTCATGTGACCCCTGTTGTAATAATGCTATGATGGCTCTTCTGAGCCTTTATCTATATGAGTTGTTGAGTTATGCTGTGATGCCATGTTGTACACACATACTTGCATGTTATGCGTACGTGTAATGTGTATTGCTATGTGTGGGATCTGACTATCTAGTTGTTTATCCTTAGTAGCCTCTCTTACCGGGAAATGTCTCCTAGTGCTTCCACTGAGCCCTGGTAGCTTGCTACTGCTCCGGAACACTTAGGCTGGCCGGCATGTGTCCTTCTTCGATCCTGTGTCTGTCCCTTCGGGGAAATGTCACGCGATGAATACCGGAGTCCTGTAGCCCGCTACAGCCCGGTTCACCGGAGTCCTGTTAGCCCAGTGCTACAGCCTCGATTCACTCGCTGATGACCGACACGTTCGATGCTGGGTCATGGATGCCTGTCCCTGTAAGTTAGTGCCACTTTGGGTTTACGACTAGCCATGTCAGCCCGGGCTCTTTATCATATGGATGCTAGCGACACCATCATATACGTGTGCCAAAAGGCGCAAACGGTCCCGGGCAAAGGTAAGGCGACACCCGTGGGGATACCGTGCGTGAGGCCGCAAAGTGATATGAGGTGTTACATGCTGGATCAATGTGGCATTGAGTCGGGGTCCTGACACCTATCAAGCGTCGGAGAAAAAGGCCCAGAAGAAGAGCAAGGAGGCTAGAGGTGGTCTCCGCCATAAAGGTACTTCAGACGCAGTGTCTGGGCAGACCGAAACTCGTTCCTCCCACGAGGAAGATGAAGATGAAGAGGCGGAGGAGGCAGAAAGCAATTCTCCCCTGAAGGGGAGGAAGAAGAAAAGGGCGGCCTCCGTAGACCCAGAGGCGGAGGCGCCCAAGAGGGGGAAAATATCCCTCCTAGACGACTCAGATTTGGATGTCGAAGCCATCCATGAGTGGCGCCCCAGGTCGAAGCCCCTCTCCGCATCATAAGTATCCGATGATGCCTTACATAAGTACGGTTTTTATAATTGTTGTCTTAACACATTGTATGATGTAGTCCGGCCCGTGACCTCCCCCAACAATCGTCGAAGGGGAATTCTTTCGATCCGGGGATGATGGAGAGCGAGTCGCCTCAGCGAGCCTCCCCTCCTATCACCATGGACGACACCAGAGTGTTGTCTCAAAGGGTAACGCCTTGCTTGCCGAGACTAGTCCGGCCCCCAGCCGAACACCGTTCTGGAAACCCAAGTGGCTCCGAAACCGGATAAGCGACCCCCTTTGGAGGGGGAGCGCCAACTCCAGCGGTGATCTCCACTAATCCAGAGGCGCCGAACATACTAATGGAGGCACTGCAACATGCTTCCATCGTGGAGGAGCACCGCGCCTTGATGGGTGTGGTGGTTGGAAGGGTTTAGTCCGCCAAGAGCAGGCTGAGAGAAGCCTTCACTAGCTTACTAACAGGCTTCGAGGTATGCAATGTAATATTCTTGATCGCTTTTCATATAAAAAATATGCCTGCATATAGGTGGTAGCCCCTGAGACTCTGTTCGGCTTTTGGAAAAAAGGCCGAATCGAGTATCGATAATATTTGCAGGAGATAATGTGCTTGTCTATTTTGAGGAACGAGCTTCACTGTTATCGGCAACCGCCCAGGCCGCCGAAGTATCCGAGCTCAAGCATAAGCTGGGACTGGCCGATGAGGATCTCATCCGCATTAACAGGAGATTTTATGAAGCGCAAGGTATGTTTCAAAATATCTCATTCATGCCTGCATTAATATGCAGACTCTAAGTTGAAGCTCATGCGCTGCTATGTGTATGATTGCAGGCAGCGCTGCTGCAGTCGAGACCCTCAGAGGTGAACTTGCCAAAGCCAAGGAGCAGGCAAGGGTGAACAAAGCGGCCGTTGATAAAGCGGCCAAGGACTTGGAGTCTGAACAGGTCGTGTGCTGCCAATACGAGGAGCGAGTGATCAAAATGGAGCAAGCGCTCAAGGACGGCACCAACAATTGCGAGTCCCTAGAAGAGAAGAATAAAGCCTAGGTGACCGACCTTGACAAGGCTCTTCAAGAGGCCAAGGAGGCGTGGGCCGAATCTTGAGTGGCATGCGAGGAGATAAACCAGGCCGGATAGATTGCGGCTGGTAAGCCCTTTCTCTTACAGAGTAAATTTGGCAATCAGAAGTATGCCTTTCTCACTCGACTGTGGAGTGCTCCAGATGCCTTTGCGGATCTTCCGAAGAGTGCTGCCGACGCCACACAGTTCTTCCGGGCCCAGGAGGGGCACACGATGGAGAAGCTATTCTGGTCACAGTTCACGGTGCAGGACCGCCCAACGCTGTTGAATGACCAAATGGCGTAGTGGGCCGAGCTACATAGGATGTCCGGATTGGTCATGAGGGACGTCATACTCTAGCTGTGGCTGACCGAACCCATTCCAAGCAGCTATTTCCGCCTGGTGCAGCGACTTGTCGATGCGCTGCCCTGAATTGACGCGGTCAAGCGGTCTCATGTATAGAAGGTGCGCGGATGGCCTTCGCCCGTGTCAAGATGCACTGGGCGAAAATGAAGGATGTCGTTGTGGCAGTCGAGGGCTCGCCAGGAGGCAAGGACCACCGCAAGCCGGAGCGCTATTTCGAAGATGTCCTAGAGGGCGCCCGTTTGATAGAGGGTCAATGCTTGAAGGATATCATGTTCGAGTGAATGTATTCGAACTTCCCAGACGTTGTATTATAAACCAAGGCTTTGTAATATTTTTATGCTTTTACCCGAACTACATACCTCCTATACGGCCGTATTTTATTATTCTTGAAAGTTTGCCAGTCATCGGCTTCAGCCCCCCCCCCCCCGTAGATGCTATGGGGGTGTTCATAATAATGTGTAATCACTCTTGACCCAACATCTTGGTCCGTAAAGGAGGTGACTTACGTAACGAACCAGGCAATCAGACTATGTGGCTTTAGCACTTTCACTTAGCCATAGGAGTTTGACTGTGGGGCTAAGAACTAGCCCCTAGTGCGCGTGCGGCTGTTCGAACGGTGATGCCTTACGCGCGTGACCTAACCGAAGTCAGTCCTTCGTATAATACGAAAAAATCACAAGATATTTACATTAAGTCGCCAAATAGCCGGCCAGCTCTCGCCATACCATGACAGTCAGTTTTCGGCTTTCTCTACTAAGGTGTTTGACCAAACAAACCAGAAACACAATCGCAGTAGTTCTCCCTTTACTACCTTAGCCGAACAAGTAGAACGTAAGGTGGTAACCCCAGGAGCCGGGCAACCCAACTATTGACCAAAGACATGATTCAGAGCTGATGCATATAATGCCATATGCGGGACACCAAAGTATACTATAAAAGTGTTCAGACTTTTTTTTGAGAAAAGAATATATGTGGCTCACTAGAGTCCCTGGTGATTTAAATCGAGACGAGGTGTATGTGCCAATCTGACACAAAGAGGGAATACAGATTAGGAAATAAGCCAATACCAAATAGGGTTGGGCGAAACTGTTTCCATTATAGTGTGATTGATATGTCAAAACATATTTTTACAGCGAATGCCATGATTATCGAGGCTATTTTACATGCCCATAATCTGAGAACAAGGGAAAGCTACATACATGTCCTAAAATGGAAAATTTGATCTTGAAGATCCTTTGGACACTCTATCGCACATCTGCGCTGCTTTTCGCCTTGGGGTAGGATCCTTTGAGAGGATCAACAATCGAGTATGCATAAGGGGCCTGGAAAAGGGCCCTTGGTACCATTTTAAGGTGGGTTTGTAAAGAACCTGGAAGAATAAAAATATGAAGAAAAAGGGAAGGATATGGGGGTCCATATAGGGTCGAGCCGCATTGTGGAGTTTAGTTGTGGTGTGCCTCCATCCTTGCTAATGGTATCTTTAGTGCATAGTTATGTATGCGTGGTGCATTTGCCGCTATCAATTTGGGGCTTGGACGGAGGCCGAATTGTTAATCTAGCTTTGGACTAGCCGAACTGCCATTATGCAGGTTAGAACAGACTCGTTTGATAGTGTCTAGGGGCTTAACTGCCGATGTAGTATTTGGCTTGAAAAGGCCACCCTGTACTTCGGCTGTGAGGGCCGCGGTATGCTCCTCAGTATGGAGGGAGCGCTCCATGCTCCCATTGACTATTATGACGCCATGTAGTCCGGGCATCTTGAGCTTTAGATAAGCATAATGCGGGACTGCATTGAAATGGGTGAAAGCGGTTCGTCCCAGCAGTGCATGATAGCCACTGCGGAAAGGGACAATGTCGAAGATCAAGTCTTCACTTTGAAAGTTATAGAGGGAGACGAAGACTACCTCCAGCGTTATGGACCCCGTGCAGCAGGCCTCTACGCCGGGTATGACTCCTTTGAAGGTGGTTTTGGTGGGCTTGATTCTTGACGGATCAATGCCCATTTTGCAGACAGTGTCCTGGTAAAGCAGGTTAAGACTGCTACCTCCATCCATAAGGACGCGCGTTAGATGGAATCCGTCGATAATTGGATCAAGGACCAATGCTTCCAAACCTCCATGACAGATACTGGTTGGATGGTCTCTACGATCAAAAGTGATCAGACAGGCTGACCATGGGTTAAATTTTTGGGCGACTGGCTCTATGGCATAAACGTCCCTTAGTGCGCGCTTGCACTCCTGTTTGGGGATATGAGTGACGTAGATCATGTTCACTATATTTACCTCGAGGGGAAATTTCTTTTCCCCCCGTGTTCGTTGGGCGAGGCTCTTCATCGTCGTCCTCGCTAGGCGTCCCCTTCCCTTTATGTTCAGTGTTTAACTCACCGGCCTGTTTAAAGACCCAACAATTTATGTTGGTATGATTGGAAGGCTTGTCAGGAGTTCCATGAAACTGGCAAGGCCGATCGAGTATTCTGTCCAAACTGGATGGACCATCTTTGTTTCCTTTGAATGTCTTCTTCCGCTGACCAGGTTTAGAGCCACTGAATCCGTCATTGACCGCCGTATCTTTGGTATCTTGATTGTTGCTTCGGCGCTTGTGTTTGTTGCGTCGTGTCTTGCCGTTGCTGTCTCTGGCTTCGGAGGTGCCAGGGCCGCTGGTGTTGTTGCTTCTATGACCTAGCCAGCTATCTTCTCCCATGCAAAAGCGGGTCATAAGCACGGTGAGAGCTGCCATAGACTTCGGCTTTTTTTTGGCTGAGGTGTCGGGTGAGCCACTCATCATGGACGTTGTGTTTAAAGGCCGTGAGGGCTTCGGTGTCTGGACAATTGACAATTTGGTTCTTTTTAATTAAGAACCTGGTACAGAGTTTCCAGGCTGATTCTCCGGGTTACCAGACTATGTGACTATGGTCATCGGCGTCTAGAGGCCGACCATTGGTGCCTTGGAAGTTGTCTCTAAAGGCATCCTCCAAATCTTCCCAGCTACCAATAGAGTTGTCTGGGAGGCAGTTTAACCAGTGTCGTGATGTTCCCTTGAGTTTTAGGGGGAGGTACTTGATGGCATGGAGATCGTCACCGCGAGCCATGTCAATGTGGAGAAGAAAATCTTCGATCCATACTGCGGGATCCATCGTACCATCGTATGATTCAATGTTCATGGGTTTATACCCTTCTGGGAACTAGTGCTTCATTACCTCATCGGTGAAGCATAAGGGGTGTGTGGCGCCTCTGTATCGGGCGATGTCACAACATAGTTCAGACGAAGTCTACATGCGGTTTTTGGCCCGGGTGAGGTTGTGCCTGTCGTGCCAGGCTTGATGGTCGTCTTCTCGCGTTGGGGCACGCCCCCTTAATCCATAGATTGATCTGGCTTGGCCTGCTCTATTGTCCAGGTCCTGCCGTAGGTCATAGGTGTATCCTCGAACCGCTGTCTCTCTGCCTCTCTGGCAAGGTGGTGCAGGTTGATGTTCGGCATAGGTGGCCGCTTTACCTCATCCATGTGGTGGCCGGTCTGGTTTATCAGCATGGTTATGTCTTGACGGTATGGGCTCGACGGCCTCGTCGTTGAATTGTGGTAGAAGCCAACGCTTCGGATAACTCCTTGCTGGTCGTTGAAGGCCATACTGTTCGGCAGCCAGGACCTGGGTCCAAATGTCATTGAGTGTATCTTGTTCGGCTTGGAGTTGTTGCTGCTTCTTTTTTAGGCTTCTCGTAGTGGAGATTAGCTGGCGCTTAAAGCGCTCCTGCTGGAGTGGTTCCTCTGGCACGATGAAGTCTTCGTCGCCGAGGCTCACATCATCCTCGGAGATTGGTAGATAGTTACTATCCTCCGAGTCCTCATTCCCGACTGGATTGTCAGGGTTAACTTGCCCATCCTCCCAATCATCCTATTCGGATGTTGGGTCGACAGGGGCTTTGGGGTCTTCGGCGTTCTCTGGAGTGTTCTTGTCTTCGGTGCCGATATTGCTGTCTTTTTCATGACGCAATTTTGAGTGGCGCCGCTAACGTTGACGCTTTGGAGGTGCCTCAGCGGGCTTGTCCTCAACTGGATCCTTCCTGCCATCGCCGTCATCCTCTTTGGGTGTGTCCAACATATACACGTCATATGTGGAGGTTGCCGTCCAACGTCCGGTGATCGGCGGGTCTTGGCATTGTTCGTCTCTGGCATCGTCATCCATGTCGTCGATGTCTTTGGAGGCATAGTCTAGCATGTCAATTAAATTTTGGACAGTTGCTATGAAGTGGGTCGTGGGTGGGATGTGAAATTCCCCACTCTCAGCCCCTAGTCCAGGCTGGGTGTAATTCGGAAGTGATTCCTCTGTGATGGTGAGGGATCGCTTTAACTCCAGAGCCTCGTTTAAGAGCGAGGTTTGGATGTGGAAGCGAAAGTCTGCGGGGCTAGCTGGGGTGAAAACCTCCTGGTCGTGCCTGCTTGGCGTGGACTTCGAGAGTTCGGATCTGGAGTCTGGGGGCGAGTCCGGCCTTTCAATGATAGGGGGAACCCGGCCTGATTCCGAGTTTGCCCTGGACATAATTGCCTCCGGATCCTCGATAGTGCAATTTGTAGTGGAGAGTCCGGTGGGCTCCAAACTCCCATCTTCGAACCTGGTGGTTTGCTCCGGATCTGAGGCCAAAGCAGTGGTAGGGGACGCGAACCCTTCGAAGATCAAGTTTCCTCAGATATCAGCGACATAATTTAGGTTCCAAAAACTTATCTGATGACTAGGGGCGTAGCTGTCGATCTGTTTGAGGTGGCCAATCGAGTTGGCATGCATAGCTAAGCCACCGAATACTAAAATCTGGTCGGGGAGGAAAGCTTCCCAGGAAACGGCATTGCTGTAGATGATCGAACAAGCCATCGAGCCTTCTGTTGACGTCATAGTGCAACTCTCAATGAAAGCACCAATGTCGGTGTCAAAACCAGCTGATCTCGGGTAGGGGGTCCCGAACTGTGCGTCTGAGGATCGAAGATAACAGGAGACAGGGGACATGATGTTTACCCAGGTTCGGGCCCTCTTAATGGAGGTAATACCCTACTTCCTTCTTGATTAACTTTGATGAGTATTTGGGTTACAAGAGTTGATCTACCTGAAGATCGTAATGGCTAAACCCTAGATGTCTAGCTTGTATGATTATCTTAACCTCTACGGACTAAACCCTCCGGTTTATATAGACACCGGAGGGGCCTAGGGTTGTATAGATTCAGTTTACAAAGAAAGGAAACTACACACTGACGCCAAGCTTGCCATCCATGCAAAGGAGAGTCCCATCCGGACACGGGGTAAGGCCTTCTATCTTGTATCTTCACGGCCCATCAGTCTGGCCCATGTCACATAGCTCGGACGCCCGGGGACCCCCTAATCCAGGACTCCCTCACCAGGGGCCATAGGTTTCACTAGAGGCTTCTCTCAAGATAGAAAATATTACGGTGGGTGAGCAAATTACTGCCGAGCAATTGATAGAAAAGCGCAAAGTTATGACGATATCTAAGGAAATGATCATGAATATAGGCATCACGTCCGTATCAAGTAGACCGAAACGATTCTGCATCTACTACTATTACTCCACACATCGACCGACTCCTGCCTGCATCTAGAGTATTAAGTTCATAAGAACAAAGTAACACATTAAGTAAGATGACATGATGTAGCGGGATAAACTCAAGAAATTTGATGAAAACCCCATCTTGTTATCCTCGATGGCGACAATACAATATGTGTCGGTTCCCCTTCTGTCATTAGGATCGAGCACCGCAAGATTGAACCCAAAGCTAAGCTCTTCTCCCGTTGCAAGAAAAACCAATCTAGTTGGCCAAACCAAATCGATAGTTCGAAGAGACTTGCAAAGATATCAAATCATGTATATAAGAATTCAGAGGATATTTAAATAATATTCATAGATAAGCTGATCGTAAATCCACAATTCATCGGATATCAATAAACACACCACAAAAGAGTATTAAATCGAATAGATCTCGAAGAACATCGAGGAGAACATGGTATTGGGAATCAAAGAGAAAGAAGAAGCCATCTAGCAACTAGTTATGGACCCGTAGGCCTGTGGTAAACTACTCACGCTTCATCGGAGAGGGAATGGTGTTGATGTAGAAGCCCTTCGTAATCAAATCCCCCTCCGGCAGGATGCCAAAAAAGGCCCCTAGACGGGATCTCACAGGTACAGAAGGTTGCAGCGGTGGAAAAGTGGTTTCGTGGCTCCCCTAGAAGGTTATGGGATATTTGAGAACATATAGGCGGAAGGAATAGGTCGGTGGAGTCACGAGGGGCCCACAAGGATGGGGGCGCGCCTCCTGACCTTGTGGCCACCTCATGGCTTTCCTGATGTGCACTCCAAGTCGTTTGGATGTCTTCTGGTCCAAGACAAATCATGGCGAAAGTTTCATTCCGTTTGGACTCCGTTTGGTATTCCTTTTCCGCGGAACTCTAAAACATGGAAAAAACATGAACTGGCACTGGGCTCTAGGTTAATAGGTTAGTCCCAAAAATCATATGAAATAGCATACTAATGCATATAAAACATCAAAAATAGATAATATAATAGCACAGAACAATAAAAAATTATAGATACATTGGAGACGTATCGCACAACGTATTTCGTTGCCTCCTGATGAACACGACGCATTCCGTTGCCTCCCCATGAACACGGTGTAGTTCCTCCGTTCCGACCCAGCCGGTTGGCTTCCGATGAACAGGATGCCGTTGCTGCCATCTGTGGCCTCTCCATGTACACGAGCCCTGGCCGTACATATGTGCGAGTATGCATTCGAGACCCCGCCGTATGTACATACGTGGCCGCATTTTTTGGCATCTGGTTGTACGTATGTGTACAGGGTTTTGACTGGATGGCGTGAACTGCTACCGCTCCTTACTCTACCACTGTTCATTGTGGCAGACAGACCGATCGACCAGTATGTACACAGACAACGCTATATATGCTTTGAATGGGTGGGTCCCAGCTGTCAGGGAGGATAATGACGCACTTCCTTGCATGCGAAGATATAGCTGGTGGGTCCCAGCTGTCATGGGGAAGAATCATTTTTTGCCCGTAACAATGACACACTTCCTAGCATGCGAAGATGTAGCTGGTCGGTCCCAACTGTCTAGGGGAGAAAACATTATTTTTAGTGTAAAAAGGATGTAGTTGCATGCATGCCTCCATGGGTGTGGTGCGTCCCCATTGTCAGCCTCTCCACGTGCGCCCATGGACCACACCACGCACCAAGATAGTGGACGACGGCGAGGCCCCTGATTGGAACGCCTCGGAGATGGGAAGACGCGGTAGTGGAGTCACAGATGGAGAGGAGTGGGAAACTTGACTGGTTCGGGTGCGGGGTGAGCCTACACTCGGTGGAGATTAACAGGAGGTGCGGAGGAGAGGAGGGATGGTCTGGCCGTTGGCGGGGTAGCGTTTCATTGCGAGGCGCGCAAAACAGCACCGCTAGACGCCGGAGGCTGGAGCAGGCGGTCCCGGCAGCGCTGGGGGAAGAAGACGAGAGATTGAAGAAGAATACCGGCCATTGGATGTAAATCCAACGCCTTGCTTAGGCTTTGTAACATCCCAAATTTTCAATTTGGAATGTTATACATTAGATCATCATGCATATCGTATTTTCTTGCATTTTGGTCGATCCTAGAAATTTCACGCAACTCAAGGACCTTCGGAGAGAGTTGGAGATTTCATTATTTTCATATTTGAGAGTTTTCTCGAATTTGAAAAGAGGATCATTTGATTTATTTATTTCATCTTCAATTATTTTCCGATATCAAAAAAAAAATATAAGAGAGGGAATAATATGACTTTCCCAAATTGAGGAAAAATGAAGATTTAATAAATAGATCAAATTTTGTTTTCCGGTGTTTTATTTCGCATTTTATTTGGATAGGGAAAAACGCGCGTTTTCAAAAATTGCATTTTAGGCCCGGAGAAAAGTTCATTTTGTTCGGCTCATTTTTAGGAGTCGGGGAAAATTTACTTTAATATTTTTGGAGTTCGTTTAGTTCTCTTTTTGTTTTTTGTTTTTTTTCCTGCGCGCTGAACCAGTTTAAAAAAATAAAAAAAGGAGCCTCCCCGGCCAGCCGGGCCAAAGGCCCAGCCAGCCGCCGCCCCCAGCCTCCCTGTGCGCTGCGCGCCAGGCGCAGGAGCGCCAGCCGCCGCCGCCTCTTGCCTCTTAGCCGAATCCTTTTAGGATTCTAGGCCGGCCTCTTTCCTTTGTTTCATTTTATTTTTCCTATTCCTAGTCTATTTCTTGTCCCCTACCCCAAGTCTCCTCTCCCCTCACCTATATAAATACCCCCACACCCCATCCCAAGCCGCGCCCCACCCTGCGCCCCTCATCACCACCGCTGCCGCCGCCTTAGCCGCCCCACCCCGCGCCACCCCTCACCCGCCGCCGCCGCACCTTGCCCATGTCGTCGCCGCCGCCGCCCAACGCCGCCGTTCGCCGGAGCCCTCACCGGAACCTCGTCGAGGTAGTCGCGCCTCTCTTTTTCTCCTCCCCTCGGTTTGGTTTTTCTTGTAAACCGTTCCGATTCTTTTCTCCTCTTCCGATTCGTTTTTTTTCCGGTTCTTTTAAAGGAAACCGTTCCGGTATTCTTTTCCGGTTTTTCTCTCCGATTCTTCGTTTCGGTTTCTTTTCCGAAACCCTAGATCGGTTTTCCGTTTTCTTTTTCAGTTTCTTTTCCGAAAACCCTAGATCGTTTTTCGTTCTTCTTTCGGACCGTTCGTCTCAACGAATGTGATCACCAATTATTCCCGGTTAACGACGCCCGTTCGTTTAACCGTTCTTCTTTTTCTTCTCGTCTGATTTATTCCGCGATCGCGATTGTCGGTGTACTAGAGTAGGGGTACCCTATTACCCCGAACTCGTGCACGGGCAGTTGCAGCGCCTCGCGGCAAGGCTTGCCGGGTGACCGCCCGGACCCTCCGTGGTTCCCTTGAAGACCATTCAAGAACAAAGTACTCAAACCAAGGCCCCGGTAAGAGGAGCTTGCCGGGAAGGCCAATCAAGGCCCCGGCAAGAGGAGCTTGCCGGGAAGAGACAAGACCCCGGCAAGAGGAGCTTGTCGGGAAGGCCACTCAAGACATACCAAGAAAGCTTGCCGCGACGCGCCCTGCGTCCCGGCAAGATCCGGCGAGCGACAAGCTTCCGGACGCGACAAGACGACGGCCGCGGCAAGGAGCTTGCCGCGGGAAACCCCCACTGCGTGCCCGCGCTCCATCTCACCTGCTAACATGTCGCTCTGGGACTCTCCCAGAGCGCACGTGGCGGGAGGCCGTGCAGCTAGGGGTACGTGGTGGCAAGCGGAGATGAAGAGAAGCCCATCGTGGAAAACGGTGGCACTCCTAGCGGTCACCTTTTGCACTGTTTAGGAGACTCAGACAGGCATTTAATGTCCTTGTCCCCTGCCGTCAGAGTTAGGTAGGGTGCACTGTATCCACAGTAGCGGTAGCTGCACCTACCGCATCCTTTTCCATTTTTACCCTTCTTGTCTACGTTGCCCCCTGTCGGTGACCCCTTGAGTATAAAAGGAGGCCCAAGCGCAACGTAGAAAGGGTTCCGAAGGTCGGAGAGTTCAGAGGCTCGGCCAGCTCGGCTCGCTCAACACCAGAGACACTCTTACGCTCAGTCTGGCAGCGTCCATCGCTCCTGAGCAAGAATCCAATATACACAAACAAGCAGCAGTAGGGTTTTACGCATCCGTGTGGCCCGAAGCTGGGTAAAAATCTCCCCGCATGCACTGCCTCGATCCGCTCTTTGTGCGCTCTCCGCCCCCATCGAACCGAAAAGGGGCCCTGTCCCCATAGGTGTTGGCGGGAATCAGCATCGCCCCCGACATCTCTGGCGCGCCAGGTAGGGGGCGTCGAGATCGTGCGAACCCGATCTGGCGGGCACGCAAGCTAAATCCTCATCGTCATGGCTCCCAAGGAGCGGGCGAGCAAAAGAACGACGCCAGTGCGGCAACAGAAAAAAGCTAAGTCGTGCAAAACTTTAAATATTTCCTTTCTACATAAAGTTATCCGCCTCGGAGATCTTGTTCTTTGTACGAAAAACCTGTGCGCAAAGGAATCAACTCGTAGCTAGTCGCGCCCTTACTTTGTTTCGAGTCTGCTCAACAACTTAAGTGAGCTGCTAGCGCCCTTACTTTGCTTCGAGTCCGCTCAGCAACTTAAGAGAGCTGCTAGCGCCCTTACTTTGTTTCGAGTCCGCTCAACAACTTAAGTGAGCTGCAACTAGTTGCGACAAGATTACTTGTCGGTAGCGACCCCGCCAGCAGGCTGCTGAAGTTCCGCACGCGGCGCTCGCGGCAAGGGTGCCTGCACCGGCAAGTTTCCCTAGAAAGCGTAGGGTGGACATACAAAGAGGGGATGAACAGGAAGATAGCATGCGTTATTTATTTGAGATTTCTGCATAGACCTGTATGCCGAGGAGCCTTCTCGGGGCTAGTTGCGCTCCATGATTGCCTCGAGTCCGCTTGGGAACTTGTGCGGTTGCGCTAGAACCAAGAAGGTAAACCTTTCCGGGAGGCATTGTTCCCGAATAGCCGCTGAGGGCCCGTTCCCTCAAGCGCTACTGGCTGCATCGTACGCACCGGAAAGCATTCCAGCAGGCATAGGCAATATGCAGCGAAAGTCGAAATTCGCAAGCAAGTTGAGTGCACTCCGGACGCTAATCACTTGCTATGTTTGAACGCAGTTATGGCCCGGGGGCTGGCGACGTCCTTAGGGCCAATCTTTTCGGCGTCAAGAACAACGAAGTTCTTCGCCATAAGCCTTTCCGGCAACGATTTTGCCGGGAGCCGGTGTCAAGAACAACGAAGTTCTTCGCCATAAGCCTTTCCGGCAACGAGTTTGCCGGGAGCCGGTGTCAAGAACAACGAAGTTCTTCGCGATAAGCCTTTCCGGTAATGATCTTGCCGGGAGCCGGTGTCAAGAACGACGAAGTTCTTCGCCATAAGCCTTTCCGGCAACGATCTTGCCGGGAGCCGGTGTCAAGAACCACGAAGTTCTTCGCCAAAAGCCTTCCTGGCAACCAGCTTGCCGGAAGCCGGCATCGAGAACGTCAAAGTTCTCTGCTGAAGATAAAAGCCTTCCTAGCAACCAGCTTGCCGGAAGCCGGCATCGAGAACGTCAAAGTTCTCTGCTGAAGATAAAAGCCTTCCTGGCAACCAGCTTGCCGGAAGCCGGCATCGAGAACGTCAAAGTTCTCTGCTGAAGACAAAAGCCTTCCTGGCAACCAGCTTGCCGGAAGCCGGCATCGAGAACGTCAAAGTTCTCTGCTGAAGACAAAAGCCTTCCTGGCAACCAGCTTGCCGGAAGCCGGCATCGAGAACATCAAAGTTCTCTGCTGAAGACAAAAGCCTTCCTGGCAACCAGCTTGACGGAAGCCGGCATCGAGAACGTCAAAGTTCTCTGCTGAAGATAAAATCCTTCCTGACAACTAGCTTGCCAGAAGCCGGCATCGAGAACGTCAAAGTTCTCTGCTGAAGACAAAAGCCTTCCTGGCAACCAGCTTGCCGGAAGCCGGCATCGAGAACATCAAAGTTCTCTGCTGAAGACAAAAGCCTTCCTGGCAACCAGCTTGCCGGAAGCCGGCATCGAGAACGTCAAAGTTCTCTGCTGAAGATAAAAGCCTTCCTGGCAACCAGCTTGCCGGAAGCCGGCATCAAGAACGTCAAAGTTCTCTGCTGAAGATAAAAGCCTTCCTGGCAACCAGCTTGCCGGAAGCCGGCATCGAGAACGTCAAAGTTCTTTGCTGAAGATAAAAGCCTTCCTGGCAACCAGCTTGCCGGAAGCCGGCATCGAGAACGTCAAAGTTCTCTACTGAAGATAAAAGCCTCCCTGGCAACCAGCTTGCCGGAAGCTGGCATCGAGAACATCAAAGTTCTCTGCTGAAGACAAAAGCCTTCCTGGCAACCAGCTTGCCGGAAGCCGGCATCGAGAACCTCAAAGTTCTCTGCTGAAGACAAAAGCCTTCCTGGCAATCAGCTTGCCGGAAGCCGGCATCGAGAACGTCAAAGTTCTCTGCTGAAGATAAAAGCCTTCCTGGCAATCAGCTTGCCGGAAGCCGGCATCGAGAACGTCAAAGTTCTCTGCTGAAGATAAGAGCCTTCCCGACAAGCCAGTATCGCCGGGGGCTGTGAGTGCCAAGAATCGTCCACGACAAACTAGAGTTGCCGAGGGCTGCGCTATCAGATAAGTCTTTCATCCCTCATCATGCATCCTCTTATGGACTGGGGAATGCGAAACCACGTTTCTTCCCAGAAACTGTCGTGCTCCCTCGACTCTAGGCCCTGGGGCTCGTTCTCGGGGCCAAGTTCGGTCGTAGTCGCGGCAACAAGGGGATGAAGCGAGGAAAACCGCACCCACCTCGTCCCTGCCTCCGTCAAAAGCGTGAGAAAGGTCGAGCGACGTGGGAAGGCGGCAGGGTCTGTTGCCGGGAGATGAAATGTCTGTCCGAGGGATACCAAGGATTTTCTCCTTGGCGTGGGTTTAACTCGTGAGACAAATACCCCGGCAAGCATCCCCTTTCATTAAAAAACATCCCACTCAGGTACAGTCCATAGAGGATGAAAAACATGAAAGAGAGGATTACAAATTTTAGATACAGCTAAGGCCCGAAGGCTTACAAATTAAAAAGATAAGATGCCCGTGATCCCTTTCCTGTCCCCCTTTTCAGGAGGCAGGTCAAGGAGGCGAAAAGGGCAAAAGGAGTGCCTAGGCGAGCTACGGGTGCCAGAAGACACCAAGGGAACATCCCGGGGGGGCGTCCGAAGGCTGGACGGCGACGGCGACGCCGGAAGCGGGGCTCGAAGACGGGGCGGCGGGACGTCAGCACGCTGTCGAGGGCACCACGCCCTCGTACTCCGGCTTGACGGCCTTGTCGCCTGCCCTCTTCCCCTTCCGCAGCCTCCCTACGCCAGCCGCCCAAGGAGACGACCCCGGGGAGTTCAAGAAGCCGGCGACGCGGATGATGGAGTCGCCGGTGCCGCGCAAGGCGGCGCCCGACGCCTAGTCGGACCCGCTACTCCGCCGCCCGCTACCCTCGTCGTCGCTGTCGCTCCCCTCCTCGTCGCTCTCGCTCGAGGAGGAGCCTTCGCTGTCGGAGGAGCTATCCACGCAGCACTTCGCCCGAGTGCCGAAGCACCCGAAGGCCTTGACGGAGAGGAGATCGCCCTCCATCAACTTAAAATGGAGGGTAAACCCCTCCGTCAAGCTGTGGATGCGGGCGAATGTCTTCCACCCTCGATCAAGATACATCACATTAGGGGCTGGGAATGCAACGCGGACTCGCGTGCCGCTGATCCCACAGCCCCTCATGTGCAGTCTCAGCGTCTTGGGAGGCTCCACTTCCATCGCGCGCGCAAACGGAGCAGGAAGCCGGAGGCGACGACGAGGCTCTCGACGCAGCCTGACGAAGAACTCGCAAGGGTCGTCCCCTATATGGACCGCCGTGGGGGGAAGAGCCGCCGGCGGAGGTGAAGCTGACGCGCCGCCCCGTCCGCCTCTTCCCCGAGCGCCTCGACCTCGTCCTCGACCTCGTCCGCGACCTCGTCCTCTTCCTCTTCCCCCCAAGACCGGCTCTGCCACCACGGGCGCAGAAGAAGGAGAGAGGCGCTGTCTGGCGGCGACCCTCGCCGCCACTGAGGAAGGGCCTGGGTTCCCTTTCTCCATGGCAGATGAGAGAAAGGGTAGCAAAAGATGAAGAAAGGAGAAGATGAGAAAGTGCGGGTTTTCCATGCTCCCATCCCGCTCTTTATAAAGGAGCGAGGTGGGGGCTCGGCCGCCCCGCTCAGCGAATCAAGGCACGGGAAGGGCAGGGAGTCGGGGCCAACCCGCCCGCGATGGCCCAGTTTCCCAATCCACCGTCCGTGACCTCAAGCGCATGGGAGCCGCGTGGCGGGGATGCAGAACTGAGGCGACAGATGAGGCAGCATCGCTCCGCCCCGTGAACGCGGGGAGTGGATGTCCCGAAAACCGCACACCAGCCCCATCTAGTAAATGCACCGCGCCCTCACACGTACCTCTGTTTAAGGAGGAGGGCGTGAATCGTCCCCATCATTGTGGCCTGATGCATGCTCGAGGGGGCTTAGCCCCACGCACGCCTCCCACGATCTCTCCCACGATGCCGCGTTTGACGCGTGCCGTTCTGGGCGTGCGCGGTGGGAGCAGAGTTAGATTCGGCGTGACCTAGGCCACGCGTGCCCGTGCACTGTTTTGGGCCTGGCCCAACAGCGCTCGGCACCGTGTATGGCCCAGGCCCGGGGGCTCCTGTCGGTGTACTAGAGCAGGGGTACCCTATTACCCCGAACTCGTGCATGGGCAGTTGCAGCGCCCCGCGGCAAGGCTTGCCGGGTGACCGCCAGGACCCTCCGTGGTTCCCTTGAAGACCATTCAAGAACAAAGTACTCAAACCAAGGCCCAGGTAAGAGGAGCTTGCCGGGAAGGCCAATCAAGGCCCCGGCAAGGGGAGCTTGCCGGGAAGAGACAAGACCCTGGCAAGAGGAGCTTGTCGGGAAGGCCACTCAAGACATACCAAGAAAGCTTGCCGCGACGCGCCCTACGTCCCAGCAAGATCCGGCGAGCGACAAGCTTCCAGACGCGACAAGACGACGGCCGCGGCAAGGAGCTTGCCGCGGGAAACCCCCACTGCGTGCCCGCGCTCCAGCTCACCTGCTAACGTGTTGCTCTGGGACTCTCCCAGAGCGCACGTGGCGGGAGGCCGTGCAACTAGGGGTACATGGTGGCAAGCGGAGATGAAGAGAAGCCCATCGTGGCAAACGGTGGCACTCCTAACGGTCACCTTTTCCACTGTTTAGGAGACTCAGACAGGCATTTAATGTCCTTGTCCCCTGCCGTCAGAGTTAGGTAGGGTGCAATGTATCCACAGTAGCGGTAGCTGCACCTACCGCATCCTTTTCCATTTTTACCCTTCTTGTCTACGTTGCCCCCTGTCGGTGAACCCTTGAGTATAAAAGGAGGCCCAAGCGCAACGTAGAAAGGGTTCCGAAGGTCGGAGAGTTCAGAGGCTCAGCCAGCTCGGCTCGCTCAACACCAGAGACACTCTTACGCTCAGTCTGGCAGCGTCCATCGCTCCTGAGCAAGAATCCAATATACACAAACAAGCAGCAGTAGGGTTTTACGCATCCGTGCGGCCCGAAGCTGGGTAAAAATCTCCCTGCGTGCACTGCCTCGATCCGCTCTTTGTGCGCTCTCCGCCCCCACGGAACCAAAAAGGGGCCCTGTCCCCATAGGTGTTGGCGGGAATCAGCATCGCCCCCGACAGCGATCTCAGATCCGATCATCGTTCTAGTTTATCTTCTCGCTCATTTATCGGAATCAGGTGATTCAAGCGCCTGGAGTTTCATTTCGAAACCGCCGTTCCGTCTAATCAACTTAAACAAGTTTTTGCTACTATAAAATTTTGACCTAGTTCAACTTGCTAGAACCGAGTTGTTCTTCCGCCGTTTGTTTTCGGTTTCTTTGTTCGGTTCCTTCTTTCTTTGCAACCGACGTTCTTAAATTGAACTTTCTGGTTCGTTCACTCGTTCGAGTTTTACTTGTGCATTAGATGAGTACTTATTGTGTATTTACTATTCCTTGCTTACGATAGATTGACCGGAGTGTGACGAGTAGATCTATCACGAGTTTTGAGTGCGAATCATCTTCATCAACATTGCAGGCAAGTTCACACTTTGATCATACCTTTTCTACAACCCATGTTTTATTGCATTAGATCAATCCTCTCACATTGCATGATTAGGATCTAATTAAATTGTGGGATGGGAAGTAGATGAGGTAGTACCTATTACCTATATTATTATGAGACCTTTGGGAGTTACTTCTACGTTTGCTTATTATGCCATGCTATGCTAGTAGACGTGGATTGGGTGAGTGATATCCATGATAGATGTGAGATATTTAATTAATGGTTTAGCTAAGGTGGCAACCTAACACACATCTGGGTGGATTGAGGCACCTGATGACTATCAGGACTTGCCTGTTTTTTTTGGACCGCCACCCAGGCTCAAAGGGATCATAAGATAATTCATGCTAGAAACTTCCGTGTGCAGCCACAAGCCATTATGGGCTCTGGCATAGTTGACTAAGTCATGCGAACTCTTACGGGTAGACTAGCAGATGTAGGGGAAAGTAGGTGTACTGGTCTACCCACACGTAAGGTGCTAGCGCTTCTGAAAGACTATGTCTCGGTCATCCGTCTTCTCGAACACCCTGCAGTGCGAGAAATCAAACGGAGGCGATCGAGTCTTGTGGGGAAAAGTGCGCAAACCTCTGCAGAGTGTACAAACTAATCATGATTAGCCGTGTCCCCAGTTATGGACAACTTGAGTATCTAGTACTTGAATATCATGTGAATCTCAACATGTTACTTATAATTAATGTTGTTGGGTTTTAATTATTTTTAACTGGGATTGAGAATGCTATCAACCATTCTCAATGTTTGACAACCACCATGATAGTTAAATAAATTATTCCTTTGCAGTAGGGAAAAATTGGCTTTACGCAAAAACCTTATAACCATAGAGCTTTCCACCAGCCAAATATGCATATAGTGGTAGCCATTGTTCATCATTTTCTCTATGGTATGAATTTGCCAGTACATTCAATGTACTGACCCGTTTCGGGCTGCAACGTCTTATGTTGCAGGTTTCTTACGACGAGTAAGTGATACGTTAGGGTTACGATTTCTACACTCAACTTTGCCGTTGGTGTTGATGGGAATCCACAACCTTGTTGCTTCCGCTATTTGGATTGAGGTAATAGTATTTACACTACTTTATACATGTGATTTACCTCTGTTATAAATCCTTCGAGTACTGTGTGTGTCAGCATACCGATCCAGGGATGACACCTAAGCACAAAGACTTGACCCATTCGGGTCGGGTCGCTACAAGATGGTATCAGAGCACATGTTGACTGTAGGACGTGACCCTAGAAACTGGCAAGCCCATAGCAAAGATTTTTCTCTACAACTTTCCCTTTCAAAAAGATCTTTTACCTCTATTCTCTTCTGAGCTTATTCAAAAATTCCCTTTAGTGAGACCATACCCCTTTCCCCTTTTTGACCACTCGAAGATTCCACTGATGAGACCACTCCAAGAAGTACAAGATATCGGACAACTACGAGCACTACGGAATGAAGAGTATTTTCCGTGCATCTGAATAATGGAAACTACAACGGTTGAAGACTCCGAAGACTAGGAGAATTGAAGGCTCTGTAGAATTTCCAGATTGAGTATGACCTAGGAAGGCTACCCTTATGGAACTTGGCAGACTATGGAAGTTGTCAATACCTGAGATCAAGGAGTTGGAGAAAGACCGGAGCATGTAGAGTTAAGAACTCAAGGATTTGTCAAAGAAAACGCTAAGGCCGGAGATATCAACTATGGAGTGATAACTCATGGAAATGACAAGAGAACAACCACAACTATCCAAGAAGTTATCTCATGCTGATGCTATTGTCACCATGCTGAGTTAAGGATGCATGTCATCAGAATGGATTTGATGGAAGGAGGCTGATGGAGCACCTATTAGTAAGATGAAGTTTTAACCTTAGCCGGTGTATCACCAGGATCTGGAGTAGTACATAAAGAAGTTTAAGGTGGAGCTCCATGAAAGCATATTAGACAAGGAAGCATTTCGTGAAGAACTCAGTAACCAAAAGCTGAAAGTAGCCAAGATGGAGGAGCTACAACCTCGAGATACCGGAGATTTGTCAGGAACTGAAGGACAGTATGACCATGGCTCATGCCAAGGATGTTGAAACCTAGAAGTTTGGAATGCAATTCCAGAATATTCAAGGATGTCACGAGAGACTTCGCGTCAACCGAGTTGATCTGGCAAAAGAACTTGAGAAAGACAAGCATGATCGGAAGAAGCCATTGGAGGCATGAACAAGGCTTGAAGAGTTTGGAGACGTTGAAGATTTATTGACCTTTAGAAGACCAAACCCCTGTTATATACCTACGTTAGATGCGACGATTGTGAGCTGTCATTTGTTTGATGTTTTCCCGACAGCCACAATAAAATCTGTCTTTTCAAAACTTTTGTTTGCATTGTGTGCATCCCTCTCTATATCTCTTATCTTACCCCAAACCCATGGACCAATAGAGGATGAATGAAGATGAGCTTGTATTTTCTGGACCGATGAGTCAATTGGAGACAGACCGATGGATTCGGAACATGGAGGATCATATGGAGAACAACCCTATAGTCGGAAAGGATATGGCCCAGCATGCTCTTCAATGCTTTGAAAGAGGTGCTGCTACTTGGTGGAGGATGTACCAAACCATCAATGGATGGCAAGGAGTAACCACTTGGAAAGAATTTAAGTTGACTTTGCTAAAGTCTCAGTTTGTGTCCTAGAAGTTGAAGCCTTATGGAAAGGACATGAAGAAACCTTGTGCATGCAAGATTTGTGGAGAAATCGGACACACCCATAAAGAACACAAGGATGAATGCCCTAATTGTGAAGGAAGTCACCCAGTTGAAGAATGCCCAAATAGGCAGATCACTTGTTTCTTGTGTGAAGGGACTACCCACTACCCTGCTCAGTGTCAAATTTATCCCTTGGTACAAAGAACCATCCAGCAGAAGGAAGGAGCAAAGAAAGAAGCCCTTATGGGAATTTTAGAAAAAAAAACTGTGATGAAGGAAGAGGTGGAGGACACACCTAAAGAATACCCGAGTAAACCCTGCACTAAGTCTTGCTATTCATGTGGAGAAGAAGGACACATCTCCCAAAATTGTATGAATGGGGATCTAGTAGAATTCCCGGCTGAGGAAGTAGAGTATGACCCACAGGAAATAGAAGCCCTGATTGGAACGGAAAAGTCCAGAAAGAGAAGTAGATTGGATTCCAGGAAGGATCTGAGTCATGTCACTTGTTATGGGTGCAAGGAGTCAGGGCACTACCTCAACAAATGCCCAAAAAGGAAACCTCGATACTTGTTAGAAGTAATATGTTTTAGTTGTAATAAAGCAGGGCACATTGCCAGAGATTGTCCGAAGGAGAAGGAGATTTGTGCTAGGTAGTTGAGTTTGCAACAAAAGTAATGGAGTAGTAGAAGTGAGAACATTTTATTGAGGTGTTGAGTTGAGGCATGTAATGGAAAAACAGGAGATTGTAATAATTTGAGAATCAAAAAAATTAGCAGTGTTGGTACTGATATGGATTTTATGAGTTTTTACTCTATGAAGAAGGATTTTGACCATTTTTGAGGATAAGAGAAATATGGTCTATGGAAGATTTGTGCATTTTAAGGGTGGTAGTACCCTGTAAAGAACCCTTGACTCTTGGAAAAGATAAGGATACTCCCCCGAGTGGATTTCGGACAAAATGAATATGAGTTTTGTCTCGTTATTTGTGATGCCCCAAGAGTATGTGGGATAAAGTTGGAGACCGACAGTTGTTTGGACCTAAGGTGATCAAAGGAGTCGGAAGAGAATGTTAAGTTGATTTGAGATAGACTGAAGGTAGTTCAGTCCAGGCAAAAGAGTTATGTAGACTCAAAAACTCAAGGAGGTAGTTTATGAAATTGGAGACAGAGCATGTCTTCGCGTATCCCCTATGCGAGGAGTTAAATGGATTGGAGTTAAGGGAAATTTTGCCCCGAGATTTGTAGGACCATACCGAGTTTTGGAGCGTATGGGAGAAGTGGCTAACAAGTTGGAGTCACCCGAAGGACTGTCAGGAGTTCAGGATGTGTTTCATGGTTCCCAGTTGAAGAAGTGCCATGCAGAGATGGCCAATATTCTCCTGTAAAGACGCTTGACCGTGGAAAGGATAATGATGTTCCACGAAGTGGAATATGGACTTCATGAGTATAAGTTTTTATCTCGATATGAGGGACATTCCACGAGGATGAAGAGATGAATTACTATTGGATATGAAGGAGGTATGATGTTGGTAATATGGAGCAATAGCAACCCCATGACAAGTCTTAGTACTCACGTCTTAGTTTGGTGCCAATAGAAGGAAGGAAGACAGTACAATTGGATGGATTTAAGAATACTAGGAAGTTGGATGTTGGAATAACGATCAGTTGCCCCGATGATGAGTTTAAGGATTTCAAGTGATGAGATGGGCCATAACCCACAGGCCCCAGGACCTGCCAAGAAGCAAGCACATTATTGCTGAAGGAAAAACCCTGGAAGTGGATATGCCCTTATCGACAGACGATTTTATAGGAGTTTACGCAAAACCTGAGAGTTGTGAAGGAACGGTAGATGTTTGTTTGGCTTGCGGAATCTATGGATTTATCCGAACTTGGTTCGTCAACAAGAGAAATTCTGCAATGCTTGTGAGGATGACCGAGTGTTAGAATGCGAGATTCGCTAAACTGTATACAAGGTAATGATTTGGGTGCGGGATGGATTGATCACCATACCGACTTACTCTTATTGTTCGCCTTGCTATATGGAATGGTAAATCTGAGTGACTTACCCATAGTAGAGCGACGACGATCGAAACCTTGTTTAAGCCTTAGAATGGTATAGGTATTTTTCCCTTGTACAAGGCAGCTTTGCCAACCGTAGGTTATACGGTGACGATCAACCAAGACCCATTTCCTGCAGGAGAAACCATAAATTGTTGACCACCATGAGATATCGATAGTTGTTTAGTATTGGCGCTAGACCCGTCAGCTAAGAAGACCAGTCACAGAATAACCTTACCAAGATGAAAGGACAAAAGAATTGAGGAAAAGGTTATGCCGTTACCGGAAGAGCTCAGAGGAGAAATTTTCTCGAGGATCTGAGAAGACCGACATTGTCAAGAATAATGATGGAGTATATGAGTTTTGATGGAACAGTAACCATGCTTCTAAGGGTGGTAGCACCCCAGACACCGGGTGATGATCGATGGATTTTGAGAAGACCCCCAAACCCTAACCTTTTCTTGCTAGCCTCTCTGAATCTCGAGGACGAGATTCCTTTTAAGGGTGGTAGGTTTGTAACATCCCAAATTTTCAATTTGGAATGTTATACATTAGATCATCATGCATATCGTATTTTCTTGCATTTTGGTCGATCCTAGAAATTTCACGCAACTCAAGGACCTTCGGAGAGAGTTGGAGATTTCGTTATTTTCATATTTGAGAGTTTTCTCGAATTTGAAAAGAGGATCATTTGATTTATTTATTTCATCTTCAATTATTTTCCGATATCAAAAAAAATATATAAGAGAGGGAATAATATGACTTTCCCAAATTGAGGAAAAATGAAGATTTAATAAATAGATCAAATTTTGTTTTCCGGTGTTTTATTTCGCATTTTATTTGGATAGGGAAAAATGCGCGTTTTCAAAAATTGCATTTTAGGCCCGGAGAAAAGTTCATTTTGTTCGGCTCATTTTTAGGAGTCGGGGAAAATTTACTTTAGTGTTTTTGGAGTTCGTTTAGTTCTCTTTTTGTTTTTTTGTTTTTTTTCCTGCGCGTTGAACCAGCTTAAAAAAATAAAAAAAAGGAGCCTCCCTGGCCAGCCGGGCCAAAGGCCCAGCCAGCCGCCGCCCCCAGCCTCCCTGTGCACCGCGCGCCAGGCACAGGAGTGCCAGCCGCCGCCGCCTCTTGCCTCTTAGCCGAATCCTTTTAGGATTCTAGGCCGGCCTCTTTCCTTTGTTTCGTTTTCTTTTTCCTATTCCTAGTCTATTTCTTGTCCCCTACCCCAAGTCTCCTATCCCCTCACCTATATAAATACCCCCACACCCCCCTCCAATACATCAAATCAAACCCTCTCCTCACATCAATCCCAAGCCGCGCCCCACCCCGCGCCCCTCATCACCACCGCCGCCGCCGCCTTAGCCGCCCCACCCCGCGCCACCCCTCACCCGCCGCCGCCGCACCTTGCCCACGTCGTCGCCGCTGCCGCCCAACGCCGCCATTCACCGGAGGCCTCGCCGGAACCTCGTCGAGGTAGCCGCGCCTCTCTTTCTCTCCTCCCCTCGGTTCGGTTTTTCTTGTAAACCGTTCCGATTCTTTTATTCTCTTCCGATTCGTTTTCTTTTCGGTTCTTTTAAAGGAAACCATTCCGGTTTTCTTTTCCGGTTTTTCTCTTCGATTCTTCGTTTCGGTTTCTTTTCCGAAACCCTAGATCGGTTTTCCGTTTTCTTTTTCGGTTTCTTTTCCGAAAACCCTAGATCAGTTTTTGTTCTTCTTTCGGACCGTTCGTCTCAACGAACGTGATCACCGATTATTCCCGGTTAACGACGCCCATTCGTTTAACCGTTCTTCTTTTTCTTCTCGTCGGATTTATTCCGCGATTGCGATCTCAGATCCGATCATCGTTCTAGTTTATCTTCTCGCTCATTTATCGGAATCTGGTGATTCAAGCGCCTGGAGTTTCGTTTCGAAAACGCCGTTCCGTCTAATCAACTTAAACAAGTTTTTGCTACTGTAAAATTTTGACCTAGTTCAACTTGCTAGAACCGAGTTGTTCTTCCGCCGTTTGTTTTCGGTTTCTTTGTTCAGTTCCTTCTTTCTTTGCAACCGGAGTTCTTAAATTGAACTTTCTGGTTCGTTCACTCGTTCGAGTTTTACTTGTGCATTAGATGAGTACTTATTGTGTGGTTACTATTGCTTGCTTACGGTAGATTGACCGGAGTGTGACGAGTAGATCTATCACGAGTTTTGAGTGCGAATCATCTTCATCAACATTGCAGGCAAGTTCACACTTTGATCATACCTTTTATACAACCCATGTTTTATTGCATTAGATCAATCCTCTCACATTGCATGATTAGGATCTAATTAAATTGTGGGATGGGAAGTAGATGAGGTAGTACCTATTACCTGTATTATTATGAGACCTTTGGGAGTTACTTCTTCGTTTGCTTATTATGCCATGCTATGCTAGTAGACGTGGATTGGGTGAGTGATATCCATGACAGATGTGAGATATTTAATTAATGGTTTATCTAAGGTGGCAACCTAACACACATCTGGGTGGATTGAGGCACCTGATGACTATCAGGACTTGCCTGTTTTTTTTGGACCGCCACCCAGGCTCAAAGGGATCATAAGATAATTCATGCTAGAAACTTCCGTGTGCAGCCACAAGCCATTATGGGCTCTGGCATAGTTGACTAAGTCATGCGAACTATTACGGGTAGACTAGCAGATGTAGGGGAAAGTAGGTGTACCGGTCTACCCACAGGTAAGGTGCTAGCGCTTCTGAAAGACTATGTCTCGGTCATCCGTCTTCTCAAACACCCTGCAGTGCGAGAAATCAAACGGAGGCGATCGAGTCTTGTGGGGAAAAGTGCGCAAACCTCTGCAGAGTGTACAAACTAATCATGATTAGTCGTGTCCCCGGTTATGGACAACTTGACTATCTAGTACTTGAATATCATGTGAATCTCAACATGTTACTTATAATTAATGTTGTTGGGTTTTAATTATTTTTAACTGGGATTGAGAATGCTGTCAACCATTCTCAATGTTTCACAACCACCATGATAGTTAAATAAATTATTCCTTTGCAGTAGGGAAAAATTGGCTTTACGCAAAAACCTTATAACCATAAAGCTTTCCACCAGCCAAATATGCATATAGTGGTAGCCATTGTTCATCATTTTCTCTATGGTATGAATTTGCCAGTACATTCAATGTACTGACCCGTTTCGCGCTGCAACGTCTTATGTTGCAGGTTTCTTACAACGAGTAAGTGATACGTTAGGGTTACGATTTCTACACTCAACTTTGCCATTGGTGTTGATGGGAATCCACAACCTTGTTGCTTCCGCTATTTGGATTGACGTAATAGTATTTACGCTACTTTATACATGTGATTTACCTCTGTTATAAATCCTTCGAGTACTGTGTGTGTCAGCATACTGATCCAGGGATGACACCTAAGCACAGAGACTTGACCCATTTGGGTCGGGTCGCTACAGGCTTCGACCATTGTATTTTCATCTTTTGCGAAAGTGCTTAGGCTTCGACCTACTGGGCCACATGTCAGCCAGTCCATTTGGTTTTTAGTCCATTTGGTGGGCTGGGTGAAACAATGATGTATCATCTATGCAACCCATTTATATATTATGGTAGAATTCAAAGCCCATTTGCATCTTTCTCGAAGTCTATGGACTTGCTGGGCTGGGTAAAAATATCATGTTGGGCTGGACAAAGAAATGTTATAAAAACATAAACACATGATTGCACGTCTATTACTGCATTGGTGAGTAAAATCTTTGCAAGCTTATGTACGCAATCACTAGGAGTTAACTTGCCAAGTTATATATAAACAATTATTTTTATTATATTGTAAGAACTTTTGATTTATGAAATAAAATATCATTTTAATTTGACGAGTTAATAGGACATGAGGTATTATTATTTTTTAGGCTAGACGTGGGACAGTTGAGTTGGTTCTAGGGAAAAGTACTGGGAGAAAACTCAGATTACATCGAAAAATAAATTGGGAGAAAATTCAGATATAGGATTAATGAAAATGAAAAATAAAAGAAGTGGGAAGGTCTATAAAATGGTTGGATGAATGACAGGTTTGACGGAACCTTATGTTGTTTCTATTATATATATATATATATATGTAATAAAATAAGATATAAATATATATATGCTGTTATATAAGGGAAAACATAGGTTTAGTTTTGCATTCTTATAGAAAAATAGAACTGAGATGTGCGTCGTCTTGAAAAAACAAACATAACTTGGGCTGCTGATATTATAGACAAGCTAGGCTAGGAGGCCCAGATGCCGCTTGATACCTGCTGGATCCAAAAAAGTGGAAACATGTCGTGGGCTGCCCATGTTAAACAACAAAACCTAGGCCATGGACCTGGTGGTGTCACACCCTAGCTAGTTCATGCATTAGAGTGCTTGCATCATGTTTAAATTATCAGAAACTTGGAAATGGGGATGACAGAACCCCCAACACACCCCTGAAACCCACTAGGGTTTACTAAAAATAATTTCAATGAACCTGAAATGCCCTTCATAAATATTCACCATCTTTGGTCCTGGTTAAACCCTCTGCCAAAAATGGTTTCATATCTTTGGAGGCTATTCTGGATTTTTGCACCAACCATAAGTATTTGCATTTGGGCAATTTAAATCCTATAAATAATTTAAAATGCCCAAATAATCTTGGAGGTATTTTTAGGCTGTTGAGAATATTTCCAAATGTGCCTCTGAATATTTTCAGGTTTTTCCTAAATGGAATAGTATTTCTACTATTTCAAAACACAGAACAGAGACAAATAAAAAGAAAAACAGAAAGCAAAGAGCAGAGGGCTTACCTAGTCTCACCCACCTCCCGGCCCACCTAGCGGCCCAGCACTGTGCTGGCCCATGCCAGCCAGCTGCTTCCTCCCGCCAGGTAGGCAGGCAAGAGGTGATGCCGGCGCGCGAGAGCTCGCCACCGCGCCACCTGCTTGCCGCCTCGCCCCTGGATACCCGGGCGAGCTCCACGTCGCCGCCTCGACCCCGCAGACACCTCGCTCACTCCTCTGTCTCTCTCTCTCGCCCTCTCCTCGCCATAGCCGATGCTGCCGCGCCCGCGCCGCCATAGTTCTCGCAGCCACCGCCGTCCTCACGCCGCCCCTCGTGTCCCTGAGCTCCGCCGTCGTCCGCTTCGTCGAGCTAGCCGAGCCCCAAGTGCTCGCACGCCCTACACCGTCTTCTTCAACCTCGCCTTCACCGAACGCCGCCGGAGATCCCCTTCGCCGTCACCGCTACACCAGCTCGTCCCCAACCTTGCCGTGTGCTCTGCCGTGATCGCCATGAACGCTCGTCGCCGGTGTCGTTTCCGATGACCACAAGCCCAACCACTAGCACCACTCGACGCGGCTTGCTCCCAGCTAAGCGTAGGTGGCCTCCACCGTCCATTTGGTCGTCGAAGTACAAATCCCGCACCGCCCCGCCGCGTTTGGCCTCACCGGCGGCTAAACACCGGTGAGTTTCACCCCGCTGGCCGTGTTTGACTCCGGGTGGGCCCAGTTTGACCCCCTGGGTCTATGACAAGTGGGACCCGCCTGCTAATTAAGTTAGGATTAGGACTAACTAAAAATTAGTTAAACTAATGACACTGACACGCGGGACCACTGGTCAGATTTGACCTGGACCGTCCCCGTTGACTGCTGACGTCACCCGGACGCAATGCTGATGTAGTAAATCAATTACTGGATTTATTCTTATACTGGAAATTCCAAAAAATGTTCTAAATTTCAAAAATTCATAGAAATTAATCTGTAACTCCAAATGCAAAGATTTATATATGAAAAATGATTAGAAAAATCCAATCTTTCCATCTGTAATGGTTTCATGCATGTCAGAAAACTTTAACCTTGCTGTTTAAGTGCAACAAGTTAATGCACTAATATGACCTCTTATTTTGGGTTTGCATTTGAATCTTTGATTCAAATGAGCTCAAACCAACCTGTTTTAGAATGCATTAGCCAAAACTCACCCATATTGCCATGTCATAGCATGCATCATATTGTTGCATATTGCCATGTGATGATTGTGTTCAATTGTGTCTTTCGTGGTAGGTTCTGCCTCCGAGGATACCTTCGAATATCCGACTGAAGGGCAGTACCCTACTACCACTCCATCAGGCAAGCAGCCCCATTGATCATATCGATACAATCCCATGTTCTCGCTCCTGCTCTCATTTATTGCATTAAGACAACAACATTTCAAACTGCTGTGTGCTGTGGTAGTTGAACCTTTTCCTCTGCATGACCTGTCATTGCCATAGTAACTAGATGAAACCCACTAGCATGTGTAGGACTTGATCAAGCCATGTATGTGTTTCCTACCTTGCTATGCCTGCTATGCTTAGAGTTGTGTCCAGTTTGGTTCATCTAGGTGATGGGCTAGAGTGAAATGATTATGTCGATAATGTGAGTGATGTGTTGAACACGATTTGGTAAAGGTATCAACGAGTGTCCATGTAGGAGTACATGGTGGGCTGTTTCATTGGAACCGTCCTTAAGCACCGAGATCTGTATGTGTGATTTAAGAATCAGTTACTACCATGCACTGGGCCCGAAACCAATGGACCCTCTCGGCTTCTTAACCACCCTAGTCCTCTGTCCAGGAGTTGCAACTAGTTTCTGGTGTTTATAGGATATGTGTTGGCGGTCGTGCATAGCGCTGACCCTAGGGGTGGGCTATGATGCAATAGATACATCATGGCACGGTGTACCAATTCGCCCATTTAGTGTCTCGGGAACCCTGGACACATCGTTCGGGGCCATATGTGGAAACCTCGGCCGGACGCCCTGCGGTTGGAACCTGGATAGGCGATAAACCTGGACTAGAGACTTGACTATTTAGGTAGGTCGTGGCTGACACCCTCGTTGGGCTTCCGCTTGAAGGTTGCCGAGTACATGTTGTGTTAACGGCGGTAAGTGGTGAGAGCTTGTATGAAGAAGTACACCCCTGTAGGGTTAACATCATCTATTCGAATAGCCGCGTCCGTGGTAAAGGACTACATGGTTGCCTATATAGTTCATAGACAAGTAAATGGATACTCCTAAAAGCCTCAAGACAAGTGTGAGTGCCATGGATGGCCCTTTCGTAGGATGACAGAGGAGGATCCACGGTAGTGTAATATTGTGGTGAGTAGTGGACTCGTGTGCGCGAAACATTTACAAATTGTTTTCTAGTAGGATAGCTTAGCCACGAGTCAAAGTTGGCTTGCTGCAATAACCTCACTATCCTTCTTGAGAATGTTGCATGTATAGTAGGATCTATTGTAAGACTTGCTGATTACCTTTGTACTCATGTTTGCTTAATTACTGTTGCAGAAGAGAACACCGCCCCCTCCGATGGGTTCTAAGTAGATCTCGACATTGATGAGTGACTTGCCACCAAGGTGGTGATCCTGAGCCATGAAGGGCCTTGTAGATAGACAGGCTTCGTCAAGCCTTCTTGCTTTCCAGTTGTCTGTACTCAGACAAGTTTGCTTCCACATGTGCTTGTATGTTTGTATGACTTGAGTGTCGGGTCATGTGACCCCTACCTATGAACATATTATGTAAGGCTCTCTGGAGCCTTCTAAATAAAGTACTTTGAGTTGTAGAGTTTTGTTGTGATGCCATGTTGTATTTACACATATCGAGCATATTGTGTGTATGTTTGAAATGCTTGGTATGTGTGGGATCTGACAATCTAGTTGTTTATCCTTGGTAGCCTCTCTTATGGGGAAATGTAGTCTTGTGCTTCCATGAGCCATAGTAGTCCTCTACAGCCCGGTTCACCGGAGTCCTGCTAGCCCAGCACTACTGCTCGGAACACTTGACTGGCCAACATGTGATTCACTTCATTCTTGTGTCTGTCCCTTCGGGGAAATGTCATGCGGAGACATCCGGAGTCCTGTTAGCTTGCTACAGCCCGGGTTTCCAGAGTCCTGCTAGCCCAGTTGCTATAGCCCGGATTCATACGTTGTTGACCGACATGCTCGAGGTTGATTCATGTATGCCTGTCCCTATAAGTTAGTGCCACTTTGGGTTCACGACTAGTCATGTTGGCCCCGGTTCTCTGTCATATGGATACTAGCGACACTATCATATATGTGAGCCAAAAGGCGCAAACGGTCCCGGGCCATGGTAAGGCGACACCCATCGGAATACCGTGCGTGAGGCCGCAAAGTGATATGAGGTGTTACAGGCTAGATCAGTGTGACTTGGAATCAGGGTCCTGACAGCGTTGGCATCAGAGCCGGACTGCATGTAGGTTCGTTAAGCCAAACTGGTCGATGTCGAGTCTAGAAATGCTTTAGTTATATGTAGGGGAATTGATTGTGGGAGGGAACATAAGGCTCTTTTACTCCTCTACCTTATGCCCTCTGACCTGAGGCATCCTCTTCTCTTCTACGTGGGTTAGGGACTAGGATCTCATCTTCTATCAGGTTCACGTGTTACTAATCCATAGAATCTTAGGATTGTTGGTTCCAGGCCTCGGTTTAGTTTCTACTACTTTTAGTATGTTCTCAGTTGAACCAGAACCTTGATATGATGTTGTTGAATGGTTTTGCCAACTGTTGTGAATGTCTCAAATCTTTTTCTGAGCATTTACAGCCGTTATGCTGTCCGATTTCTCCTAGAAAATTCTAATGCCTTTGCATTATTTCGTGCTTTCAGATGGCCACCCGCACCCAGAATCAAGTGGTTCACTTGACTCGAAGCCTCGATGTACCTGGTCACACGGCCATGCTAGTTTGTGCGATGACCGAGGCGGGCTATCGATGGTATCCTGAATATACCGTTGAGGAGCAATATCGAGATTTCAACCAGAGCCAGTATCTTTGCACAGTCAGGATATACCCTTCCTATCCTAGAGCTACTGAATCCCTCCATTGTTCATATGGACTTGGGATTACCATCGAGATGTCCGTGCAGGACGCAGCTTACTCGATGATGACCATCATGCGAGCTAGACTTCCTTTGCTTCGGAACGCTGAGTTCCGCTATATGCCAGCATCACTTCCTGGTGCAGAAGGTTACTACCAGGCTCTCTACGCTGACTCCTCCCATGAGGATTCGCTACTCCGCACCACCACAGAGATGCTTGAGGACAAGGACCGTGAGAATCGTGCCTTGCATATGGAGCTTTTCAATATTCGAGCTGATCACTGGGCCACTCTGACACGGTTTGCACCTGCCGTGCAGGCTGGGTATATGGACATGAGGGATTTGTACCCCGTGCAGTTTGCTTTGCCGGATCGTATGGATTGGCGTGATGTAGGAGGCATCACCCCTCCCCGTGGACCCCGTCTGCCACCGTTTGTTGTACCAAGGCCACATCCAAGTCCTTATGGACCGCAAGCTCCATAGAACCGACTGTTTCAAGATGATCATGTTCAGCTCCCAGGATATGGTGGTAATCTCTATGAAGATTACTACGGAGACATCCAAGTTGGTAGTTGGTAGTAGTTTCACTAGTATTGTAACAGTTGTATTTCCACAGTCCCGCACGTCTGGTGGAATATGACTTAGTGTGTACTGAATTCCGGAGGTGTAGAAAAATAATGTATAGGAGCTTGGATTGCCTCTGATGAGATATAATGTTCCTCACCGTAGTTGTACTTGAGCCTGGGCTTGTACTAAACTATGTATGGTGTGTATGACCGATGGTATATATATGGCAGTTTCTATGTTACCATGTCGTACGGATGAACATCTCTGCATTCTGTGTCATCCATTACATTCTGTATTCTTCTTCCACGGTTTTGCCATCCTTGTCTAAACCATTGTTTTGATTTCCTAGGATGGTGAACACCCGAAGCACCACTGTTGTTCAGGAGCAGGGTGAAGCCAGTGGAGCTAGGGATGTGAATCAGCCCCATCCACCTTCCTCGGCTGAAGTCATGTTGGAGGCAGAAAGGAATAAACACGATACCAACCGGTTGTTAGAATGCATCGAGCAGAATACTGCATGTTCCTAGAGGAACAACTTGGTGTCTCTCAATGATTTCATCAAGCTGACCCCACCAACTTTCCATCATTCTGTCGAGCCTCTCGATGCGGATGATTGGCTTCGCAACATTACCCATAAGCTACGCTTTGCACGCGTAGCCAAAGGTGACAAAGTCACTTACGCTGCTTATCGCCTTGAGGGCCCTGCTAGCTTTTGGTGGGAAAACTAGGAAGCTATGCGCCCAGCCGGCCAGGTTACCACTTGGGATGAATTCAGCGCAGCTTTCCATGAACACCACATTCCGGAGGGTCTTATGGATCGCAAGAGAGAGGAATTCTGCAATAGCACCCAAGGCAGACTGACTGTGGATGCCTACCTCCGTGAGTTTGGGAACTTGGCACGTTATGCACCTGAGGAAGTGTCCACTGACGCCAAGAAGCAGGTGAGGCTCCGGAAGGGACTTAGCCCCGAGCTTCGCTGTGACCTCCGTTTGCATGAGTGCACCTCCTTCTAGAAGCTTGTGAACAAAGCCATCAGTGCTGAGACCGGTCAGAACGACTTTGAAGCTACACGTAAGAATTCCCGTGATTTTGGTTCTTCATCCGGCTCTGGTTCTCAGAAGCGCCGGGTGTGGACTCTAAACACAGCTCTGCCACCCAGGTTCACTTAGAGGTCATCTTATGAGGTGCCTCGCCCAACCCAGCAGTATACACCGCCTAAGGCTTTTGGTGGACTGGCCGCCAATGCTGCTCCGCGCACCAACACGGTGACATGCTTCAAATGCGGAGAGCTGGGTCACTACAGTCGAGAGTGTCCCCAGAACAACAACCCCAACCAGTCTAGAAAGTCCGTTGGTCGTGGTAAGCTAGTGGGAAAGGTGCTTTATGCCAAGCCAGCAACCACTCCACGTGGCCATGTTAACTATGTATCAGCAGAGGAGGCTCATGATGATCCTAACGTCGTCCTTGGTATGCTCCTTGTTAACTGCCATCCGGCATCTGTTCTTTTCGATACTGGAGCATCTCATTCATTCATATCTGAGAGCTATGCTCGATTGCATAACACCACTTTTTGCGGCATGCCCACTTCCATGGTAATTCAAACTCCGGGTTCCAAATGGCAAACTTCTAGAGTAAGCCATGGGAATGAAATTCTTGTCGATAGGCTTGTCTTCCTTGCATCCTTAATAGCTCTCAAGTCCTCGGACATAAATATCATCTTAGGTATGGACTGGATGTCAGCCCATTATGCTAAGATTGATTGTGCCACTAGAACTGTTCAACTTACTCACCCATCAGGCAAGACAGTCAATGTCTTAACTCGAGTGGCCAAGCGTCAACTCTATTCCCTAAATGCCAACCCTCTTCCAGACCTTGAAGAAATTCCGGTAGTCCGTCACTTCCCGGATGTCTTTCCAGAAGAATTGCGGTGTTCCATCTGACAGGGATGTCGAGTTCGTGATAGACCTTGTACCAGGAACCGTTCCAATCTCTAGAAGACCTTATAAGATGGCACCCCTAGAACTAGCTGAACTTAAGAAACAATTCGATGAGTCCTTGAAAAAGGGTTTCATCCGTCCTAGTTCTTCTCCATGGGCTTGCCCCGTCCTATTCGTTAAGAAGAAGGATGGTACGGATCGAATGGTTGTAGATTATCGACCCGTCAACTTGGTCACCATAAAGAACAAGTATCCGCTCCCCAGGATCAATGACCTGTATGATCAGCTCGCTGGATCCTCAGTCTTTTCCAAAATGGATTTGAGGTTGGGCTACCATCAAATCAAAATCAAGAACGGGCACATTCCCAAAACGGCCTTTGTTACTCGTTATGGCCAATACGAGTACACTGTCATGTCCTTCGGTTTAACCAATGCCCCAGCCACCTTCTCCCGATTAATGAACTCAATCTTCATGGAGTATTTGGATAAATTCATCATGGTATACCTCAATGATACACTCATCTACTGCAAGAATGAGGAAGAACATGTCGAACATCTAAGGCTAGTATTGATGAAACTTCGGGAGCATCGCCTTTATGCCAAATTCTCCAAATGTGAATTTTGGTTGCCAGAAGTAACATACCTACGCCATGTAATCTCTGGTAAGGGTATTGTTGTCAATCCCGAGCGAGTTCAAGCTGTCCTTGATTGGACTCTACCTGAAACGGTCAAGCAAGTTCAGAGTTTCCTTGGCTTAGCGAGCTACTGTCGCCGCTTTGTCGAGAATTTCTCCAAGGTTGCTAAACCTCTAACTGAACTCCTCAAGAAAGACAAAAAGTTTGAGTGGACCCCATAGTGCAAGTTCAGCGTTCAGGAACTGAAAAGACGCCTGACATCTGCTCCCGTACTGGTACCACCAGATTTCTCCAAGGACTTTATTATCTATTGCGACGCCTCGCGACAAGCACTAGGTTGCATACTCATGCAGGATCATCAGGTAATTGCCTATGCTTCGCGGCAGTTACACCCACACGAGGAAAACAATCCCACACATGATCTGGAGCTTGCAGCTGTAGTCCATGCACTTAAAACATGGCGACATTACCTTCTCGGTAATCGTTGCGAGATCTTCACCGATCACCAAAGTCTGAAATATATTTGCACCCAACCGGATTTGAATCTCAAGCAAAGACGTTGGGTTGAGTTGATCTTAGATTACGACTTAGGGATAACTTACACCCCGGGAAAAGCCAATGTTATGGCTGATGCACTAAGTCGTAAATCCTATTGTATCAAACTGATGTTACAACAAAGTCAACCACTTCTCCATGAGGAATTTCGAAATCTTAACCTTCACATTGTTCCTCAAGGATTCCTACCTACCTTGGTAGCAAAACGTACCCTTCAGATCAGATTACCAAAGCACAGAAGGTTGACCCGGGAATTTCCTGTATCAAGAGGAACATCAATAAAGGAGTCGCGAATTGTTTCTCCATTGATGATCAAGGTGTTGTGTTCTTTGGAAACCGCTTAGTGGTTCCCAAGGCACGAAACCTGAGGCAGCTGATCCTTAAGGAAGCTCATGAATCTCCTCTCACTATTCATCCCGGTAGTACTAAAATGTATCAAGACCTACGACAGAGGTTTTGGTGGACTAGGATGAAGAGAGAAATCGCTCAATATATTGCAAATTGCGACATCTGTCGTCGTGTTAAAGCAGAGCATCAACGACCTACTGGCACCCTTCAACCTTTAGCTATCCCTGAATGGAAATGGGATAAAATCGGTATGGACTTTACCATCGGGTTTCCTAGGACCAAGAAAGGGAATAATGCTATTTTCATTGTCATCGATCGTCTTTCCAAAGTTGCCCACTTCCTACCTGTTCGGGAGAGTATAACCGCTAGCCAGCTAGCAGACCTGTATATCTCTCTAATAGTGTCTCTTCATGGTGTTCCATTGGATATTAACTCAGACCGTGGAAGTCTCTTCACCTCTCGATTTTGGGAAAGTTTCCAAAATGCTATGGGGACTCGTCTCTCCTTTAGCACCGCCTTCCACCCTCAATCAAGTGGTCAAGTAGAGTGCGTCAATCAAATTCTAGAAGATATGCTCAGAGCTTCTGTTATCTCATTCGGAATGGATTGGGAGAAATGTCTTCCATTTGCCTAATTTGCTTACAACAATAGCTATCAATCTAGCTTGGGCAAAGCTCCTTTTGAAGTTCTCTATGGACGAAGGTGTCGAACAGCTCTTAACTGGTCAGAAACCGGAGAAAGACAATTCTTTAGCCCGGATATGATCCAGGAAGTAGAAGAGCAAGTTCGCATTGTTCGTGAAAAGTTGAAAACAACCCAATCCCGTCAAAAGATCCAATATGATCGTAAACATAAGGCCATGACTTTTGAAGTTGACGAGAAGGCTTACCTTCGGGTTACTCCTCTGAAGGGAACCCATAGATTCGGTATCAAAGGCAAATTGGCTCCTCGTTACATTGGCCCCTTTCGCATTCGTGCCAAACAAGGAGAAGTTGCCTACCAATTGGAACTACCTCCGCATCTTTCTAGAGTTCATGATGTCTTCCACGTTTCTCAACACAGGTGTTGCTTCTCGGATCCTATCCGTGGAGCGGACCATGAAACGCTTGCTCTACTAGATAATCTCACATACCAGGAATATCCCGTTCGTATCCTTGATCAAGCCGAGCGTACCACTCGATGCCACAACATCAAGTTTCTCAAGGTTCAATGGTCACACCATTCCGAGAAAGAAGCCACTTGGGAAGGGAGGATCGTCTTCGACTTGAGTACCCCACCTTCTTCCCGATGGACCCTAAATCTCGGGACGAGATTCTTTTGAGTGGGGGTGTGTCGGTGTACTAGAATAGGGGTACCCTAGTACCCCGAACTTGTGCACGGGCAGTTGCAGCACCCCGCGGCAAGGCTTGCCGGGCTAACACCAAGATCCTCCGTGGTTCCCTTGGAGCCATTCAAGAACAAAGTACTTAAGCTCAGGAGACAAGGCCCCGGCAAGAGGAGCTTGCCGGGAAGGCCAACCGAGGCACTCCACGGAACTTGCCGCGACGCACCACGCGCTCCGGCAAGGCAACAAGGCCCCGACAAGAGGAGCTTGCCGGGAAGACCAACCAAGGTACCTCGAGGCCCGGTGAGTGACAAGCCTCCGGACCCGACAAGATAACAACAGCGGCAAGGCGCTTGCCGCGGCAGGCGGCCACTCTATGCCCACGCTCCAGCGCATCCACCAACGTGTCACTCTGGGGGCCTCTCCAGGCGCGCGTGGTGGGAGGCTGTGCAGCCAGCGGTGCGCAGTGGCATGCGAAGCTGACAAGATCGCCATCGTGGCGAACAGTGGCGCCCCTAACGGTCCTTTTCTGCACTGTTTGGGCGACTCAGACGGGCATTTAATGCCCTTTTCCCCTGCCGTCAGGGTTAGGTAGGGTGCACTCTACAAGTAACTGTACCAACCACCTCACTTTTTACATTTGTACCCTTCTCTGCGTTGCCACCTGTCGGTGACCCCTTTAGCGTATAAAAGGAGGCCCATGCGCAATGTAGAGAGGGTTCGGTTCGACTGGTTCGCGAAGTTCGACTAGTTCGGGACCCAGAAAAACACTACGCTCTCTCTCTCTAGGGAAAGAACACAAGATAATACAACCAGACAAGCAGCAGTAGGAGTGTTATCTCTCTGGAGAGCTCCGAAGCTGGGTAAACTGCTCGTGTGCTTCGCCTCGATCTGCTCTTCGTGCGATCTCCGCCCCCCGCCGAACCGAAAGGGGCCCGGTCCGCCGGCCCCATAGGTGTTCGTGGATCAGTTTCCCCGACATCTTTGGCGCGCCAGGTAGGGGGCGTCGAGATTGTGTGAACCTGATCCGGTGTTCACACGAGCTAGATCTTCATTCCCTTCATCAACATGCCACCGAAGAAGAAGACTTCAGCGGCAGCCGCGCCGTCCACGTCACTTCCGCCACCGTTGGAGCAAACGGGTGGTGGAATGGACGCTGGCGGAAGAATGGACGTCGACGAGGAAGCTCATGATGCTGCCAGGTCCAAGGACAAGGCTGCACAAACCTCGGCGACTGTACATGTTCCACGCCACTCTCAGGAGGCGCAAGACCAACAGCGTCATGGCACTTGCAGTGCCATACGCATGATAGGACAAGACCAAGCTAGTGGGATACTGCTCCTTCTAACATAGTTAGAAGTCCGAGCACGTCCCGCTCCTCGCGCCGTCCGCCACTGCCACCCACCACTCCAGCAGAAGCTTTGGCGCAAGCTCAACTTCTCCTAGACTACCCTCCGACGTCGGACAAGATCAACGAATGGAGGGCCACCATTCAGAGTCTCATCGGCTACGCCAACGGCGACACTCCACGGCGGCCGAGCGTGTCGCCGCCGCGGCAGGGTTGCCGGGCGCGAGCCGGTGGCGACGAAACGAGTGGAGGTGCAACTACCATGCAATCACCACCCCGAAGGCCAAGATCGCCGACTCGCCGGACCCACCTCGACAGCGATTCCACCGCATCTTCAGATCCACGACCTCGTCGCGATCAGCGCCAAGTTCTTCATGATCGACAACAAGAACACGCTCGAACTCGCATCGAGCACCGAAGAGAAGTGCGACGTCAATCCGACAAGCGCGCTGGGCCCTCTGTTGACATGCATGCGCCAGGGGAACCAGGCGATCTGCTATACGCGGTAGGTTGCCCTGCGTTCACTCGTGAGCTGCGGCAAGTCCAGTGGCCCAGCACAAAGAACTTCAAGCCAGACGTACCGGAGAAGTACGACGGCAAGACGCATCCGTCGGAGTTCCTCAGCATCTACACCATTGCGGTGCAGGCTGCCGGGGGACGGGACGACAAGATCCTTGCCAACTACTTCCCGCTGGTACTCAAGCCCAACGTCAGGTCCTGGCTCATGCACTTGCCGGACAACTCCATATCCTCTTGGGCTGATCTGTGCCATCAGTTTGTCGGCGCCTTCACAGGCGGACACAAGCCTCATGGCCAGGAGAGTGATCTTCATCTGCTCGCCCAGAAGGAAGGAGAGCCCCTGCGCAAGTACATTCAGAGATTCAGCAGTGTGCAGCACAACATCCCAGATGTCCACCCTGCCGCGGTGATCAGTGCGTCCCATCAGAACGTGCGAAACCGCAGGATGCGGGAGGAAATGGCCATGTGCAAGATCAGGGACGTCAGTGAGTTATATGCACTGGCCGACAAGTGTGCACGTGCTGAGGAAGGGAGGAGACTCCCCGAAGAGAATGTAGGAGCGGGAGGATCTGACAGTGAAGATGCTGCCCCGGCAAGGAAAAACCGGCAGCGGAACAACAGAAGGAGGAAAGGCAAAGAGGTGCTAGTTGTTGAGCAGTCCGGCGATGGTAGTGGCGCCAAGGAAGCCAAAGCTGGTGACTCCGGCAAGGAGGTTGTCGCGGAGGTGGCGGTCGCTGACAGGCAGGACGGCACCAACAAGCAGTATTGCAAGATCCACCGCACCAAGGGCCGTGATCTCCAGAACTGTAAGAAAGTCGAGCAGCTTGTTGAGCAACAGAAAGCTGAATACGAGCGGCGCGACAAGGAGAAGGCCCAGGAAGGTGCTGGGGGATCCAGCAAGAAACGTCCCGGCCAAGGAGGACGCCGCGGCAAGGCCAAGCAGCGGCAAGGAGACAGACCTCCTCGCGGCCGCGACAAGGATGAAGATGACGACGACGATGAAGACATGGATGATGAGGAGACTGATGAGCAGGAGTTCCAGAAAGCCACAGAGGTCCTGTGTGTTGACGGTGGTGCTTCTCTGCACACCTCGCACCGCCAGCTCAAGCAGTGGGTGCGGGAAGTTAATGCAGCAGAACCACCCGTCGAGTCACGCAAGCCTCTGAAATGGTCCAGCACTCCACCGTCTACTATTCATCCAGCCCTCCACACCACGGGGTCCTGTTCAACCACCCCTCCAGGGGCACCCCTCCACCGTCTACTGTTCATCCAGCCCTCCACACCACAGGGTCATGTTCATCCAGAGGCAACGCCACCGCTCACTGTTCATCCAACCCCCACCCCCCTGCAAACGCTCACTGTTCATCCAATCGATCGGCTTCAGTTAGCAGCAGTACCAAAGAAATTGCTCGATCGGGTTCAGTTGACTGCCATCGATCGATTGCTCGGGTTCAGTAATGGGTAGCCTGCAGTGCAATCGCTCTGGTTCAGTTAGAGCCCAACGCCTCGCTCGGGTTCAGTTAGAGCCAACGCCTCGCACACATGTGTGTACATGTACGAGAGAAACGCGCATCGCTCGGCCCCCGACCTCCCACCGTAACCGGGAACTCCCCAAAATTTTCCTCGCCCTCTCTTCTACCATGGCTTTTTCCGTCATGGACGGCCAAAAGAATGTCATGCAGCTGCGTCTCCGGCCCGCCCAGGACGAAAAGCCCATTTTCTGTCGTGATTTTTTGTCATAGACGTAGGAGCCCACCACATATATGATGATACCGGGTTTTGTCACAATTATCGTCATAGAAGTGTCATATGTATGACAGAAAAAATTTCGTTCGGCCCAAAATGTCACGGATGTGTCTTTTTTTGTAGTGCACCCCGCGCCACCCCCAACCACCATGGGGGCATCTGGAAACTAGGACAAGACCAAGGGGCAAGGAGGACGCTGGCGGCGCACTCGGCGACCACGGCCCCTCTGCCGGGGGGAGGCTCGCCAGTGCTTCCCCCGACAGAGGACCTACCTCCGTGCAGCACCTCGTTCCGTGTGGCGCGGGGGAGGGCTCAGCTCCCGGCCTCTCCCACGCAATCCCGGGAGCACCACCCTTGCCGGGGGCAGGGCCACCGCCCTGAGGTCTCTAACTGCAACTGCAGCCTGGTTCTCCTGCAGTTCAGGGTTAGCGTAAGCTTGCTCTTGAGATATCGGTTGTACCCCACCGTCATCGTCGCTGAGGGGGTCGGTGAAGCCTACGGGCGGCTCATGGAAGGCCCGCACCCTGGGCCCTCCAGCCGCCCATCCTGGTCCGAGAAATGAATCGGGGCCTTCCCACTGTAGGTACTCCAGATTCACCATGCGGGGCACGTAGGCATCCGCGGTCGCCTCACCTAAACTGCTACCCAGGTGCCCCGCGCCTTGATCCGCCAGTTGCAACGTTTGGCCCTGGTGGCCGCTGTGAAGCATCTCGGCGTGCCCTCATGACGGGCCGCCAAAGCTTGTCCCTCCTAGTGATAGCGTGGTCGGGGCAGGGCGGCCCGTGCCAAGGGCTGTGTTGGTGTCGTCGGATCCCCCTGATGCCCCAGGGGGCGCACGAGCTTGCCGGGGCCTTGCGCCCACCTCTGCCACAACCTGGCGTGTGGCCAAGGAGCAGAAAGGCAGCGTCTAGTAGTTCAGCAACTTGCTCCAGTAGTGCATCGCGGCCGCTCTCCGCCAATCTGCACCGCAGCAACTCCCGTGCCACGATGAGCGCGGCTCGCATGTTCTCCTGCTCCCATCGGGTGTGCTATGCCGTTGCCACCGCATAACTTGAGGATCGTGTGGCTGCGCGCGTGCTCCGCGGCGCGAGGGCGGTGGGCGCCGGCCCCCGTTGCCCACGCCCGCAGGCGTCGGGCGGCGCGGTGCCGCCTGGAGCGCGGAGTTGAGATGTTCTTGCACTGATGGCGGTGCCCGGGCGGGCCAGGCCACCCAGCGGTCGGCATGGGTCCTTGGATCGTCAGACATCGGATCCACCGGGTGACGACGGGTCGATCGACGGAGAAGAAGCTTCGGCACACCCCTACCTGGCGTGCCAAATGTTGGATCGAGGGTTCCGGCTAACCCTTGAGGTTCGAACACAGGGATGCGCACGAAGTATTCCTCCTCTCTAGTCCACTCTCTCAATGATTCCATGGCCTAACACGGGAACCCAGGAATCATGAAACACAGGTATTTATACTGGTTCGGTCCACCGTTGTGGTGTAATACCCTACTCCAGTGTGGTGGTGGTGGATTGCCTTGAGGGCTAGGGATGAACTAGTACAATGGATGAACTGCCTCCTGAGGAGAGGTGTTCTTGAGCTCGATGAGTTGGTGTGTGTGTGGATGGTCCAAATGATCTGTCATTTTCTATGGTGGTGGCTAGCCCTATTTATAGAGGCCTTGGTCCTCTTCCCAAATGTTAGGTGGGAAGGGATCCCACAACGGCCAAGTTTGAAGGGGACAACTAGTACAAGCTATCCTGAAAAAGGTGGTCTTAGCCTGTCAAAGACTCTGGTGGTGACGCTGCTATGGGCTCCACGGTGACCTCCATCCCGCCGTCATGATGTCCTTGGTCTTGTTGCACCGATATAGAAACCTTTGCCTGATGCCCCAGGACTCCTCGCCTGCGCCTGCCTCTTTAGCACGAAAGAGGAAACTGGTACACTACACCCGCTGGTGCCTGCCTGGCCTTGGTCGTCATGGCTCACATCACGTGAACCTCATGAGGTGCCCCTTGCATAGATATATGTGCTCCTCAGGAGGCATCCTACTGAGGCTGCCCCCAGGGAGGGCTTGGCGTCGTCTGCCTCACGAGGCTTGGCCCCTCGCGAGGGTCTTGAGTTGTCGCTGCAGATAATGGGCCGTACCAGGCCGTTGGTGGAGTCATGTTGTGGGCCGCGGGCAGGCAAGTCTGGGTATCGCCATTCCCAGGACACCGACATTATGGTTGTCGCTTTATTGTATGAAATGCAATCGCCATGTAATTGCTTTACTTTATCACTATGCATTAGCAATAGTTGTAGAAGCAATAGTTGGCAAGACGACAATGACGCTACCATGGAGATCAAGATGTCAAGCTGGTGACAATGGAGATCATGGCGATGCTTTGGAGATGGAGATCAAAGGCACAAGATGATGATGGCCATATCATGTCACATATTTTGATTGCATGTGATGTTTATCTTTTATGCATCTTATTTTGCTGTGTACGGCGGTAGCATTATAAGATGATCCCTCACTAAAATTTCAAGGTATAAGTGTTCTCCCTGAGTATGCACCGTTGCGATAGTTCGTCGTGCCGAGACACCACGTGATGATCGGGTGTGATAAGATCTACATTCACATACAACAGGTGCAAGACAGTTTTGCACGCGCGGAATACTCGAGTTAAACTTGACGAGCCTAGCATGTACAAATATGGCCTCGGAACACTGAGACCGAACGGTCGAACGTGAATCATATAGTAGATATGATCAACATAGAGATGTTCACCATTGAAAACTACTCCATCTCACGTGATTATTGGACATGGTTTAGTTGATAAGGATCACGTGATCATTTAGAAGACTCGAGGGATGTCTATCTAAGTGGGAGTTCTCAAGTAATATGATTAACCGAACTTAAATTTATCATGAACTTAGTCTTGATAGTTTTTGCATATCTATGTTGTAGATCAATGGCCCGTGCTACCGTTCCCTTGAATTTTAATCCGTTCCTAGAGAAAGCTAAGTTGAAAGATGATGGTAGCAACTACACGGTCTGGGTCCGTAACTTGAGGATTATCCTCATTGCTGCATAGAGGAATTACGTCCCTGATGCACCACTAGGTGCAAGGCCTACTGCAGGAGCAACTCCGAACGTTGTGAACGTCTGGCAAGCTAAATCTGATGACTACTCGATAGTTCAGTGTGTCATGCTTTACGGCTTAGAATCGGGACTTTAAAGATGTTTTGAATGTCATGGAGCATATGAGATGTTCCAGGAGTTGAAGTTAATATTTCGAGCAAATGCCCGAGTTGAGAGATATGAAGTCTCCAACAAGTTCTATAGCTGCAAGATGGAGGAAAACAGTTCTGTCCGTGAACACATACTCAGAATGTCTGGGTACCATAACCACTTGACTCAGCTAGGAGTTAATCTTCCAGATGATAGTGTCATTGATAGAGTTATTCAATCACTGCCACCAAGCTATAAAGGCTTCATGATGAACTACAATATGCAAGGGATGATCAAGACGATTCCCGAGCTCTTCGCAATGCTTAAGGCTGCGGAGGTAGAAATCAAGAAGGAGCATCAACTATTGATGGTTAACAGGACCACCAGTTTCAAGAAAAAGGGCAAAGGAAAGAAGGGGAACTTCAAGAGGAATAGCAAGCAAGTTGATGCTGCCGGGAAGAAGCCCAAATCTGGACCTAAGCCTGAAACTAAGTGCTTCTACTGCAAAGGGACTAGTCACTGGAAGCGGAACTGCCCCAAGTATTTGGAGGATAAGAAGGATGGCAATGTGAAAGGTATATTTGATATACATGTTATTGATGTGTACCTTACTAATGCTCATAGTAGCACCTGGGTATTTGATACTGGTTCTATTGCTCATATTTGCAACTCAAAACAGGGGCTACGAATTAAACGAAGATTGGCTAAGGACAAGGTGACGATGCGCGTCGGAAATGGTTCCAAGGTCGATATGATCGCCATCGGCACGCTACCTCTACATCCACCTTCAGGATTAGTTTTAGACCTGAATAATTGTTATTTGGTGCCAGCGTTGAGCATGGACATTATATCTAGATCTTCTTTGACGCAAGACGGCTATTCATTTAAATCAGAGCATAATTGTTGTTCTATTAATGTGAGTAATATCTTTCATGGTCATGCACCCTTGATGAGTGGTCTATTTTTGTTGAATCTTGATCGTGGTGATACACATATTAATAATATTGATGGCAAAAGATGCAAAGTTAATAATGATAGTGCAACTTATTTGTGGCACTGTCGTTTAGGTCATATTGGTGTAAAGCGCATGAAGAAACTCCATGCAGATGGGTTTTTGGAATCACTTGATTATGAATCACTTGATTATGAATCACTTGATTCTTGCAAACCATGCCTCATGGGCAAGATGATTAAGACTCTGTTCTCTGAAACAATGGAGCGAGCCACAAACTTACTAGGAATAATACATACTGATGTATGCGGTCCGATGAGTGTTGAGGCTCGCGGCGGGTATCGTTATTTTCTGACCTTCACAGATGATTAGAGCAGATATGGGTATATCTACTTGATGAAACATAAGTCTCAAACATTTGAAAAGTTCAAAGAATTTCAGAGTGAAGTGGAAAATCATCGGAACAAGAAAATAAAGTTTCTATGATCTGATCGCAGAGGCGAATACTTTTGTTACGAGTTTGGTCTTCATTTAAAACAATGTGGAATAGTTTCGCAACTCACGCCACCTGGAACACCTCAGCGTAATGATGTGTCCGAACATCGTAACCGTACTTTATTAGATATGGTGTGATCTATGATGTCTCTTACCGATTTACCATTATCATTTTCGGGGTTATGCATTAGAGACAACTGCATTCACGTTAAATAGGGCACCATCTAAATCTGTTAAGACAACACCTGATGAACATTGGTTTGGCAAGAAACCGAAGCTGTCATTTCTTAAAGTTTGGGGTTCGATGCTTATGTGGAAAATCTTTAGCCTAATAAGCATGAACCCAAATCAGAGATGTGCGGCTTCATAGGATACCCAAAAGAAACTATTGGGGATACCTTCTATCACAGATCCGAAGGCAAGATATTTGTTTCTAAGAATGGATCCTTTCTAGAGAAGGAGTTTCTCTCGAAAGAAGTGAGTGGGAGGAAAGTAGAACTTGATGAGGTAGGTGTACCTTCTCTCGAATTGGAAAGTAGTTCATCACAGAAATCAGTTCCAATCATACCTACACGAATTAGTGAGGAAGCTAATGATGATGATCATGAAACTTTAGATCAAGTTACTACCAAACCTCCTAGGTGAATTAGAGTACATTCCGCACCAGAGTGGTACGATAATCCTGCTCTGGAAGGCATGTTACTAGACCATGACAAACCTACGAACTATGAGGAAGCGATGATGAGCCCAAATTCCGCAAAATGGCTTGAGGCCATGAAATATGAGATGGGATCCATGTATGAGAAGAAAGTCAGACTTTGGTTGACTTGCTCGATGATCAGCAAGCCATAGAGAATAAATGGATCTTCAAGAAGAAGACTAACACTGATGGTATGTTACTATCTAAAAAGCTCGACTTGTTGTGAAAGGTTTTTGACAAGTTCAAGGAGTTGACTACGATGAGACCTTCTCACCCGTAGCGATGCTTAAGTCTGTCCGAATCATGTTAGCAATTGCTGCATTTTATGATTATGAAATTTGGCAAATGGACGTCAAAATTGCATTCCTTAATGGAATTATTAAAGAAGAGATGTATATGATGCAACCAGAAGCTTTTGTCGATCCTAAAGGTGCTAACAAAGTGTGCAAGCTCCAGCGATCCATTTATGGACTGGTGCAAGCCTCTCGGAGTTGGAATCTACACTTTGATAGTGTGATCAAAGCATATGGTTTTATACAGACTTTTGGAGAAGCATGTATTTACAAGAAAGTGAGTGGGAGCTATGTAGCATTTCTAATATTATATGTGGATGACATATTGTTGATTGGAAAGGATGTAGAATTTCTGGATACCATAAAAGGATACTTGAATAAGAATTATTCAATGAAAGACCTCAATGAAGCTGCTTATATGTTGGGCATCAAGATCTATAGAGATAGATCAAGACACTTACTTGGACTTTCACAAAGCACATACCTTGATAAAGTTTTGAAGAAGTTCAAAATGGACCAGCCAAAGAAAGGGTTCTTGCCTGTGTTACAAGGTGTGAAGTTGAGTTAGACTCATTGCCCGACCACTTCAAAAGATAGAGAGAAAATGAAAGTCATTCCCTATGCCTCAGCCATAGGTTCTATCATGTATGCAATGTTGTGTACCAGACCTGATGTGTGCCTTGCTATAAGTTTATCAGGGAGGTACCAAAGTAATCCAGGAGTGGATCACTGGACAATGGTCAAAAACATCCTGAAATACCTGAAAATGACTAAGGATATGTCTCTTGTTTATGGAGGTGACAAAGAGCTTTTCATAAATGGTTACGTCGATGCTAGCTTTGACAGTACTGCAGGATGCTGCTAACACGACACTACAATCAGAAACCCTTCGATGAAACTGTGTGCAATGCAATAATCACAAATAGTGGTGTAAAAAACCATCAAAAAAGGTGCAAAACATTTGCGATGACGGATGCATCAAACACGGTTCAGATTTTAGTTGCGTGTGTGATTCTGGGCATACAGTTCAGTTCAATTATCCGTTTTCGATGAGGAGGAACAAAAGAAACAGGCAGCCAGATGAAGGTGTGTGCGATGTACATCATACGGTTCACTCGGATGAACTATTTGTGATTAGGCAATACAAAAGGAACGGTCAGCCAGATCAAGGTGTGTGCGATGTACAACATATAGTTCACTCGGATGAACTGTTTGTGATTAGCCAACACAAAAGAAATGGTCGTCTAGATCAAGGTGTGTGCGATATACGACATGCAGTTCACTCGGATGAACTGTTTGCGTTGAGACAAGAGAACATGAATGGTTCAATATAACAAATACCATAAATATGGCAAGGTTCAAATTCAAAGATTACAACGCCCAAATTCAAACATTGCAAGCTGCGTCATTTTTGAAAAGGGATCAGCCGCTGACAAGTCATGTATGGGTTTGACACAATGACTTCCAATTGCTTTGCCATATGCTCTTCCAATACGAAGTTTGGCATTTTTGGAGGCTCTTCCATTCCGCAGTACCTGCCGGCTCTGATAATCATACCATTCATCTTTCCTCATTAAATGTGTGTTCAACCTCGGTACCCTCAGCACCTTTGCTCTAACAAGAAAGAACCTGGCGAGTGTAATCTCCGTTAAGGTCCCTCAGTAGGAGTTCAAAGTAATATTTGAGAGATGCAGATCCAGGAATTCGATGTGATTGTCGTTATAAACATTATCCACCTTCGTGCCTATTATTATCTACAAAACAAGAGAACGTGTTAGTGCCTACATGCAGTTTTGAACAATGCTACACGCCCATTTGGTTTGCAGGATTTGTAAAATGCACCAACGTGCCATCTTCGATCTGGCATGATTAACATGGGCATTTGATTACAATCTAAAAACATGTAGCCTTCTTCACAAGAGGTTGGATTGGATGAAAAATTCCCTAAGAAAACTAGTACATATGAATCCAAAGGAGAAATGCTTATGGATGATTGTAACCATATGAATGAAACAACCAATATGGGGTGGGGGTGTATGTCCTAAAATCCTCCAAAATTCCTTCAGAAATCGTAGTACATTGTCATTGTAAATTTGGGAAAAGGTGAAAAAAATTGAACTCCCTTATGGTTAACGTTTAACAGGAAAGGAACATGACCTCGATATACAGCTTCTTCAGGCACGGAAAACATCTCAGGCAACTGACAACTTGGTCCAGGTTGGGGCCAACAGATTCTAGTGCCAAGACCTTCACTGTGCCCAGAGTCTGGGTGAAGCTTCGCTGGATGACAGACGAACATACATCTTCAAAACTACAAATAATGTTGATATCAAAAAGGAGAGGTATATAAGGCTACGGTTGTACCTAAAATTTGTAGTATTTGACTGATGAGCAGCCCACCACTTTCAATTTCGATGCAGAAATGACATTGTTTCTTGTTGGACCTTGTTTATCAACTACAAGTAATCTCTCAAGTGAAGGTGTGTCCTAGATGACCACATTGTGGTCCACCTTTTGTGATCTCTCGTTGCAGCACCAGCAACACACATAAACAGTCTGGAGAGTCCTGGAGGTGATGTGCAAGGTACTCGACCAATTCACGTCTCAAGACGAAGGAACTCGGGTTCAGTACAACCGTGGAGCAGGCGCTCCATGTCATCCTTTGGGATGCGGATGGCGACGAGCTCGAGGTGCTTCAGTCGTGGTAGAAAAAGAGCGGGCGCGTCATTAAGGGGGATGGCAGTTCATGAACTTTGCGAGGCACAGCATGGGCACGAAACGGAGCGCGAATGTTGGCAGCAAGCGCATATGCCCATCATTATAACTTAGCTTCTCGAGCTGATCTATGGTGAGGGATCGGAACCACTCGTCAAGCTTGGCTTGGTCCTTGCCATTGGAATGGAACTTGCCCGTGATAAGGCCTTTGATTGGGCCATCATGACTGCCGGGGATCTGTGTAACGCCCCGAGACCGATGCTCGAGAAGACTTCCATATATTCCGGGTTTCGCCGTGTGTTTCATTTGTGCCTGCCCTTTTATTTTTGCATTGCATCATGTCATCATGCCATCATCTCATAAATCTTTTGCAACTCAACTAAATAAATGGCATGGATCTTTGATCCCTTTAAATCGAGGGAATTCACATGGTGATTCTCTTTAAAACATATGCTCTTGATATTTAGAGAGCTATAGTAAATATTCCATTTATTTGGAATTAACCATAACACACTTGCATATTAATTCCTTTGGCATTTTCTTCTTCAAGTGTTGACTCTCTAACCTTTCCTTATATCCTTTCGTCATTTTCCGGAGCTCCACCTAGAATTTCATCATTTTTGGTCACTCCAAAAACCTCGTCCCAATTCAAGCCCATTTGAATTAAATTCAAATGAGTTTGAAATCTTTTGTTCGATCTGGCTTTTTCTATTTTTCTTGAACGAGCATATTTTTGTGAGTTCGGGAAAATTGTCCCCATGCTCAAAATCCTTCCCTAACCCTCTCTTTCTTTTCCTCTCTCTATTTTTCTTTTCTGTTAAAGGTTTAAGTGCTTAAAGAGAGAGGGAGGAGAGAGTCCAGGCCATCTTTCCCCCGCAGTCCAACCTGCCTTGCAGGCCCATTGGCACCAAAGCCCAGCCGGCACCCCCACTCCTATTCTAACCCTAGCCCGATCAAAAACCCCTCTCGCTCCCCTGCTCGACCTCCAGCGCTGCCAGGAGCTCGTTCCCCTCTCCCTCGCGCGAGCGCATTTCTCCCTCGATCTCATCTTGCTCCAGCGCCGCCACTCCCCTTCCCGATCTCCACACCCACGCTGTCTCTCCTCTCGCCCGGGTGCATGCAGGTCCAGGAGCCTGAGCGCTTGCCCGATCCATGGCCTCCTCATCTCACAAGTCCGCCTCGTCGTTTTTGGCAGGAGCAGCAGCACCCATGGCCTCCAGCCCCCGCAGTGCCAGGCCGGCCCGCTGCTTCCATCGCGAGCCTACGTCCCCGACAACTACCGTCGCCCCGCCTCTCCTGCATGCCGTCCTGCACACTCGCGCCCCAAGCTCTGCACGCCGCGCCGCCTCCAAGTTCGTCGCCACCGACAGCAGCAGCAGCTGCTGCACCCTCTCGTCACCGAGACCCAACGTCCCCGCGCTCCTATCGTCTTGCCGGACGGGGAGAAGCTGCCTCGTCTCCGGCCAGAACAAGCCTTTCCTGACCTCCTATCGCCAGATCCTGCGGCACCGTGGCCTAGCCTCTGCTTTGAGCAGGCGGAGGAGGCGCGTCAGCCTCGACCCCCTTCCTCCTTTTTGTTTCGTGGTCGCGTTGACCTGAGGACGTCCTCTCCGATGCCCTTTCCGCTGCTAGACCATCTTGGTGCATTCAAGGAATACCGTGGCCTTCGCCGAGACCCTTGGAATCGTCAAGAACGCCAAGTACCAGGATGACGACGACCCGTCAAGTTCATATACGTGCGTGTACCACTACGACGGAGACCTTGGATGCACCAAGTTCCACTACCGCAGACTAGTACGACTACCGTCGCAAGAACCGAGAACGACAAGTCCGAAGACCCAAGTACCATGACGCCAAGTACCTCTTCGGATCGTCAAGGTGGATCTCGAACGTTGACGAGGTTTCGATAAGACCCTCGACGTGTACGACTACAATGTGAACATGTACCTGACGACCCCGGAGACCTATGTTACACCAAGTACCACGACGACCTTCGAATTGTACCCCTACATCGCACCGAAACGCCGAGTTCCTCGCCGAGACCCCAAACATTTACGCAACCTTGTGCGACTATCGATGTGAACGACCGCCATCGAACCCAAGTTACTCGGATTCGTCAAGTCCCTCTATGAAAACATTGTACGACTACTTCCGTGGCCGAAGGCCCGTGTACAACTACCGTCACCGTGGACGACTACTTCCTCTACTTCCTCTACAAACCCGAACCGCTCCGAGAATGCACCTGGAAGGTATAACCGCAGAGACGATGACCTGTGGATGAAAGCATGTGTTGTATGAGATGCATGTTTAGTTGTTGTTTTTTCTCGTGAACGTTAGTGGTTCCTCCTCGTTGCCATGCCGTCGTTGACTCGTGGGAACCCGGTAACCGGGATCACCCCACCATCTTTTGCACACTCCCGCCACACTTTCTTTTGCATCGACGTCTCAATGAGTTGTCGGAACCAGAACGTTGCCGTGGCACCGTTTCGTTATCGTCGCCGTGGCACCCCTTTCTTTCTACCACGGTGACAAATGCTCTCATCACACTCATGTCAACTTTTTATAAAAATTGCATAAAACTTGTTCATGTCATCTGCATCATGATAACAACAATTAAAATGTTTAGATTGTTGTTGCAATAAATTACTAAGACATATGGGGATTTACCGGATTCGTTATTTGTTATATCTGACCCCATTTAAATTGATTAGATAGTATAGTTTTGTTATGCTTCACCTCTTTCCATGTTAACAACATTTAATATTGTTGAGTACATAAATGAGATCGAACTAAATAAGTCATGTGGTGTTTCGTCAATATGCAATAGAGTTGCATATTGAGCTCCACTTAATTTGTAGGATTGTTTGTGCGCTTTGCCATGCCATGCTTCATTATATCGGACATGCATCATACTTGATTGTGCATCATGCCATGCTCATGTGTTGGTTGTTTACTATGTTGTTTGCTTCTTTCCGGTGTTGCTTCTTCGGGTTAGTTCCGATAACGTCGTGTTGTGAGGATTCATTCGACTACGTCCGTTTATCTTGTTCATGGACTCGTTCTTCTTCCTTGCGGGATCTCAGGCAAGATGATCATACCCTCGAAATCACTTCTATCTTTGCTTGCTAGATGCTCGCTCTTTTGCTATGCCTATGCTACGATACCTACCACTTGCTTATCATGCCTCCCATATTGTTAAGCCAAGCCTCTAACCCACCTTATCCTAGCAAACTGTTGTTTGGCTATGTTACCGCTTTGCTCAGCCCCTCTTATAGCGTTGGTAGTTGCAGGTGAAGATTGGAGTTTTGTTCCTAGTTGGAACTTGGATATTTTGTTGGGATATCACAATATCTTTTATTTAATTAATGCATCTATATACTTGGTAAAGGGTGGAAGGCTCGGCCTTATGCCTGGTGTTCGGTTCCACTCTTGTCGCCCTAGTTTCGTCATATCGGTGTTATGTTCCCGGATTTTGCGTTGCTTACACAGTTGGGTTATAATGGGAACCCCTTGACATTTCGCCTTGAATAAAACTCCTCCAGCAAGGCCCAACCTTTGTTTTACCATTTGCACTAACAACCCGCCACCTTCCCTTGGGTTCTGCAGACTCAAGGGTCATCTTTATTTTAACCCCCCGGGCTAGCGCTTCTCTAAGTGTTGGTTGGAAATGGGCAGCCTGCGGGGCCACCTCGGGGAAACTCGAGGGCTAGTTTTACTCGTAGCTTGACCTATCCGGTGTGCCCTCAGAACGAGATATGTGCAGCTCCTATCGGGATTTGTCGGCACATCCGGGTGGCTTTGCTGGACTTGTTTTACCATTGTCGAGGATGTCTTGTAACCGGGATGCCGAGTCTGATCGGATTGTCTTGGGAGAAGGAATATCCTTCGTTGACCGTGAGAGCTTGTGATGGGCTAAGTTGGGACACCCCTGCAGGGATTGAACTTTCGAAAGTCGTGCCCACGGTTATGGGCAGATGGGAATTTGTTAATGTCCGGTTGTAGAAAACCCGAAGTTGATCTTAATTAAAATACATCAACCGCGTGTGTAACCGTGATGGTCTCTTCTCGGCGGGGTCCGGGATGTGAACACGATGTTGGAGTTATGCTTGACGTAGGTTGTTCTAGGATCACTTCTTGATCATAGTTTCTCGACCGTGCTTTGCCTTCTCTTCTCGCTCTCTTTTGCATATATGTTAGCCACCAAATATGCTAGTCGCTTGTTGCAGCTCCACCTCATACCTTTTACCCTTCCTATAAGCTTAAATAGTCTTGATCGCGAGGGTGTGAGATTGCTGAGTCCCCGTGACTCACAGATACTTCCAAAACCAGTTTGTAGGTGCCGATGAAACCGTGCAGGTGACGCAACCAAGCTCAAGGAGGAGCTAGTTGAAGATCGTGTTTGTTATGATGTTCCATTTCTAGTTGATCAGTAGTGGAGCCCCATTGGGACAATCGGGGATCTGTGTAGCATTTGGGGTAGTCTTCTTTTATTTTGGTTTCGGAGTCGGACCTTGATTGTATTTGATTGATGTAATGCTTTATTCATGTATTGTGTGAAGTGGCGATTGTAAGCCAACTATGCATTTTTTTCCCTGGTGTATTACATGGGTTGTGTGAATATTACCTCACTTGCGACATTGCTTTCAATGCGGTTATGCCTCTAAGTCGTGCTTCGACACGTGGGAGATATAGCCGCATCGAGGGCGTTACAAGTTGGTAATCAGAGCCTTCCCCGACTTAGGAGCCCCCTGCTTGATCGAATTGCTGGCATTGTTGAGTCTAGAAAAATGTTTTGAGTCTTATAGGATTATATATATCGGAGAGTAGGATTCTTTTTACCCCTCAGTCCCTTCGTCGCTCTGGTGAGGCATCCTGACGTAGAGTTTTGACTCTTCTCTTCTAAAATTTCACTAAAAAATTTTTAGGATCACGCGGGTATCTTGGAATCATTCCGATGGTTTTGTGACGAGAACATTGTTCTTGGTGCCTCCTGACATTTAGGGGTTGTGGCAGTATCCCGGGGAGTTGAGCTCCGAGGTGTTGTCGTCACAATTTTATCGTTGCAGTTCTGGAATACCTGAGTTTCGCCGACAACGAAAATCTCTTTTATGCAGTTGTTGGTGAGATAACCTCGACGCCACCCAGTACTGGGGCGGGAGTTCGGGAGTATCGCCATAACTCGTATAATGGATGCTTTTCGAAGGTTGAGGTAAATGATTTCCAAAGGTTTCTTGGTTATGTGTTGAAGGATGGATACAGATGGATGTAGGATTTGTTAGTTTTGGGTGACATATTATGCTTCCCCTGTATCCCCAACACCTGATTGCATAACCGGAAAATTTCGGGAGTTTATAAGTGGGAATTCAAGTAGCTCTTAGGATATCTTTCCGACAGATGTATGATATGAAATTGGGGTTCGACGTCTAGTGGTCCGCCTATCCACGGTTGGTTTTACAGTGGTCTCGTTGTGTCTTAAAGAGTCCTTGGCTATGCTGACTCGGGGACGCTTCGTATGTCATGTGCACTGCCTTGTACATGATGGTGTTGTACGATCGAGCCCGTGTAGGCCCCACCACGAAAACTTCGGACGAAATCTCTATCATATGTTTGTTCCGGCTTATTTTGCAAGCCAATCATTTGTTTTGTTTTGAGTTGTGGTATTCGAGTTGCTTCAAAGTCAAATATTGATTCCATACCCTTTCCTAAGTGGTGTTCTCATACTCCTATGTGAATACTAATCCTTCATGATAATCGAGTTTGTCATGTCAATCCTTCTCAACCGGCGTGTTTCTCTTCAAGTGGATCCGATCATTTTCAACATCTGCATGATCAATTCAATTCATTTCAACAGTGTTTGTTTCATCCGTCCCAAATTGCCTTTGTTTTCCCGCCCTCCCACCCGTTGTTTTCTTCAAGGACTCAGATTTCTTATTCAAGCTCTACAAGTTTATCATTCTTCCTTTGTTTTCTTCTCTGGTGGATTCAAATCAAGTTTTTGGTGTTGATTAGATTCCTTTCATTGTTGCAAATGTTTTCTCATGCCAGTGCACCTCTTAATCATTCACCTCCTGCTATACATTTGTTCCGGAGTGCCGAAGATAGCTCATAAGATTCGTGTTTCCACTCTGCATTCGTTCAAGGTCTTTCAAGGATGTTATCTCATTCAAGTCTTTTAATTCAACCGGTGCAATCTCTCTCTTTAAATCATTTCAATGGTGTTTCTTTTGAGTGGGCCCTAACCCACAGGTCTTTACCCAGGATCTTACCTGACTCCTCTAATCTTCCCGGAGTTACTCTCAAATTCTTTTCCAAGTTTGACATAAGAATGATTTATCGTCAGTCAAATGACTTCTCCAAGATCTTTCAAATTCTTTTCATCGTTGGCTCAACCTTTCCATTTTTCATCCCGGAGTATCTCTACAATTCATGGTGGTGTTTCTTGTCGTCATTCTCGGATTTTGAAGACCGAAGAAGAGTTTTAGCTCCAAATCTTATCCGTTCTCTCAGAGATTCGCGATTCTAGCTTATTGTCATTCTCTCATAATTGTTTTTAAATTGTGAGAATTCTTTCCACCTATCCAGAGCAACTCAAGAGTCTTTTCAGTTTTGTTTCTTCAGAAGCCATCATCTCAGAATTATTCGCTCCAGCTTTTAGCTCTCGTAATCCAAATCTTACCAGTGCATCACTCAAATATTCTCTAATAAGTTCAAGATCTATTCATCCTCATGTATCAAATCCCCTCAAGTATCATCATTCGTTTTCCAATTCTTTTCGGTGATTTGTGTCCTTGCCACTTTCATTTTTCAATTCTTACGGTGGTCCATTCAAGAATTCTATTTCGTTGTTTTTTCTATCAATCCATTTGTTATTTCCAAATCCTACCGGTGGTTCATTTAAGACCTTTCCAAGTTGTCGCTATATCTCGCGTAATCCTTTCTACGAGAATAAGTAGCATGCCAAATCCGTTGCTTGTCATCAATTTAAATTGATTAAGGATAAGCATAATGTAATTCTTATTATTGTTTCATCCAAATGATTAATTTCTTATTCCGGAGGTTCATCATATCACATTTCTTGATTCGAGATGCTTCATCTTTTCTTTTTTGGAGTGGCAAGTTTTCCGCATTATCTCGTCATGAAGCTCCATTTAATCATTGCAAGGCTTCAACCTTATTCTTTCCATCCCTCATTTCGTTTGTTCGTTCTTTTCTTACCGAAATTCTTCATGGAGGTTCTACATGATTGGTTCATCAAGGATTTAATTCCTTCTCAATGAGTTTATTGAGATTCTTTTCAGATGAGCTCAAGCATTCTTCATCTTGCAATTTGGAGTGCAATTCTTTTTACCTTATCTTTTGAGGTGGTGTTATGTCATTGTTGACAATTTCCCTTCATGTTTCATGATTCACAAGTTATCAAGAGTGAGATATCTAAAAATACATCATTTTCTCTTCGTTCAAGACATCTTTTAATCCATCAATCTCTTCTTTGAAATTATCTTGGGTTATACTTCACCTAAAACTTTCCCTAAGGATTGTTGCTAATTATGGTGCTTATAAATGATCCAAGTTCTTCATTTATCCTCCCGGTGAAATAAGTTTCTTGTCTCCTTGTTGATATCAATCCAGTCTATTATTTCCGTTAGTGGCGGAACTTCACCTCATAGTTTTGAGATGTTCTCCATAAGCCCACTACAAGCTTATCCTTTTCGTTGTTGATAGTCCAACAACTCCGTTCTAGCATTTGTTGTAAGCGTGCTCTCTCAAGATCTTGTTCCCCTTCGTTCATTCCATTCCATTCTTACTTTTGTTCTGGAGGCTTTGTGATGTTGCTCTCTTCACTCATCATCTAGAATTGTGAAGATCATGTTCTTTCCTTTGCTTATCCATTTAACCGGAGTGTCATGCCCTCTTTTCAAGTTCCTCCCATTTTATCAACTTTTGCCCCCTTCTCAACCGGAGTGCCGTCTGAAAATCGTTCTTACCCATTGTGCCTTTCTTTCAATAGTTCCGGAGGCACTGTGTTGTTGATTTCATCAAGTATCTTCTCATCTTGTCAAGTTCATGTTCAATTCCTTCCATTTTCAATCGGAGTGCTGCCCAAATTATACCATTCTTTTTTCCCTCTCTATCTTGTTTTAACCAGAGTGTTGTCGTAATTGATCCTTATCGCTCCTTGTACATCTCGTTTCTACCGGAGTGCTTGCATGTACTTCTTGTCCATTGCAACCCTTTTTCTTTGTTATTCTTTTCTAACGAAGTGTGTTCAACTTTGTTTCTCTCCATTGTATTCTTATTTCTAATTGTTTAACCTCGCAAGGTTCTTTGGTTTCACTCATTGATCTAAGAAGCAACTTTGTTTTACCTCTTCCTCTTCCGTTTTCTATCCGGTGCCATCCTAGATCTCGGGACGAGATCCTCTCGTAGTGATGGAGTGTTGTAACGCCCCGAGACCGATGCTCGAGAAGACTTCCATATATTTCGGGTTTCGCCATGTGTTTCATTTTTGCCTGCCCTTTTATTTTTGCATTGCAACATGTCATCATGCCATCATCTCATAAACCTTTTGCAACTCAACTAAATAAATGGCATGGATCTTTGATCCATTTAAATCGAGGGAATTCACATGGTGATTCTCTTTAAAACATATCATCTCGATATTTAGAGAGCTATAGTAAATATTCCATTTATTTGGAATTAACCATAACACACTTGCATATTAATTCCTTTGGCCTTTTCTTCTTCAAGTGTTGACTCTCTAACCATGCCTTATATCCTTTTGTCATTTTCCGGAGCTCCACCTAGAATTTCATCATTTTTGGTCACTCCAAAAACCTCGTCCCAGTTCAAGCCCATTTGAATTAAATTCAAATGAGTTTGAAATCTTTTGTTTGATCTGGCTTTTTCTATTTTTCTCAGAACGAGCATATTTTTGTGAGTTCGGGAAAATTATCCCCATGCTCAAAATCCTTCCCTAACCCTCTCTTTCTTTTCCTCTCTCTATTTTTTTCTCTTAAAGGTTTAAGTGTTTAAAGAGAGAGGGAGGAGAGAGTCCAGGCCACCCTTCCCCCGTAGCCCAACCAGCCTTGCAGGCCCATTGGCACCAAAGCCCAGCCGGCACCCCCACTCCTATTCTAACCCTAGCCCGATCAAAAACCCCTCTCGCTCCCCTACTCAACCTCCAATGCCTCCAGGAGCTCGTTCCCCTCTCCCTCCCGCGAGCGCATCTCTCCCTCGATCTCATCTCGCTCTAGCGCCGCCACTCCCCTTCCCGATCACCACGCCCACGCTCTCTCTCCTCTCGCTCGGGCGCACGCAGGTCCAGGAGCCTCAGCGCTCGCCCGATCCATGGCTGCCTCGTCTCGCAAGTCCGCCTCGTCGTTTTTGGCAGGAGCAGCAGGTCCCATGGCCGCCAGCCCCCGTAGTGCCAGGCCGGCCCGCCGCTGCCATCGCGAGCCTGTGTCCCCGACAACTACCGTCGCCCCGCCTCTCCTGCACGCCGCCCTGCACCCTCGCGCCCCAAGCTCTGCACGCCGCCCCGCCTCCAAGTTCGTCGCCACCGACAGCAGCAGCAGGTGCTGCACCCTCTCGTCGCTGAGACCCGTCGTCCCCGCGCTCCTGTCGTCTTGCCGGACGGGGAGAAGTTGCCTCGTCTCTGGCCAGAACAAGCCTTTCCTGACCTCCTCTCACCAGATCCAGCGGCACCGTGGCCTAGCCTCTGCTTCGAGCAGGCGGAGGAGGCGCGTTAGCCTTGATCCCCTTCCTCCTTTTTGTTTCGTGGTCGCGTTGACCTGAGGACGTCCTCCCCGACGCCCTTGCCGCTGCTAGACCATCTTGGTGCCTTCAAGGAGTACCGTGGCCTTCACCGAGAGCCTTGGGATCATCAAGAACGCCAAGTACCAGGATGACGATGACCCATCAAGTTCATCTACGTGCGTGTACCAGTACGACGGAGACCTTGGATGCACCAAGTTCCACTACCGCAGACTAGTACGACTACCGTCGCAAGAATCGAGAATGGCAAGTCCGAAGACCCAAGTACCATGACGCCAAGGTCGATCTCGAACGTTGACGAGGTTCCAATAAGACCCTCGACGTGTACGGCTATAATGTGAATGTGTACCCGACGACCCCGGAGACCTATGTTACACCAAGTACCACGACGACCTTCGACTTGTACCCCTACATCGCACCGAAACATCGAGTTCCTCGCCGAGACCCCGAACATTTACGGAACCTTGTGCGACTATGGATGTGAACGACCACCGTCGAACCCAAGTTGCTCGGATTCGTCAAGTTCCTCTACGAAAATGTTGTACGACTACTTCCGTGGCCGAAGGCCTGTGTACAACTACCGTCGCCATGGACGACTACTTCCTCTACTTCCTCTACGAGCCCGAACCACTCCGAGAATGCACTTGGAAGGTGTAACCGCCGAGACGATGACCCGTGGACGAAAGCATGTGTTGTATGAGATGCATGTTTAGTTGTTGTTTACGCCCGTGGACGTTAGTGGTTCCTCCTCGTTGCCATGCCGTCGTTGACTCGTGGGAACCCGCTAACCAGGATCACCCCACCATCTTTTGCACGCTCCCGCCACACTTTCTTTTGCACCGACGTCTCACTGAGTTGTCGGAATCGGAACATTGCCATGGCACCATTTTGTTATCGTCGCCGTGGCACCCCTTTCTTTCTACCATGGTGACAAATGCTCTCATCACACTCATGTCAACTTTTTATAAAAATTGCATAAAACTTGTTCATGTCATCCGCATCATGATAACAACAATTAAAATGTTTATATTCTTGTTGCAATAAATTACTAAGACATATGGGGATTTACCGGATTCGTTATTTGTTATATCCGGCCCCATTTAAATTGATTATATAGTATAGTTTTGTTATGCTTCACCTCTTGCCATGCTAACAACATTTAATATTGTTGAGTACATAAACGAGATCGAACTAAATAAGTCATGTGGTGTTTCGTCAAATATGCAACGAAGTTGCATATTGAGCTCCACTTAATTTGTAGGATTGTTTGTGCACTTTGCCATGCCGTGCTTCATTATACCGGACATGCATCATACTTGATTGTGCATCATGCCATGTTCATGTGTTGGTTGTTTACTATGTTGTTTGCTTCTTTCTGGTGTTGCTTCTTCGGGTTAGTTCCAATAACGTCGTGTTGTGAGGATTCATTCGACTACGTCCGTTTATCTTCTTCATGGACTCGTTCTTCTTCCTTGTGGTATCTCAGGCAAGATGACCATACCCTCGAAATCACTTCTATATTTGCTTGCTAGATGCTCGCTCTTTTGCTATGCCTATGCTACGATACCTACCACTTGCTTATCATGCCTCCCATATTGTTAATCCAAGCCTCTAACCCACCTTGTCCTAGCAAACTGTTGTTTGGCTATGTTACCGCTTTGCTCAGCCCCTCTTATAGCGTTGGTAGTTGCAGGTGAAGATTGGAGTTTTGTTCCTTGTTGGAACATGGATATTTTGTTGGGATATCACAATATCTCTTATTTAATTAATGCATCTATATACTTGGTAAAGGGTGGAAGGCTCGGCCTTATGCCTGGTGTTTTGTTCCACTCTTGCCGCCCTAGTTTCCGTCATATCGGTGTTATGTTCCCGGATTTTGCGTTCCTTACACGGTTGGGTTATAATGGGAACCCCTTGACAGTTTGCCTCGAAACGGGCAGCCTGCGAGGGCACCTCACGGAAACTCGAGGGCTGGTTTTACTCGTAGCTTGACCTATCTGCTGTGCCCTGAGAATGAGATATGTGCAGTTCCTATCGGGATTTGTCAGCACATCCAGGTGGCTTTGCTGGACTTGTTTTACCATTGTCGAGGATGTCTTGTAACCGGGATGCCAAGTCTGATCGGATTGTCTTGGGAGAAGGAATATCCTTCGTTGACCGTGAGAGCTTGTGATGGGCTAAGTTGGGACACCCCTGCAGGGACTGAACTTTCGAAAGCCGTGCCCGCGGTTATGAGCAGATGGGAATTTGTTAATGCCCGGTTGTAGAAAACCCGAAGTTGATCTTAATTAAAATACATCAACCGCGTGTGTAACCATGATGGTCTCTTCTCGGTGAGGTCTGGGAAGTGAACACGGTGTTGGAGTTATGCTTGACGTAGGTTGTTCTAGGATCACTTCTTGATCATAGTTTCTCGATCGTGCTTTGCCTTCTCTTCTCGCTCTCTTTTGCGTATATGTTAGCCACCAAATATGCTAGTCGCTTGCTGCAGCTCCACCTCATACCTTTTACCCTTCCTATAAGCTTAAATAGTCTTGATTGCGAGGGTGTGAGATTGCTGAGTCCCCGTGACTCACAGATACTTCCAAAACCAGTTTGCAGGTGCCGATGAAACCGTGCAGGTGACGCAACCGAGCTCAAGGAGTAGCTAGTTGAAGATCGTGTTCATCATGATGTTCCGTTTCCAGTTGATCAGTAGTGGAGCCCTGTTGGGACGATCGGGGATCTGTGTACCATTTGGGGTAGTCTTCTTTTATTTTGGTTCCGGAGTCGGAACTTGATTGTGTCTGATTGATGTAATGCTTTATTCATGTATTGTGTGAAGTGGCGATTGTAAGCCAACTATGTATTTTTTCCCTTATGTATTACATGGGTTGTGTGAAGATTACCTCACTTGCGACATTGCTTTCAATGCGGTTATGCCTCTAAGTCGTGCTTCAACACGTGGGAGATATAGTCGCATCGAGGGCGTTACAATCTGGGAGAATGCATCCAAGCTTTGGCGATAGCCATGGCAGACGTCGAGGAGGTCGACAGCGGTGCGGAGCCATAGGGGGCATCACCGCCGGGAAAGGGTGGCTGTCCTCGCCCGATATTTGATTGGGAGGACGGATATAATGACTATCAACATATCATCGGGGAGGTTGTTGATGAAATCTAGGCCTGTTGGAGTCGCTTGCGGTTCTTTCTCGACCTGCCTCCGCTTGTTGGCAGCCTCGTTCTCCACCTCGCCGACGGGGACGGAAACCTTTATCTCCGTATTCATGCCGTGCTCCGGTGCTTTAGCAGCCCCGGCGTCGCCACTCCCTCCGTTGGGGTGCTTCGGCGGCATCCTCGTACAATGATGGCTTTGAGGACTCAGCGCGGTGTCGACGATGCGGGCGGAGAGAGAGAGGAATTGTGTGTGTGGAGAGGATGGGGGGTGCGGCCGCTCGGCAGCGCCATTAATATAGACCAGTGGGAGCGACGCGGGCGGCGGTCCAAGGCTGTATCGCTTCCCGGTGAGAACGACTGCTTAATCTCTAGTATGAATGAAATCTATGCTTAATTACTGAATTTTAGTATCAAAAAATAGATATTGCTATTGATTTTTAGCTGCATATTTTGACAAATCGCAGTGTCTCTTGGCTTAGCACCAAAGTCTGGCTTTAATTTGCATACCGTAATCTGAACCGTTTGCATTGAAGAGAAACACAGATCCTGCATTGAACAACATGTACGCTTCCGGGTGAGCCTGCGCACCGGACTGCACTCGCACGCCTCCCGTTCAGTCAAGCAGCTGTCCTCACGACACCTCCTATAGCCATTAAAACCAAGACACGTGGCGTCACGTGAATGGTTAACAGAACGCACATGGTTTGGATTATACAAACGTTTGAGATATTAAAGTGGCAGCTATTTTTTCAAAATGCCTTTGTTTGCTGTCATTATTCATGTGCGCCTTCTCTCAAAATGGACACGAGAAATACCACAGAATGCCGGGTTCCCTTCCATGATAGAATGCCAAGTTTCATGAATTTCAGACGAGTTTTAGATTTACTAGAATTTAAAAACAAAGTATCTCAATGTTTTGCCGGCAATCAACGGTGCGCTGGTGTTTGAAATTCATTCCCATTTCTTGCATGGGACCTAAGCATGCACCCAAGGACACAGATTTGTTTTTTCAACCAATTTATATGCACTGGAGCATGTGGATGTAGTTCAAATTTGAATTATGCACATAAATACATTCTAACCTCAGTTAATGCATAAAAATGTCCAAACGAACCCCAAAAAATCACATAAAATGACACAACACTCCTGTTTTTCTATGTTGACATGAGAAAAAATTTGGAAGCAATAAGAGGAAATGGATATTGTTTCGTGCCCAAAGGTGGGACGTTCCCTACCGAAATAGTCATTCTTGTTGTGAGAAGCTCTAGTTTGTGAGAGGCATATACCCAAAACTGCCCCAAATCAGACAAAAAATTTACAACGGCATGTTGATGCCACTCCATGATAGCATGCCAAGTTTCATGAATTTCAAACAAGTTTTAGATTTACTAGAATTTAAAAACTAGGTATCTCAATGTTTGCGGCTGAGTGACGGTGGCAGGGTATTTGACATTCATTCCCATTTCTTGCATGGGACCTAAGCATGCGCCCAAGGACACATATTTTATTTTTCAACCAATTTATATGCACTGGAGCATGTGCATGTTAGTTCAAATTTGAATTATGCACATAAATGCATCGAAAACTCACTTAATGCGTAAAAATGTCCAAACAAACCCCGAAAAATCACAAAAAATAACACAACACTCCTGTTGTTCTATGTTGACACGAGAATTTTTTTTAAAGCAATAAGAGGCAATGGATATCGTTTTGTCCCCAAAGGTGGGGCGTTCCCTACCGAAACCATCATGCTTCTTGTGAGAAGCTCTGGCTTGTGAGAAGCATATACCCAAACCTACCTCAAATGGGATAAAAAAATTACGACGACATGTTGATGCCGCTCCATGATAGCATGCCAAGTTCCATGAATTTCATACGAGTTTTGGATTTACTAGAATTTAAAAACCACGTATCTCAATGTTTGTGGCTGAGTGACGGTGGCAGGGTGTTTGACATTCATTCCCATTTCTTGCATGGGACCTAAGCATGCACCAAGGACACATATTTGATTTGTCAACCAATTTATATGCACTGGAGCATGTGCATGTAGTTTAAATTTGAATTATGCACATAAATGCATTGAAAACTCACTTAATGCATAAAAATGTCCAAACGAACCCCAAAAAATCACAAAAAATAACACAACACTCCTGTTGTTCTATGTTGACACAAGAAAAGTTTTGAAAGCAATAAGAGGCAATGGAGAACGTTTCGTCCCCAAAGGTGGGGCGTTCCCTACTGAAACCATCATGCTTCTTGTGAGAAGCTTTGGTTTGTGAGAAGCATATAGCAAAACCTGCCCCGAATGGGACAAAACATTATCATGGCATGTTGATGCCGCTCCATGATAGCATGCCAAGTTTCATGAATTTCAGACGAGTTTTGGATTTACTAGAATTTAAAAACCAGGTATCTCAATGTTTGCGGCCGAGTGACGGTGGCAGGGTGTTTGACATTCATTCCCATTTCTTGCATGGGACCTAAGCATGCACCCAAGGACAAAAGATTTGATTTTTCAACCAATTTATATGCACTGGAGCATGTGCATGTAGTTCAAATTTGAATTATGCACCTAAATGCATTGAAAAATCAGTTAATGCATAAAAATGTCCAACGAACCCTGAATAATTCTTATTCTTTTATGACACACATATAGTTGCATGTTCACTTCAGATAAAAGGTCTAGCAATTGAAACACCGTCCATGGCCGCTGTGACCCCATTATGTGATTCAAATCGAGACGAAAAATCAAGTAGATCCCACATAGTTTATTATAACCAACCGTGTGAGATGCAGCACAAAATATCTTGGTGCGACGGCTACAGTCCACAGGCCGCTCTGAATAGGGGACCGTGTCTGATGACACTTTGCGCGCCAGTTTTTTCGCTGAAGCGATTCCAAATTTTTGGCTTCCATGGAAATATCTACCTCCCCGCCCCCTCCCCCTTACCAAAAGCCACGTTTCCCGTGTTTTCGCCTTCCTTTCTAGGTTGAATCCTTCACCCCTTGCTTGCAGCGCCGCCTCCTCACCGGCGACCCTCCTTCACACTGCTCGGCCTCGCCTATCCAAGCAGGTAATCCACACCTGACACCTATCGTCCTCCTCCTTCCACATCCCACATGCCCCAACCGTCGGCGCGAGCGCAAAACCTTCCACCCAAATCATCGACCCCTCCACCAAATAAGCACCGACCTAAGCCATGGTGCACGCAGTATAGCCAGGATCTCAAGGAGCATTTGGCAGCAGAGAAGCAAATCGCGGTCGCATGCACGGATGAGGTCATGATGGCTGCCATTCGTGCCGACCCCCAGATCTTGGAGGAGAACCTCTCCATCAAGGACACCGTTGACGCCTCGCACACCAACGCCCCGACGCGGTTGGCTGCTTTAAACGACAGTTCGTGGCGTTTTCTCAAGGCCACTATCAGTGCCTTCGACGAAGACTATGAGGTGTTTTCTCAGCGTGCACGTGCTTACCTCATCTCGAGAGCCAGCAGATTGGTGCCCGGCGCGGCTCAGGCAACTCACCACTACAACGAGGGCAACCACGATGTGGAGGTCTCGCCCTCTTCCATGTCCAAGGAGCCAATGGTCATCAATATATCCGATAATGAGGAGTAGCTTGTCTTATTAGCTCACTATAAGGACCCATATTCAGTTTGCTAGCTGCTGCCTTTCCTTAACAAATTCTAGTGAATTGTGATATCTACTTTTACCACGCAATCTTCTGCTATAGTGTATATGTTCTATATGTCATGCAATGTGGTGTTCAGTTAACTGCTTGGTTCAATTCTGCAAATGTGATGTTCAATTCTTCAGGATGCAATATTTCCAAGTTGTTATGCATGCTTGGTTTGGTTAACTACCTGATCTTCTATTACGAGTATGTTATATTATGCAATTTGGTGCCCAGTTAATGTTTGGTTCATTTGTTGTCATGTTTAGTTAACTGCTTGGTTCAATTCTGCAATGCGATGTTCAACTGTTGTGGCTGCATTCTGTTATTGTATACCATGTGAGAAATAAATAGAATTTGGCTGCACTTAATACATGAGAAACACTAGCACACATGCCCGTGCGTTGCAACGGGATAATAATGCCTCTAGCTCAATATAAGAATGGATCAAGATCCTCACATGACCGTATTCTCTAGTTCAGCATGGCACCCTTTAATTAGAGCCAAACCAGTAGATTCTGTTGTATTTACACGTGCCCACAATTTCTTTGAATTACAATTAACCTGCATATTGTTTTTTATTGGCATATGGAAGCTATCATTGTTAATAATTTATGGCACCCCTTATTCTGGACAAGCCAACTGAGCTCGATGTGCGAGATGAGGAGCAGCCAAGGATGGGAGTGATCAAACCACTACCTTAAAGAGCCGACCACATGTTGCTAGCCACAAAAACAAACACGTCCTGCTAACCAATGGTCAGCATGAACATTGAAGAATATAATGCAACGTCCGCTTCAAAACATTTTTATTTATTTTTAATCTTTTCAGACATTGATTACTATCAACTGCCAAATATACTTGGCAACATGAACAATTTTCCAAATTACGAACATTTTTTTTGAAAATTCCGTACATTTCAAAAAACACTAACAAAATTTTGAACGGAACATTTGTTGAAATTCACAAACATTTCTTAAAAGCATGAAGGTTTTATAAAGTATGATATTTTTTTAATTTGTTTACAATTTTGGAAAATGAGAACATATTTTGAACATATAGAAGAAATTTAGATAATGTGCCTTTTAATGCAAAAAACATTTTCAACTCTCTCAACATATCACTAAAAGAAGAATATTTTTAAATTTTGTAACTTTTTTAAATCTTCAACAATTCGGCAAAAACACAAATATTTTTTCAAAAAATTCGAGTAATTTCTAAAATTTGGAATGACAAAAAATTTAAAATTGTAAAAAGTTTTTATAATGAACACAATTTTGGAATTCATAACATGAATTACCTAATATAATTGGCAACATGAAAAATCTTCCAAATTACGAACAATTTTTTTAAAATTCCATAGATTTTAAGACAAAGATAGATCAAAAAATTTGAACGGAACATTTCCGGAAATTCACATAAATTTCTTAAAACACGAACCTTTACAAAAAATACTATTATTTTTTAAGTTGTGAACAATTTTTGAAAATGGGAATATATTTTGAAAATTCAGAAGAATTTTGAAAAATGTGTTTCTTCAATGCAAACATTATTTTCAATTTTTACACATATCACTAAAACAAAATATTATTCGAATTTGGAACATTTGTCAAATGATATTTTTTTAATCTTGTTTGTTTAAATAAGAACATTTTTTAGAAGAATGGGAGTATTTTTTTTAAATTTTGAGCAATTATTGGCATGACAAAAGAAATCCAAACATTTTTTAGAATAGGAACACATTTTTTAATTCATAACATTTTACGAAATTTTGAATAAAAATTGAAATTGCATACATTTTTTGAAAATTTCGAATTTTGGAAAAAGGTGAAAAGTAGACATAGAATGGGGAAAATAAAAAAGAAACAGGAACTACAAAGAGAAAGGAACATAAAAGAAATATTGGAACAGAACACAGACAGAAATGGGCCGCCGAGTCTTGGGCGCTCTGTGCGTAACTAAACTATTTGTCGCATTGTGCGGGAAATATGATTTTTTATTGCTGCGTGGGAAGGGAAAACTGGGCTGACTTTACTGGGCCATAGCTCGCGCGGCCCACGCATGTAATTCTACAAAAATCGTTTTTCCTTTGCTAACAGACGACGGAAAAAGTTTAGTACCACCTCAGATAGAAAAAAAATCTTTTAATGGTGAATGGATGAAAAAATTAGAGGAATGCACCTTGCTTTATTAGTAGGTATAGATATACAAGTGCTATATTTCCTAGTTCGTAATCATGCTTGGTTTGGATAAATGGGTTTTCCATGTGGCTTGAATTAATTTGATGAATCTGCAGTGTGCTTATTTTTCATCAACATATTTTACTGATAGCATGCGAACCCTTACTTAACCTGATGACTAACTACCTTATATGTGTTGCAGGGAAACAATGGGAAGCACTGAGGTTTACAAGATGGTACTAACTATTATACCTTGCCTTTTTTATTCATTTGCCCCATTTACAATATAGAGACGATATTTATACACATCCTTGTTTTCAGGGTTCACTGATGATTACCTCACAAACCACCTCTATGGTCAGGAGGCGAGGAAAGTTTTCATACAACACCCACAGTTCAATATTGAATTGTTCCTGAAGAGGTCAAAGGATGGACAGTCAATCATCCATAGGCACTGGCCTAAAGTTGCAAAGACCTTCAACATGAATGAAGGCTCAATATTCGCCTTCCGCTTCAGCAGTTTTCCAGATCAGATGCATCTCTCTATGTACCGTCTATGATGCTAATTTCGAAAGGTTCTAGAAGTTGCATGTGAAACTTGCTGCTGGTGCAGTTGTGTAATGGGGTAGCTGAGTGCTGAAGCTATATCATGTTGTACTCCGATGTATTTCAATTATGAAATCTTGTTTCCTTAATATGGAAATGGAATATATTATGTGCTTAATATGAATGTCAATTAGAATAGTAAATGGATTATTAATAATAGGGCAATTTGCTCGCTAATTGGACAATTAGCTTGCAAATTGGGTTTTCCTATTGCAAACGGTTAATGAGAAAACATCGTGGGCGATGACCTCAGGAAACGCACACAGTTTCTCGGAATAAACCATGTTGGATCAATGAACAATCACACATGACATTCTCTTGAAAACTATTTGCGTTACGCCACCTTTCGCCAACGTTTTCCTTGGAGTGACTGTGCGGGATGTATATACGAACGGAAACGTTTACCGGTGACTGAATGTGTGGGATGTACTTATGACCAGAAATGATTTCGCCTGTATAATTGTATTTTTTTGCACTACTGCACGTATTTCTGTATTTGAGTGCTCGCCAGTCGCACACGACCTCATTTTGCCAAGGGTGTGTGCTAGGAGGGCATGTCCCCGATGGTTTCTCGGTCGTGTGGGAAGGACCCCCCCTATCGCCCACACTCACTTGGCGACGGTTCCGACTGTCGTCACGAAAAGGGGTTAAAAACCGTTTATTTAGCACCAACGTGTACCATTGTGATACTAATCCGGATGACTCTAAGTCGCAAACCCGATATGTATTTATATTCAATGGTGGAGCTGTCAGTTGGTGCAGTTCCAAGCAGAGCATCATGGCGGGATCTACGTGTGAGGCGGAGTACATAGCTACTTCGAAAGCAGCAAATGAAGGAGTTTGGATGAAGGAGTTCATATCCGATCTAGGTGTAATACCTAGTGCATCGGGTCCAATGAAAATCTTTTGTGACAATACTGGAGCAATTGCCTTAGCGAAGGAATCCAGATTTCACAAGAACCAAACACATCAAGAGACGCTTCAACTCCATCCGCCATCTAGTCAAGGAGGGAGACATAGAGATTTGCAAAATACATACGGATCTGAATGTTGCAGACCCGTTGACTAAGCCTCTTCCACGAGCAAAACATGATCAGCACCAAGACTCCATGGGTGTTAGAATCATTACAATGTAATCTAGATTATTGATTGTAGTGCAAGCGGTAGACTGGAGGAAATATGCCCTAGAGGCAATAATAAAGTTGTTATTTATATTTCATTATATCATGATAAATGTTTATTATTAATGCTAGAATTGTATTAACCGTAAACTTGATACATGTGTGAATACATAGACAAAATAAAGTGTCCCTACTATGCCTCTACTTGACTAGCTCGTTAATCAAAGATGGTTAAGTTTCCTGACCATAGAAATGTGTTGTCATTTGATGAACGGGGTCACATCATTAGGAGAATGATGTGATGGGCAAGACCCATCCTTTATCTTAGCATAATGGTCATTAAGTTTTATTGTTATTGCTTTCTTCATGACTTATACATATTCCTTTGACTATGAGATTATGTAACTACCGAATACCGGAGAAACACCTTGTGTGCTATCAAACGTCACAACGCAACTGGGTGATTATAAAGATGCTCTACAGGTGTCTTCGAAAGGTGTTTGTTGGGTTGGCATAGATAGAGATTAGGATTTGTCACTGCGAGTATCGGAGAGGTATCTCTGGGCCCTCTCGGTAATGCACATCATGATAGGCCTTGCAAGCAATGTGACTAATGAGTTAGTTGCGGTATGATGTATTACGGAACGAGTAAAGAGACTTGCTGGTAACGAGATTGAACTAGGTATGAGGATGCCGACGATCGAATCTCAGGCAGGTAATATAACATACCGATGACAAGGGGAATAACATATGTTGTCATTGTGGTTTGACCTATAAAGATATTCATTGAATATGTAGGAACCAATATGAGCATCCAGGTTCCGTTGTTGGTTCTGGATCGGAGATGTGTCTCGGTCATATCTACATAGTTCTCGAACCTATAGGGTCCGCACGCTTAGCGTTTGATGACGATTTGTATTATGAGTTATGTGTTTTTGTGACCGAATATTGTTTGGAGTCCCAGATGAGATCACGGACATGACGAGGAGTCTCGAAATGGTCGAGAGGTAAGGATTGACATATTGGATGATGGTATTCGGACACCGGAATGGTTCCTAAGTGTTTCGGGTATTTTTCGGAGTACCGGGAGGTTACTGGAACCCCCCGGGAAAGCAATGGGCCAACATGGGCCATAGCGGAGAGAGAGGGGATCCCACAAGGGGTGCCCCCCATGGGATGTCCAAATTGGACAAGGGAAGGGGCGCCCCCCCCCTTGGGCTATCCGAATTGGACAAGGGGAGGGGGCGCGGCCCCCCTTTCCTCCCCCTCTCCCTCTCCTTCCCCCTTTTGCCCCTCCGAAAGAAGGAAGGGGAGCCAACTTGGACTAGGAGTCCTAGTCAGTTTCCCCCCATGGCATGCCCCCTTAGGCCGGCCTCCTCCCCTCCTCCTTTATATAGGGGGGCAGGACGGCACCCCAAAGCACATCAATTGTTATCTTAGCCATGTGCGGTGCCCCCCTCCACAGTTTACTCCTGTGGTCATATTGTCGTAGTGCTTAGGCGAAGCCCTATGCGGATCACATCACCATCACCACGCCATTGTGCTGGCGAAACTCTCCCTCGCAAGGTTGTTAGAATCGCAGTTCTATTATACGATTCTACGACTTTACGATCCAAACTTACCCATCTGATTCTACGGTTTTAGGTCATAAAATCTACGTTTCTACGATCCTGGTAGTGAAGATTCTACGATTTACGATTCTACCATCAGAGCTCCGATCCTATTCAAAATCACAATTATGACAATCTTACTCCCTCGACACTTTGCTGGATCAAGAGTTCGAGGGACGTCATCGAGCTGAACGTGTGCTGAACTCGGAGGTGCCGTACGTTCAGTACTTGATTAGTTGGATCACGAAGACGTTCGACTACATCAACCGCGTTAAGTTAACACTTCCGCTTTCGGTCTACGAGGGTACGTGGACACACTCTCCCCCTCTCGTTGCTATGCATCTCCTAGATAGATCTTGTTGCATGATTGTAGGATTTTTTTGAAATTGCATGCTATGTTCCCAACAACTCTCACTCTCAATATGGTGGCAAAAGTCGCTCAAGTCATCATACGTCACCGTGGTCGAAGGGAAAATCCCATGGTCAACCATCTCATAGTCGTCGTCGTGGATGAAGGCCGAAGATGGCACATCATCACTCTCATCGTGGATGAAGGCCAAAGATGGCACATCATCACTCTCATCATTGCTCATCATCGTGTCGCTTGCCTCCAAATCTTTATCCTTCTGTTGCTCCATAGTCATACTCGTCACCGCACCAACTACTGTAGGATGCTGCTAACGTGGCACTATGATTAGAGACCCTTCGACGAAACTGTGTGCGATGCAATAATCGCAAATGGTGGTGTAAATGAACCGTCAAAAAAGTGCAAAACGTTTGCGATGGCGGAGCCATCAAACACAATTCAGATTTTAGTTGCGTGTGTGATGCATGGCATATGATTTAGTTCAATGAACTATTTGCGGTGAGCCGGAACAAAAGAAACGAGCAGCCAGATGAAGGCGTGTGCGATATACAACATACAGTTCAGTCGGATGAACTGTTTGTGATGAGGAGGAACAATAGCAGCGGGTAGCTAGATAAAGGTGTGTGCGATTGAGGGCATACGCTTCAGAAGGATTAACTGTTTGTGATTAGGAAATAGAATAGAAATGGGTCAGCCAAATCAAGGTGTCTGTGATTGATGGCATACACTTCACACGGATGAACTGTTTGCGATTAGCCACAAGAAACTGAAACAGTTAGATAGATCAACGTGTGTGCGCTACACGGGCACACCCATTCTAATTAAAAGAAGCGTGCGCGATGGTAATAACAAGCGCGCACGGTTGTTGGAACAAGACATGTGCTGACATTGCCTATTGCGGTGTACCCTATGGTGGAAATACCACGTACGCGACCGAGAAGGCATACGTGCCCACGTTACGCCTTCCGGGAATAGTGTCGCACTTATAACCGTCAGTAAATTTTGAGCATGCGTCCTGTCACATTCCAAATTGCAAACATATTGACACCAATCAAAACCTAAACGGTTTCCCACTTAGGAGCATATTAGTACTAGGTTATAAATATTACTACTCCAAGATGACTGCACATTCCTCCTCAACTCCTCATCCACAAAAACAAACAAGTCATTCATCATCGTTCCCTTGCGTCGGCCATGGCCAGCATGAGTTCTGGGTCGAGAGATTGCCAACAGGGAGATGCGAGCATGGAAGCGGAAGCACGAGAGATGTCCCGCCTCACCGCAAATGCAGCCGGCATGTTCTGCCGCGTGGCTGTGGCAGCACAGATGTCTCGCCGCACCGCCGAAGCAGAACACAGGTCCTGTCGCGCCGTCGATGCGACAGACTGGTCTGGCTGTGCCGTGGAAGCAGAAGAGATGTCCCACCGCGCCGCGAATGCAGCAGAGATGTCCTCCCACGCCGCGGCAGCCTGGGAAAATATCTCGCGGGTAGGCAAGGACTCTTACAGGCGCATACATGCGATCGTCCATAGCCAGATGGATCAGATCTCCGGCTGGGCGAGGTTGCAGGAAGACATGAAAGCCTCTTTTGAACAGGCTACTGGCGTCATTCGGAAACTAAATGAGAGCAATGCGAAGCTCCGGGCCAAGCGCGACCTGCTCAGGGCAAAGATCGTCGGAAGTGTGGAGCAGCAGGAGGAGACCACTGCCTTGTTGAAGAGGACCGGCATCAACCTTGAGAAACTTATGGACGAGAATGCCATGTTGTGCATCAAGCACAGAAGGCTGGTGGAGGAATCCATGGATGCTCTCAAGCAGCATCTTGAGGACAAGAAAGAGCTCATTGCCGCTCGCCTTGGAGACTAGTTCCTGCGGCCTACAGCAATGCATCGATAAAGTAGAGATCTGCGAGCCAGATCGCTGCCTTCCTTATTCTTTTTCCCTTGTGTATTTCGGGCGTTGCCGCATGTGGCTTTTTTTAATTATGTTCCTTTTTTGCGGGGTTTTTATTTATGTTCCTAAATATGTAAGACAATTATTATCCATTGTCATCATCCTTATATTCATCATGCTTGCTATAAGTCACAGTCGATGCTATATAGGTCCATCGGATCTTACATCAAGATCCGTGCAGAACTTTCCTTTCAGATTTTCATTTTTCTCTCTTAAATCTCAGTCCAGTGAGACATATAGCCACGCCGTAGAAGAGGGGCTCGGGCGCCATTAATGGAGATGTCGGGAGGGAGGTGCGTGGTGGGTAGAGGTCAAAGGGCTCTCCTCCCGATGAGCATGCGTAGGGGTCCGATTGCACGCCTCCCGTACTCAAATAGCTACGCCGCACGGCACCTCCTAGCCAATAAAAAAGGGACGCGTGGCGGCACGTAATTGGTAAGTAGAACGCCCACGGTTTCAATAATACTTGTGTTTCCGATTTCTAACGTGAAAACACACTACAAAAAAACACACATCCGTGACATTTTGGGCCGAACGAATTCTTTTTCTGTCATACTTATGACACTTCTATGGTGACAGTTGTGACAAAACTTGGTATCATCATAGATGTGGTGGGGTCCTACTTCTATGACAAAAATGGGCTTTTCGTCCTGGGCGGGCCAGACACGCAGCTGTATGACATTCTTTGGGCCGTCCATGACGGAAAAAACCATGGTTGAAGCGAGGGCGAGGAAAATATCGGAGCATTCCCGGTTACGGTGGGTGGTCGGGGACGAGCGATGCGTGTTTCTCTCGTACACGCATGCGCGTGGGTGCAAGGCATTGGGCTCTAACTGAACCCGAGCGAGGCGTTGGGTTCTAAATGAACCCGAGCGATTGCACTGCAGGCTACGCGTTACTGAACCCGAGCGATCGATCGATGGCTATTAACTGAACCCGATTGAGCGATTCCTTCGCTATTGCTGCTAACTGAAGCCGATCGGTGCTGCCTCTAGATGAACAGTGAGTGTTGCTGCGGGGGGGGGGGGGGGGGGGGTGGATGAATAGTTCCTGGTGGCGCTGGATGAATAGGACCCTGTGGTGTTGCCTCTGGATGAACAGGACCCCGACCGATCGAGCCGGTTGGGGCTAGATGAACTGGACCCCGTGGAGGGCAGGATGAACAGGACCACTCCGTGGAGGGCTGGATGAACAGTAGATGGTGGAGGGCTGGATGAACAGTAGCCCGTGGAGGGGTGGTTGATTAGGAGCCCATGGAGAGGGCTGGTTGAACAGTAGCCGGTGGAGTAGCGTGCGGTGGAGGCTGGATGAACAGGAGCCCGTGGATGAACAGTCGCAGGTGGAGGCTAGAGGAGGTCGACGGTGGATGAACAATAGCCCATGGAGGCTGGAGGGGGTTAACGGTGGAGATGAACAGTATCCCGTGGAGTCCCGTTTTGCGGTATGCCACACCCCTCCCGATGAACAGTACCCCCGTTTCGACCGTAGCACTCCAACACAAGTACGTTTCCTCCATTTTGTGGTATGCCTGAAAGGATCGAGAAGAGGTGTCTAGAGGGGGTTGATTAGACACTAAGTACCAAAAGTTGCAGTTTTTAATTTCTTTAGGTTGAAGTGGAGTTTTGGCACAAGTTTAAGAAACACAATACATATCAAGCAAGCATGCAAAGAGTATATGAGCAGCAGAAAGTAAAGCATGCAACTTACAAGAATGTAAGGGGAAGGGTTTGGAGAATACAAACGCAATTGGAGACACGGATGTTTTTGTCGTGGTTCCGATAGGTGGTGCTATCGTACATCCACATTGATGGAGACTTCAACCCACGAAGGGTAACGATTGCGTGAGTCCACGGAGGGCTCCACCCATGAAGGGTCCATGAAGAAGCAACCTTGTCTATCCCATCATGGCCATTGCCCACGAAGGACTTGCCTCACTAGCGGTAGATCTTCACGAAGTAGGCAATCTCCTTGCCCTTACAAACTCCTTGGTTCAACTCCACAACCTTGTCGGAGGCTCCCAAGTGACACCTTAGCCAATCTAGGAGACACCACTCTCCAAGAAGTAACAAATGGTGTGTTGATGCTGAACTCCTTGCTCTTGTGCTTCAAATGATAGTCTCCCCAACACGCAACTCTCTCTCACAGGATTTGGATTTCATGGAAAGAAGATTTGAGTCGAAAGCAACTTGGTGAAGGCTAGAGATCAACATTCATATGGTGGGAATGGAATATCTTGGCCTCAACACATGAGTAGGTGGTTCTCTCTCAGAAAATGCGTATTGTAAGTGTAGGTATGTTCTGATGGCTCTCTCCATGAATGAAGAGTGGGTGGAGGGGTATATATATCCTCCACACAAAATCTAACCGTTACACACAACTTTCCAATCTCGGTGGGACCGAATTGATAAACTCGGTCGGACCGATTCAGCAAATCTAGTGATTGTTAGGGTTTTCGGTGGGACCGACTGGATCAACTCGGTAGAACCAATGTGCTAGGGTTAGGGTAAATCCAAAACTCGGTTTGACCGATTACTCAAACTCGGTGGGACTGATCTGGGTAATAAGCGAAACAGAGAGTTGGTCAAGCAAACTCGGTGGGGCCGATTGCATATCTTGGTGGGACCGAAAATATTGCAACAGGTAACAGAGAGTTTGCAAGCCTATCTCGGTGAGACCGAGATCCCATCGGTGAGACCGAACTGATTAGGGTTTCTGGCAGTGGCTATGTCAACTGAACTCAGTGGCTCCGGATAGAAAGAATCGGTGGGGCCGATTTGGATATTTGGTGTGGGACATATGTGGATGTGGGAAGGTAGTTGAGGGTTTTGGAGCCTATCACTAAGCACTTTGAGCAAGCAAGCCATTAAGCAACACCTCATCCCTTCTTAATAGTATTGGCTTTCCCATAGACTCAATGTGATCTTGGATCACTAAAAACGAAAATGTAGAGTCTTGAGCTTGGAGCTTGAGCCAATCCTTTGTCCTTAGCATTTTGAAGGGGTTCCACATCCTCTAGTACATGCCACTTCATTGTTGAACTTATCTGAAACATACTAGCTAAAGGTGTTAGTCCAACAAGAGATATGTTGTCATTAATTATCAAAATCACCCAGGGAGCACTTGTGCTTTCAATCTCCCCCTTTTTGGTAAGTGATGGCAACACACATCAAAGCTTTAGATAAAGATATAGGGAATAGCAAGTAAAGCTTTGGAAAGACATGTAACAAGTATAGGCCCCCTCTACATGTATGCAATCATGTGAATATGGAATATAGAAGCATGTGAGAGCATAACCATGACAGAGTAGCAATGTGTTACATGTATCTTGGCTATATGCATCAGGGCAAAAAATATGAATATGGGAAATGTACCTTCATGCCCATGAGTCCTTCTTGCAAATAGTATGTACATCAGCAAGAATTTCTCATACACATGACTATGATGCATATACTTACCTTGTGGTCTTGAGTTGGCTAGGATGGGATGAGCCTGCGTAAACAAGGTTAGATAACACAGATGCACCCACTAGCTAGAGCAAACAAAAGAAACCACAAGAGTACCAAGACTGGGATGACATGTAGAGTGAGTACAGAGTACCACGATAGATATTGACATGTCCCCAAAGAGAAAGATATGCAATGAATTTAATAAATTTTCTTTCCCTTGGATGTCTTGCTCCCCCTGAATCTAGCATGGGATACTGGGAGAAGATAGGGAACAGAAAAACAGAGCTCAAAGAAACAAATGAACAGAGCTAATGCAAATAAGCACATATGAACATGTCTTTCCCCCAAGAAGACATGTGGCATCTCTCCTCTTGAACATCAAGCATCTGGGATCCTTGAAGATTACTCTTTCCTGGAGTATTCCCTCCCCTAGAGATCTCTCCCCCTAGAGATATGATTAAGCTTTGATGTGATCTCTCTCTCCCCCTTTGACATCAATTTCCAAGAAGGGTCTTCTGGAATTTGTTGTGAATGGGTTCGGTCCTTGAATCACAGTACAAAGCATTAAGGTAAATGTGATGCTTGCAGAGGACAAGATTCATTGAGTGGAGCTGGATCAAGAATAAAGCAGGAATAAATGGCAAAATGTTTTTCCTGTAGTGAAATCGGTGTCACCGAGTTGTATGCTTCGGTTGCTCCGAAAATCTTCGGCTAGACCGGAGACATGAAACCGGTGGAACCGAGTTCATCACAGAGAAAAACACTTGTCACCTCAGCTCACTGACAAATAAGATCTCACAAAGATTTGCAATGAATTGGATGCAGAAAATGCAGAACAAAAAGCAAAGAAAAGAAACTAAAAGATCTAGATGAAGTTTTTTTGAAAGGGGAAACAAATATGCATGAGACAAATGCAAGAACACAGAAAAGAACACAAGAGAACTTCATCTAGAGTTGGGCGGTGACAAAGTCACCTATGTTAGAGTATATTGACTTAGGAGTCAAGTGAGATCACTTGATCATAGGTCGTACTCATCGTTTAAGCTCAAAATGGGGTTACCATTTTTCGTTTAAGTATCTTGATGTATTCACATCTTGTCGAGTTGCTTTGACTCATGACTTGGAGTAAAGCTACTCTAAGATGGAATAACATACCTTGGGTGGCGGTGTTGATCTTGATCATGTAGTTGAACTTGTGTGGGTTGCTCAAGGTTGATGTAGCCCATCAAGAGTTGGGAGCACCCTTTGGATTTTGAGTTCATCTACCTACATGGGTTAGTTTTCGCAAGGAAGAGCACTTGTGTATCCAACATGACAATCATGAAGCTCAACATAGAATTTGTCAAAGGATATGTTTGAAAGGTTTCGTGCTTCCTTGTCATCAACCACCATTGTGTAGAGACTTGGTGATGTAGAGATTGCTCAAGATGTGAGTGAGTTGCAATCTCATAGAATTAGATTCATCCAAGTACCTACAAGGGTTAGATAACATGCAAGATGCAAATTTTCAAGACATAAGATAATCATCATAGGAGAAATATCAAGTGATTAGTCGTAAGCTCAAGTCTTGCATGTATCCAATGGAGTTCCTACTCCAAGTTTGAAGCATCAATGATGTTCAATTCACCTCTTAACCTGCAAAACACTTTCTCATCAAGTGGTTTAGTGAATATATCCGCTAATTGCTTATCGGTGCGAACATGCTTAAGGTTTATGTCACCCTTAGCAACGTGATCTCGAATGAAATGATGACGAACTTCAATATGCTTAGTTCGAGAGTGTTGCACGGGATTGTGAGCAATCTTGATAGCACTTTCATTGTCACAAAGTAATGGAACATGTTTCACATATATCCCATAATCTTTAAGAGTTTGGGTCATCCAGAGTAATTGAGCACAACATGAACCAGCGGCAATGTATTCCGCTTCGGCGGTGGATAAGGATACCGAGTTTTGTTTCTTGGAAGACCAAGACACAAGAGATCTACCAAGGAATTGACAAGTACCCGAAGTGGACTTTCTATCAACCTTGTCACCGGCATAGTCCGAGTCGGAGTAGCCAACAAGATCAAAGGAAGCCCCCTTTGGATACCAAATGCCAAAATTTGGTGTATGTATTAAGTATCTCACTATCCTCTTCACGGCCTTAAGATGACATTCCTTAGGAGCAGCTTGATATCGTGCACACATGCACACACTTAGCATGATATCGGGACGTGAAGCACATAGATATAACAATGAACCAATCATAGAGCGGTAAACTTTTTGATCAACCGGTTCACCATCTTTGGTCAAATCAAGATGTCCACTAGTAGGCATGGGTGTAGTCATACCTTTGCATTCTTGCATATTGAACTTCTTGAATAAGTCCTTGGTGTACTTCGTTTGAGAGACAAAGGTGCCTTCCTTAGTTTGCTTGATTTGCAAACCAAGAAAGAATTTGAGTTCACTCATCATAGACATCTCAAACTTCTCCGACATTAGCTTCCCAAACTTTTCACTAAAATGAGGGTTAGTTGATCCAAATATAATATCATCGACATAAATTTGGCATACAAATAGTTCTCCATTAACCCTTTTAGTAAAAAGAGTAGAATCTATTTTTCCAATTTCAAAGCCTTTTTCAATAAGGAACTTGGTCAAGCATTTATACCATGCTCTAGGAGCTTGTTTAAGACCATAAAGGGCTTTGTGAAGTTTGTAGACATGATTAGGTTTCTTAGGATTGACAAAGCCGGGAGGTTGCTTAACATAAACTTCCTCCTCAATTTCACCATTTAGAAAAGCACTTTTAATGTCCATTTGGTACAAAGTGATATCATGGTGATTAGCATAAGCAAGTAAGATGCGAATGGACTCAAGTCTAGCAACGGGAGCATATGTCTCACCATAGTCCATACCTTCGACTTGTGTGTAGCCTTGGGCGACGAGACGTGCTTTGTTGTGAACCACTTGTCCATCTTCATCTTGCTTGTTGCGAAACACCCATTTGGTACCGATGATGTTGTGGTTGTTGTCGGGCTTCTCGACCAATGTCCACACTTGATTTCTCTCAAAGTTGTGTAGCTCTTCATGCATAGCGTTTATCCAGTCCGGATCCTCCAATGCTTCTTCAACCTTCATAGGTTCAATTCTAGAGATGAATGAGTAATGTTCACAAAAGTTAGCCAAACGAGTTTTAGAGCGAGTGATTCTCCCGGTTTGGATATCATTGTAGATTTGCTCCACGGGATGATCTTTAGCAATTCTTGCTCGAACTCGTGAAAGCTTTTGCTTGGGTCTTGGTTGAACATCTTCTTCATCTTGTTCTTCTTCTTGGCCTTCTTCATTGTTAGCGTTGTCGTTCTCTTGTCGTGGTGGAGAAGGAGGTTGTTGACGTTCGTCTTGGTGCACTTCCTCGTTTTCTTCATCTTGGTGTGTCCCACTCGTGGATGCTTCCGTATCAACTCTTGGTTCACCTTGTCGTGAGGTAGAAGCTTCCACTTGGACGGACGAGGTACTCTCCTTTATCTCCGTTGGACGAATCTTGCCAATAGACAAGTCTTGGATTGCTTCCGAGGGATCTTTGTCTCCTACATCAATTGGCAATTGCTCTACTTGCGAGCCGTTAGATTCATCAAACTTCACATCTACCGTTTCTTCAACCTTTCGGGTGAAATTGTTGTAGACACGGTATGTGTGAGAGTTTGAGCCATAACCAAGTAGGAAACCTTCATGAGACTTAGGAGCAAATTTAGAACGACGATGCTTATCAAGAATGTAGCACTTTGAGCCGAATACTCGAAAGTATCCAACTTGGGGTTTGTTACCGGTGAGGAGCTCGTATGCCGTCTTGCCGAGTAGCTTGTGAAGATACAAGCGATTTGTTGCATGACAAGCTGTCTCAACCGCTTCCGCCCAAAAGTGTTTTGGCGTCTTGTACTCATCAAGCATCGTTCTTGCCATCTCGATAAGAGTCCGGTTCTTCCTCTCAACGACTCCATTTTGTTGAGGTGTGTACGTAGCCGAGAACTCATGTGTAATCCCTTCTTCGTCAAGAAAGGTGTCCACATTTGCGTTCTTGAACTCCGTTCCATTGTCGCTCCGAACCTTCTTGATCTTCACGTCAAATTGATTTTGGGCCTTCCTAGCAAAGTTTTTGAAGATCTTTTGGACCTGCGATTTGTCATCAAGAAAGAACACCCACGTAAATCTTGAAAAATCATCAACTATGACTAGACCAAATGAGTTACCACCGAGACTCTTGTAGGCATTTGGACCAAAGAGATCCATGTGAAGTAGCTCGAGTGGTCTTCTTGTGGTCATGATGTTCTTAGCGCGATGACTTCCTCCAACTTGTTTCCCTGCTTGACAAGCACTACAAAGTCTATCCTTGTCAAATATGACATCGTTAACGCCAAGGATATGATTTCCTTTAATGAGTTTGTCAAGGTTTCGCATGCCCACATGGCCTTGCCTTCTATGCCACAACCAGCCTTTAGAAGATTTAGCAATTAAGCAAGTTCTAGGATTAGCCTTTTTAGTGAAATCAACAATGTAAAGATCTCCTCTACGTATACCGGTAAAGACCATTTTATGATTATCTCTACGAAACACTTGGCAGTCTACTTCAGTAAATAGAACATTGAAACCGAAATCAGCAAGTCTAGATACTGAAAGTAAGTTGTAGCCAAGAGATTCAACGAGCACGACATTTTGTATGGAGCTATCATGTGAGATGGCCACCTTACCAAGGCCAACCACCTTACCCTTTGAATTATCACAAAAAGTGACATACTTTAAAGGGCCGTCGTTTCCAGCAAGCTCACGGAACATGTCTTTATCTCCGGTCATATGATCAGTACATCCACTATCAAGGACCCATTCCTTTCCTCCAGCCATGTAGCCGCGAAGATTTTCCATAAGACCAAAGTGTATCATCCCATCATCGAGATCATAGTAACTATCATCATCCTCATCATAGTATCCATGTTCAACATCATCTTGTGATTGATCAATTCCTAGAGAGGGTAATTCATTAGATAAATGATCATTTCTATAGTTATCTTGATGAATTCTAATAGCTCTGGAAATGATATTGCTAATGATTCCAACATCTCCTTTGGCACTCGTAAGATTAGTAAGCTCAAATAAGCAGTCACCAAATTTGGGATCATTGGAACTCATCTTAATCAAGGCAATAGACTTATGGAGGATTTCATCTAGATCTTTCAAGGAATAATTTGGAAAGAGTTCCTCAAGAAATTTCCATATGGTGTAGGCACACTTAAGAGTAGGCAAACATCCAATCAAGTTTCTAGGCAAGCCTCTAGTGATAAGATTAACAGTTCTAAGATTGCGAATCATGTCAATTGACTCATCAAGGGTAGGATGCATGTGATCAACATGAGGTGCACAAGGGCTAGCAATATACTTGCTCAAATGATATTCATTGAAAATCTCAAGCATTTCATTTTTCCAATCACGAAAATATTCTCCATTAAGAATAGGCACTCTACGTCTAAGACTCCCCAAAGTAGACTCATCCATCTTCATCTGATGGTGTTTAAACCAAGGCAATGGAAACCAAGGCTCTGATACCAATTGAAAGGATCGAGAAGAGGTGTCTATAGGGGGATGATTAGACACTAAGTACCAAAAGTTACAGTTTTTAATTTCTTTAGGTTGAAGTGGAGTTTTGGCACAAGTTTAACAAACACAATACATATCAAGAAAGCATGCAAAAAGTATATGAGCAGCGGAAAGTAAAGCATGCAACTTGCAAGAATGTAAGGGGAAGGGTTTGGAGAATTCAAACGCAATTGGAGACACAGATGTTTTTGTTGTGGTTCCGATAGGTGGTGCTATCGTACATCCACATTGATGGAGACTTCAACCCACGAAGGGTAACGGTTGCGCGAGTCCATGGAGGGCTCCACCACGAAGGGTCCACGAAGAAGCAACCTTGTCTATCCCATCATGGCCATCGCCCACGAAGGACTTGCCTCACTAGCGGTAGATCTTCATGAAGTAGGCGATCTCCTTGCCTTTACGAACTCCTTGGTTCAACTCCACAATCTTGTAGGAGGCTCCCAAGTGACACCTAGCCAATCTAGGAGACACCACTCTCCAAGAAGTAACAAATGGTGTGTTGATGATGAACTCCTTGCTCTTGTGCTTCAAATGATAGTCTCCCCAACACTCAACTCTCTCTCACAGGATTTGGATTTGGTGAAAATAAGATTTGAGTGGAAAGCAACTTGGGGAAGGCTAGAGATCAACATTCATATGGTGGGAATGGAATATCTTGGCCTTAACACATGAGTAGGTGGTTCTCTCTCAGAAAATGCGTATTGTAAGTGTGGGTATGTTCTGATGGCTCTCTCCACGAATGAAGAGTGGGTGGAGGGGTATATATAGCCTCCACACAAAATCTAACCATTACACACAACTTGCCAATCTCGGTGGGACCGAATTGATAAACTCGGTCAGACCGATTCAGCAAATCTAGGGACCGTTAGGGTTTTCGGTGGGACCGACTGGATCAACTCGGTAGGACCGATGTGCTAGGGTTAGGGTAAATCCAAAACTCGGTTTGACCGATTACTCAAACTTGGTGGGACCAATTTGGGTAATAAGCGAAACAGAGAGTTGGCCAAGCAAACTCGGTGGGGCCGATTGCATATCTCGGTGGGACCGAAAATATTGCAACAGGTAACAAAGAGCTAGCAAGCCTATCTCGGTGAGACCGAGATCCCATCGGTGAGACCGAACTGATTAGGGTTTCTGGCAGTGGCTATGTTAACTGAACTCGGTGGCTCCGGATAGAAAGAATCGATGGGGCTGAGTTGGATATTTGGTGTGGGACATATGTGGATGTGGGAAGGTAGTTGAGGGTTTTGGATCATATCACTAAGCACTTTGAGCAAGCAAGCCATTAAGCAACACCTCATCCCTTCTTAATAGTATTGGCTTTCCTATAGACTCAATGTGATCTTGGATCACTAAAATAGAAAATGTAGAGTCTTGAGCTTGGAGTTTGAGCCAATCCTTTGTCCTTAGCATTTTGAAGGGGTTCCACATCCTCTAGTCCATGCCACTTCATTGTTGAACTTAGCTGAAACATACTAGGTAAAGGTGTTAGTCCAACAAGAGATATGTTGTCATTAATTATCAAAATCACTCAGGGAGCACTTGTGCTTTCAACGCCACACCCCTCCCGATCAACAGGACCCCCGTTTCGACCGTAGGTGGTCCATTTCCTCCGTTTTGCGGTACGCTAGACCCCTCCTGATGAATAGGATCCCGTTTCGAACATGGCCGGTCAAACACTAGAATGACAACACTACGTACACTTCGACCAGGTGGGTCCCGACTGTCAGGCACTTCCTTGCGCGTGAAGATGTAGCTGGTGGGTCCCAGCAGTCACGGGGGAGAATTGTTTTTTTTGCCCGGATGCACCTCCTTGCATGCGAAGATGTAGCTGGTGGGTCCCAGCAGTCAGGGGAAATGTTTTTTAGTGAAATACGATGGCCCGTTTGGTGGGTCCCCGCTGTCAGGTGGAGGAATAATTATTTTGCACGTAATAAGGAGGCACTTGCTTGCTGCGGCCGTGGACCCAGCTGTCAGCCTCTCCACGTACAGTCCACGTCCGATGGAAGCCGTTCCTTGACCACGTTGACCACGCCGCGCCGAGAGCACCAGGGCAGTGGAAGATGGCGAGGCCTAGGAAGGGGATGACGCGGAGCCAGGGAAGACGCGGCAGTGGAAGCCCGCGTGGAGAGGAGCACGAGGGTTCACTGGTTCGGCTGCGGTGTGAGGCTGCCGTCGCCACAGAATAATAAGGGTGTGGGTGAGTAGAGGGATGGCCTGGCCAGCGGTGGGAGTAGTAGGGGGCAGTGAGGCCTCCGCGGCATCGTGGCCGGCCATGGGAGGCAGGAGCATGAAGCACGACCGACGCTGGTTTGGGAGGCTAGAGCAAGAATACCAGAGCTTGAAGAAGCTCTACAGCCGTTGGATGGACATCGTACAGTCAATGGAGCTAGAATCATGCATATTGACTAAGTTGACAAAGCCCTCCGTCTCGTCAACTTAGTAGGCCCATGAGTCAGCCTCCCACTATACTGGGTCCTAGCTAGCAGTGGGTGCATTCATTTTTTTGTGCGTAATAAGGAGGCACTTCCTTGCGTTCGATGATATAGCTGGTGGGTGCGAGCCGTCAGTGGCGGTAATTATTTTTCGCGAAATACAGAGGCCCTTTAGGTGGGTCCCAGATGTCAGGTGGAGGAATCATAATTGTGCGCGTAATAAGGAGGCATTTCCTTGTGTGCGGCCATGGACCCAGCTGTCAGCCTCTCCACGCACAGTCCACTTCAGATGCATCTCGGTCGTTGACCACGTTGAGCAGGCCACGCCGAGAGCACCAGGGCGGTGGACGACGGCGAGGCCTGGGAAGGGAATGACACAGAGCTAGGGAAGACTCGGTAGTTGTTTCCCATGTGAAGGGGAGTATGACTGTACGAGGGTTTACTGGTTTGTCTGCTGTCGCCAGAGAATAACAGCGGGTGCGGGTGAGTAGAGGAATGGCTAGGCCAGCGATGGGAGTACAGTGGGGCGGTGAGGGCTGCACAGCAGCACAGCCGGCCGCAGGGAGCTGAGAGCAAGCAGTCCCGCCGGCGCTTGTTTGAGCGGCTGGAGTAGGAAGAGCAGAGATTGAAGAAGCACGACGGCCGTTGGATGGACATCCAACAGTCATTGCTTGTGCATCAACCTTTTTTTAGGAAAGCCTCAAATCTGTGGAAAATAGCATACAACCCATCTTCCATTATTTCTAATAATTTACAGCCCATTTGCTAATTCTTAAGGTTTTTTTGGAGCCCATATTCTTTTTGTTACCATTACAGCCCATATCGTGGCCACGGTTAAAACATTATACAAAATTTGGCATATTTCGTTGCGGTCCAAACTGTTTTTAATCCCGAAATTTCGAGTCACGTTCAAACTGATTTTAAAAATAAATATATATCAATATAAAATCCATCAAATTGTCCACGCATAAAAATCAATGCAATTTAAAACCTTGAAATGAAAAAAATAAATTTGAAACTAATTGCTGGTTTGCTGTGTTTTAAAAGTGTATAGCCCATTTTTCTCATTACTGATAGGCCATTTTCTTGGCCAGCCGAATGAAGCTCTCCTCATCTTGAAACATTTGCAGCCCAACAGGCCTGACAAAGCGGCTTACTTGGCAAATCACAAAATATTGGGTTGTGGCCGTGGACCTAACTGCGGCCATGGACCCAGCTGTCAGCCTCTCCACATACAGTACTCTTCTGATGGAAGCCGGTCATTGACCACATTGACCACGCCGCGTTGAGAGCACCAAGGCGGTGGACGACTGCGAGGCCTAGGAAGGAGATGACGCGGAGCCAGGGAAGACGCGGCAGTGGATGCCCACACGGAGAGGAGTACGAGGGTTCACTGGTTCGGCTGCGGTGTGAGGCTACCGTCCCTGCAGGGCCTGGCTAGCGGTGGGAGTAGTACGGGGCAGTGAGGCCTCAAGGGTAGCACAACCGGCCACTGGAGGCAGGAGCAGGCGGTCTCGCCGGCGCTGGTTTGGGCGGCTCTTGCAAGAAGAGCAGCGATTGAAGAAGCAACAAGACCGTTCGATTCAAATCCAACGGTTACTGCTGCTAGAATCGTTTGTTGACTAAGTTGACAAGCCCTGCGTACGCGTCAACTTAGTAGGCCCACAGGTTAGCCTCCCAACCGGTGCGCCCCAGATGTCAGTGGGAGGAATCATTTTTTCGCGTAATAAGGAGGCAGTTGATTGCGTGCGGCCAGCCACGCGGAGGGAGTAGGGTGGGCCGGGGAAGCTTGCACGGCATCACAGCGGGTCACAAGAGGAGGGAGTAGGCAGTCCCACCGACGCTAGTTTAGGCGACAGGAGCAGGAAGATCAGAGATTGAAGAAGCACATCGGTCATTGGATGGACATCCAACAGCCACTGTTGCTAGAATCGTGTGTTGACTGACAAAGCCTTGTGTAAACAAGTCAATCTCGAAATCTGTGGCGTGTACAACCCATTTGCTATTATTTTTATAATTTTTACTCATTTTCTAATTCATATGGAATTTATTGCATCCCGTTTTCCATTTTTAGAATTGCTGCCCATTTTCTGGTCAGTACTAGGGTTAAAAAATTAACTAAATATGTGGGAAATTTTGAAAATTCGCAAATTTTTGCTGAGGAAAAAAATATTCTTAATCCGAAAATTATTAGCCATACTAAATTTAAAAATACATTAGTACTATGTCATGTTAAATCCAATGAAATACTCCACCCGTCCCAAAATTCTTGTCTTAGATTTTTCTAAATACGGATGTATCAAGTCACGTTTTGGTATTAGATACATTCGTATCTAGACTAATCTAAGACAACAATTTTGGGCCGGAGGAAGTATAAGATATCAGTGAAGAACAAAAACAAAAAAAGAAACTAATATCCCATTTGCTATAATATTTTTGGAATTTTCAACCCCTTTTGATATTACTTTTAACAGACACAGACCATACTCTTTGGCCAGGCTGGAATGCATCCCTCCTCGTCTTGAAAGATTTGCAGCCCAGTAAGCCGGAGAAAACAAATAGGCCTAGCTTGGGTATTCTTCAAAAAGAAATACTGGGCTACCTATTTTCCTAATGAAAAAACTATTGGGCTGGTCACATTGTTAGACGACCACAAAGACCGCACAACCCAATTTATAGCCTGCTCCTTCGAATTACTACTAAAAAAAGTTGTGCAATTCTGTCGTTAATTGACTATATGTTGAAAATGATGTGGGTCCCAGATATCAGCAGGGTAGATTAGAGTAAAACAACGAGGGGTTCATCTGAGTAGTAAAAGAGGCGCTTGCTTGTGTTCGGGAATGGACCTGGTGGGTCCATACTGTCATACTCACAACTACAGTCCTCTCCCAATTCACTATGTTGACAGGGACCATTTCGGAAATAAACTATGTTGATAGGGCCGGATGGCGGCACCGTGGCGAGTGCACCAAGGCGGGGGATAAAGTGTTGTCGCCAATGTGCTGGGCTGGGTTGGACATTCTTATTGGAAAATAAAAATGGACCGGATGTATTTACGACGTTGAATATGATTTGCATGGGTCCTCTCGTTGCAGGAAGAAAATGCTGGGAGAAAGAAGACTGGTCGCTATCTTTGCCGAAGAATAATATCGACCGAATGTAACGACACTATCATAGGAAATAATATCCTCCTGTTAAATCATGAATTTAAAGAACTGGTGCATGAGCATTTAGCTTTACTTATTTATGTTTAGGGGACCATGAGCATGTACCTAGGCCAGATTCATGTGAGAGCCTCCCTTCTAGTTAATTATGGGCTTCTCTATTGGGCCTTCATCAGTGGGCTGCATGTTATCAACAAGTGGAAAATGTGTTCCATACGAAAAATCGGTATGGGGCACTAAAGGATCGAACCTGCAATGACTTCCAAAACATTGTGTTTGTCGTTCTAACAACACATTATTCAACCAACAGATGAAATATACTACTGACTGTACATTGAAAACAGCAGCAGCAACAACCAGGGCTGGGGGTGCAATAGAAGCAGTAAGCAGGCGAGAAGAGTGAAGACGCATCTCTCTCTTCCAAACCAAACATCAGCCATCATTACAAAAGGGCTACCAAAAAAGAACAAGTGTATGCATCAAACTAAATAAAGATCCTACTACACCAAGTGTACGCATCTAACTAACTGGCTCAGTTAGACGTTACTATTTATTAAGCTGTGAAGATTGGCTGACGGCTTGAACTAGATGGGTGCCTGACGGGGGAAACTCCAACCAGCAGGTCAAAGTCTGATACTTGCGACCCTCTCTCCTACTTTGGGCTGCAGAGCGTGGCGACACATATCAGAGTATGGTGCATGCAGAGACGCATGTTACGTTGTGTACACACAATTTTGCCTGATGAACGAAACAACGCTGCCATCATGATCCTTGCTGTCAGTTATCTCCTGGTTAATCGGATAATTCAGTCCGACAAACAGAAAGCGTGTACCAAGGCTACTTACCAACCTCCAGTCAAAAATTCCTGAAGGCCCAGAGAAGCTGGGATCCTGCTCATAGACTTTGCAGTGAATGTGATTGTATTCCGCGAAACAACATGTCCGGTACGTGCGAACGATCACCAATCGTTCGCCATCGTCTGATCGAGCCAGGAACCACCTACAACTGCCATGCCGCTTTTCTTTGAAAGGTTATGGGATTAGGAAGGTGTCGGTGTCAAAACCGGTGGATCTCGGGTAGGGGGTCCCGAACTGTGCGTCTAGGAAGATGGTAACAGGAGGCAGGGGACACGATGTTTACCCAGGTTCGGGCCCTCTTGATGGAGGTAATAACCTACATCCTGCTTGATTGTTCTTGATAATATGAGTAGTACAAGAGTTGATCTACCACGAGATCGAAGAGGCTAAACCCTAAAAGCTAGCCTATAGTATGATTGTTTGTTGTTGGTCCTACGGACTAAACCCTCCGGTTTGTATAGACACCGGAGGGGGCTAGGGTTACATAGAGTCGGTTACAAGGAAGGAGATCTACATATCTGTATTGCCAAGCTTGCCTTCCACGCCAAGGAGAGTTCCATCCGGACACGGGACGAAGTCTTCAATCTTGTATCTTCATAGTCCAACAGTCCGGCCAAAGGATATAAGCCGGCTGTCCGGATACCCCCTAATCCAGGACTCCCTCAGTAGCCCCTGAACCAGGCTTCAATGACGATGAGTCCAGCGCGCAGATTGTCTTCGACATTGCAAGGCGGGTTCCTCCTCCGAATACTTCATAGAAGATTTTGAACATGAGGATCGTGTCCGGCTCTGCAAAACAAGTTCCACATACCACCGTAGAGAGAATAATATTTCCATAAATCTAATCTGCTGACGTACCCCGTAGTGTGACATCACACCACAGCCAGGTCGTTTTTTGTAACCAATCTCAGCGTGTTCCGCGAGGCGGTTTCCTTGGCACGTCTTGTCGAAGCAGAGATTGTGTGCCCTTTATTACAGGATTCTTATCAATACGGATGTGGGTAACCCAACCGTGCCCATTGGTAGGACTCCTAGATCTTAGGCAAGTCCCAAACAGCCATGAGGAAGACGCTTGATATTCACCCTCTTTATAAAGGGGACAAGGTCTTTTCCTCTCGATCTTAATCGAATCCGCCTCCCGCCTCAAGTTCCAACACCCAAAGCTCAGGTTTAGGCACTTCGGACCTTCAACTATGTTTGGATCCAACCTTCAAGGTCGGTGGATGCCTTCCTCCGTCACGGAGGATGACATCAAGAAGTTGAGAGAGGCCAGATATCTGACCGCCGAAATTTCACATCGGCTGCCTGCCCGATGGCAAGCGTCCCTACTCCCGAACCCAACGAGAGTGTCGTGTTCGTCTCCCACTTCCTCCGAGGACCAGGCCTCGCTCTGAATCCCTTTGTTAGGGGTCTTATGTTCTATTATGGGCTAGATTTTAATGATATGGCCCCGGATTCCCTTCTTCACATCTCGACATTTATTGTCGTATGTGAGACCTTCCTCCGCATTACGCCTCACTTTGGCCTGTGGCTCAAGACCTTCGATGTGAAGCCGAAGATGATCGAGAGGCAGCACGCAGCGTGCGGAGGAGCTTCAATAAGAAAAATTGCTCACGCTCCATGGCCTGAGGGTTACTTCCCAAAGGTGTCCGAATTGTGGCAGCGGGAGTGGTTCTACATCACAGCTCCCCGAAGTGCCAAGTGGGTAGCTGCCCCCACCTTTCGCTCAGGCCCCCCACCACAACTGATGTCATGGATCAGCAGGGGGCTGAGCTGGGGTCCTGCCAAGGACGTGCCAATATTGCAAAGCCGTATCCGAGATCTCTTTGAGAGAGATTTCAGTCTGGTTATGGTAGTGCAAGTCATGCTAGTTCGTCAAGTCCAACCTTGCAAATGTCGGCCCCTTCACATGTGGGAATTCAACCCGGAAGGACCGCGAGCTATTCAACATTTCCTCGGCATGACGCACGAAGATATGTACAAATTGTTCTTCGGACCACAAATAATGTCTCCGGACATCACCGAGGATGCAGGTCTGAGCTGCAATCACCTGGATACCCAAGTAAGTAGCCCTGCATCCGAACACACTGCCCGTTTATTAATCGCAACATTGCCCTAAAAAGCCACTCTTTGACCCAGGATTGGATAGCGAAGGCAAAGTTGATCAGGTGTTCGGCCCCCCTCCCTGAGACCTCACCAAATCCCGTGCTAACCAGGATGCTGGAGATCGCGCCTTATCAAGCACCCTCAGGAGAAGATAAAGGGGGGAACAAGGAGGCTAGAGCCTCCGCGAAGGAGGTTAGCCGGGGGGGGGGAGGAACTGAAACTTCCTCTCCCCAGGGACGGAAGAGAACCGCCTCTGAGGATCCGGAGACAACGGTCTCCAAGCGGGGGAAGAAATCTCCGCCGGAGGGTCCTGCCCTGGGGGATACCCTAGCCGTACTATGCCCTCATGGGGATCAGACCTCCACCGAGCTGTAAGCAAAAGGGTAAATGAAAATATCTTGCTTTACCTCTGAGGAAAATAACCGAGGCATTTATCTTGCAGTTCGGATCTTAGCACTTCTCAGCAGAGCTCGTCTTCAGGGGATCTTCTTCCAGAGATGATGGAGAGTGAAACGCCTCCCCCTACCACACCGCCTCATGAGGCGAGCGACCCCGGGGTGTCGTCCCGGAGGGTTTCTCCTAATCCGGCAAGGCCAGAAGGTAATCAATATCTTCAGGGGTTTCTCCTGATCCGGCAAGTCCTCAATATCCGGCTCTCGAAGAGAGCCATCAAAAGTGTCCGGCACCATCTAGTGTGCGATCGGACGTACTGAGGGATCTACTGGAACAAGCGGCTATCTCAGAAGAGCACCGCACTTTGATGGGTATGGTTATTGAAAGAATTTCGTCCGCCGAAAGCGGGTTTCATGAAGCCTTTATGAGTCTACTGACAGGTTTTGAGGTATACGAAATGATGTACTTTGTTGACAGTACCGCACATTTTTAGATGTGCCCTGTGTAGATAGTAGCCCCTGATACTTTGGTTGTCGTCGAAAACGGCGGCAAACAGAGGATCATAGTCCCAGGTAATAACCAGACCGCCTTTAGGTGCAGGTGGTTGAAGCTCCGGTGGCTTGCTGGACTAATGGGTTTGCCGAACTAAAGCGGCAACTGGATGCGGCAGATGCCGACATCGTTCTTGTTAACAAGCAGCTTAATGAGGCACATGGTAGGTGATTTTTCTGGTGAATGTCACATAGTAAGAGCAGCATGATGCCAGTATCTTTAATATGTTGTGACCACAGATGGAGCTGCCACCGTGGAGACCATTCAGGCAGAGCTTGCCCGAGCCCAGGAGCAAGCAAGGAGTAATAATGCGGCCACTTTAAAGGTGGCTGAAGAGTTAAGGGCCAAACAGGCCGCACATTGCGAGAGCAAAGAAAAGATTGCCAAGATGGCCATGGAGTTAAAAGATGCTGCTGACCGTTACCGGCTTCTTGAAGAAGAAAACCGGGCGAAGGCGACGGACCTGGAGAAGGCCCGGGTGGCTGCCAAGGAAGCCCGCTCCAAAATTGGAGCGATGAAGGAGGAGCTGAATCAAGCTGCAGATATCGTTTTTAGGAAGCCCTTCTTGTTGCGGACTAAGTTCAGAGATCCGAAATATGCTCCTCTGGACTGGCTATGGAGTTCTGCGGACGAGTACATGGATTTGGCCACAAGTGCTATTGATGCGGCCGAGTACTTCAAGGATCAGAAAGGTCCTGAAGTGGAGAAGCTGTTCTGGTCACAGTTTCACGCTCCAGTCCGTCCGCTGTTGGTGAATGAGCGATTGACCGGTTGGGCCGAGCTTCATGGATTATCCAGACTTGCCATGAGGTCCGTTGTGGGTCATCTGTGGCCAGGAGGGCCAAGGCCGAATAGCTACTTTAGCTTAGTGCAACAATTCCTTGGTACTGTGCCACGCATCGATGCTGTAAAGAGGTCGGCGTGCATAGAAGGCTCACGGATGGCCCTTGCCCGTGTCAAAACATACTAGGCGGAGATGGATGCCACCACTGTTGCAGCACAGGGTTCGGCCATAGGCCGAGTGGCTGCCGAGCACTACTTTGAAGAAGTTCTTGAAGGCGCTCGTTTGATAGAGGCTCAGTGCTCGAAGAATATTATGTTTAAGTGACATGTATTCCCATTGTAAAAACAATGTTTTATTGAGTTTATCAAGGCTGTAGTTATACTTTTGCCCGAAAGTACTATGATGCCTCTTGTGTGGTCGTTTATGTATATATGTATATAACCTGAAAGATGGCAGTCGTCGGCTTCAGCCCCCATGCATATAATGCGGGGGTGTTCGCAGAAGACGCATGTTCACACTTGATCCAATGCTTTGGTCCATTAAGGAGGTGATAGCGCAGAGAACTAGGCAATCGGACAATAATGCTTTAACACTTTCACTTAGCCAGAGGAGTTTGATAGTGGGGCTACTATATAGTCCCTGGTGGCTCCGTGCTCGTCCGAATTCGAGGCGCGTACATGCCTGGCCGAGAAATGGCCCTTCGTTAAGCCAGAGGAATCCCAAAGATTCCGCTAGCTCATCGAGTGGTTGACCAGTCTCACGCTATATCATGACAGTCAGTTTTCAGCTTTCTCTACTGAGGTGCTCGTTCGGATGAACCAGGGCACAATCGTAGTAGTTCTCCTGGTGCTACCTTAGCCGATAGAGTGGAACGTAAGGCAGCAAAACACAGGAGCCGGGCAAACCCAACATTTGACCAAAGACATGATTTGGAGCTCATGCATATAAGGCCAAACTCGCGACACCGAACAATCCCTAAGGTATTCGGTCTTTATGATGTAAACCAGGCTAAACGGTGCCCTTTGTAATAAGCCCCTAGTGTCCAGGTATGTGCAATATTCTAACGTGGCCACATGCCAATACGTCAGCATCCTTCTCAATTGTACTGAGAATCCGGGGGATGTGTATCAACAAGAGACAGTAAAAAAGGTTTACGCAGGGTCTTAATCTAAAAAGAATCCTTGGAATGGGTCCCTGCTGCACGTCTGCGCCTCTGTCTCCGTTGTGCCATATCCTAGACGGGTGTAGCACGATGGTCATTTGAAAAAGAGAGGAACTTAGTTGAAAAGTTATCGTGCAAAAAGGTAGGTTATACTAAATAAACCATGTACAGTTCAAGATAAGTAAGGTTGAGCCTAATTGTCACTTGTTTACACGCGTTGAGCCCCTTGTATTCTTATAGGGGTATAGCCATCAAACCTGTATCAATTATATATAGCCGCACCGGACTCGTCTAACCGTGTCCATGGTCTTAATGACCTGTCAGATGCTCTAGTTGGTGAGGCCGTCTAGTGTGCGGCTGCCAAGGCGGCTGCACGGTCTTCCGCGCGCAAGGAGTGCTCAATATTTCCTTTTACTGTAATGATGCCACGTGGACCGGGCATCTTAAGCATGAGAGAAGCGTAATGCGGTATTGCGTGAAAGCGAGCGAAAGCTTCGCGTCCAAGTAGTGCTTGATATCCACTTTGGAACGGAGCGATGTGGAAGGTTAACTTTTCGCTGCGGAAGTTATCGGGAAAGCCGAATATAACCTCTAGTAGCAGGGAGCCCGTGCAATGGGCTTCTGGGCCTGGCGTTACTCCTTTAAAGGTAGTATTGCTATGGCTGATTTTTGTTGGGTCTATCCCCATTTTGCGGACTGTGTCCTGATATATCAAGTTTAAACTACTGCTGCCGTTCATCAGTACTCGTGTGAAGTGGTATCCGTCAATTATGGGTCTAACACCAAGGCAGCCCATCCTGCATGCCGGATACCTGCCGAGTAATCCTGATGGTCAAAGGTGATCGGTTGGGACGACCAGTGGCAGAACACCGTGGTGATAGGCCCTGAGGCATGTGTCTCTAGGAGTGCCGCATTGTTTCTCCCCTTTATCACGTGTAACACGTTTACTATTTTGACTTCTGGTGGGAATTTCATCTGTTCCCTAGTGCTTTGCTTGCGAGGTTGGTCCTCATCTTCGCTTGGTGTATCTTGCCCCTTGTGTTCGGCGTTGAGCTTGCCGGACTGCTTGAAGACCCAACATTCTCTATGGGTATGATTTGCAGGTTTATCGGGGGTGCTGTGGATCTGACATATTTTGTCCAGAATCTTGTTTAGGCTGGACAGTTCGTCTCTATTGCCTTTGGAGGGCTACTTTTGCTGACCTGGTCGAGAGCTTCTGAATCCGGCGTTTACCGCCGTGCTCTTCGGGCTGTCTTCTTTATTCTGGCGCTTGTTTTTGCTGCGTCGTGGTTTCCCGTTTCCGTCCCTGACTTCGGATGTACTTGGGTCGCTGGTGCTACATCGGGCTAACCAGCTGTCCTCGCCCATGCAAAAGCAGGTCATGAGGCTTGTTAATGCTGCCATTGTTCTCGACTTTTCTTGGCCGAGGTGTCTGGCAAGCCATTCATCTCGAACGCTGTGCTTGAAAGCTGCTAAGGCTTTGGCGTCCAAACAGTCGACTATTTGTTTCTTTTTAGTGAGGAACCTGTTCCAAAGCTTTCAGGATGAGTCTCCGGGCTGTTGAGTTATATGACTTAAATCGTCTGCATCCGGTGGTCGGACATACGTCCCTTGAAAATTTGCCCGAAAAGCGTCTTCGAGCTCTTCCCAGCTTCCAATGGAGTTTTCGGGGAGGCTTTTAAGCCAGTGCCGAGCTGGCCCTTTGAGCTTGAGGGGTAAGTACTTGATGGCGTGGAGATCGTCTCCTCGAGCCATGTGGATATGGAGGATGTAGTCCTCAATCCAGACCCCAGGGTCTGTCGTTCCGTCATACGCCTCTATGTTTACGGGTTTGAATCCCTCTGCAAATTCATGGTCCAGGACCTCATCGGTGAAACATAGGGGGTGTGAGGCACCCCTGTATTTGGGTGTACCATGGTGTTCGGATTTTTGTTGTGTTGCATTGCATGCTGGAGCGCGCTTGCTTGGCCCGTAGATGGATCTGGTTGTGCCGCCCTTTTGATGCGAGCCCTCACGTGGATCGCGTACTGGCTTGTGTGCGGCTTCGTTTGCCTCTCTAAGTTGGCCACGAGGTCGTCTATCCGACCGGATGGCTGTTTTATTTTTTGATTGCGGGGGATCTAAGGCCTCCTCATCGAATTCAGGTAGTAGCTTTCGCTTCGGGTAGCTCTTTGTGTGGCGACTACCACCGTATTTTGCTGCAGTGTTGAGTACTTTACTCCATCTAATTCTGAGTGTGTCTTGTGCAGCCCTGAGCCTTTGCTTCTGCTTTTCCAAACTCCTTGCAGTGGCAACAAGCCTTTGATGGGTATTCTGTTGCTCCGGGTGCCTGTCCGGTGTGATGTCACCCGGACTGTTATCTTCGCCAGAGTCGGGTTGTTCGGTTTGATTCTCCGTGTTGCCGTTGTCGGACGGTGGTTCAGTGCCGTGTTTGTCGTCCGCTGGCTCACCCTGCTCTATCGCTAGGGTGTATACGATCACTGTTTCTGCCGAGGCGGGATTTGGAGCGGCGCTTACACCGCCGCTTTGACTGCTTCTCGAGGGAACGATCCTTCGCTGCGTCCTTCCGTTCCTCGTCGTCGTTTTCTTTGGGTGTGTCCACCATGTATACATCATATTATGAAGTGGGCGTCCAGTGCCCTGTGGGCAGTGGCTCCTGTTCATCTTTTGCATTGTCGTCCATACCGTTGATGTCTTCGGAGTCGAAGTCGAGCATGTCGGTCAAATCGTCGACAGTGGCTACTAAGTGGGTGGTGGGTGCGCGAATTTCTTCGTCATCCGGATCCCAATCCTGCAGGACATAGTTCGGCCAGGACTCTCCTCACAAGGAGAGAGACTTTAATGAATTCAATATGTCGCAGAAGGGCGAGTGCTGAAAGATATCCGCGGAGGTGAACTCCATGATCGGCACCTAGTCGGATTCGATAGGCACGGGCGCGGGCGGTTCGGAGTCCGTGGTCGGGGAAGAGTCCGGTAGTTCGGCATCACGGCTCCCGTGAAGGGTAAGGTCGATACTCGGCTCGATCGCCGCTGAGAATACGACGTCTGTGGCGGCGTCTATCCACCTGTCCATGGATGGCGCAATTGGCTCCGAATTGAGGGTCGGAGCAGTTGCCAGTGCGGTCTCGTGAACACTGTCCGATGGTAGAGCTAAATCATGCTCATCGTGACCGTGTGGCGCACTCGGCAGGGGCTCGAATCCATCGAAGATCAAGTCTTCGCGGACGTCGGCCGTGTCATTTAAGCTTCCAAATCTGACCTGATGGCCAGGGGCGTTGTCGGTGTCAAAACCGGCGGATCTCGGGTAGGGGGTCCCGAACTATGCGTCTAGGCCGGATGGTAACAGGAGGCAAGGGACACGAAGTTTTACCCAGGTTCGGGCCCTCTCGATGAAAGTAAAACCCTACGTCCTGCTTGTTTAATATTGATGATATGCGTAGTACAAGAGTAGATCTACCACGAGATCGGAGAGGCTAAACCCTAGAAGCTAGCCTATGGTATGATTGTTGATGTGTATGTTGTCCTACGGACTAAAACCCTATGGTTTATATAGACACTGGAGAGGGTTAGGGTTACACAAAGTCGGTTACAATGGTAGGAGATCTACATATCCATATCGCCAAGCTTGCATTCCACGCCAAGGAAAGTCCCTTCCGGACACGGGACGAAGTCTTCAATCTTGTATCTTCATAGTCTAGGAGTCCTGCTGAAGGTATAGTCCGGCTATCCGAACACCCCCTAATCCAGGACTCCCTCAGTAGCCCCTGAACCAGGCTTCAATGACGACGAGTTTGGCGCGCAGATTTTCTTCGGCATTGCAAGGCGGGTTCCTCCTCCAAGTACTTCATAGAAGATTTTGAACACAAATATAGTGTCTGGCTCTGCAAAATAAGTTTCCACATATTTCCATAGAGAGAATAATATTTACACCAATCTAATCTGCTAATGTATTCCGTAGCATGACACACCACGGCCAAGCCTTTATCCGAGTCGTTTCATTATCCCACCTCAGCGCGTCATGCGAGGCGGTTTCCTTGGCACGTCTTGTTAAAGCAGAGATCGTGTCCCCTTATTCTGGGATTCTCATCAATATGGGCGTGGGTAACACAACCGCGCCATTGATTACGACGCTTGGAGATAAGCGAGTTTTACCAGGCTGGTGGGGACACGTAGTTGTGTCCACCCATATAAGGGGATAAGGATCCACCTTTTTACCTATGCCTTCTTCCTCCTTCGCCTATCCATTCTTGCGCACTCGAGCTCCAGCGCCCAAGTCCTCACTCCCCACCTCAACCTTCTCCAGCCATGTCCAGAGCGGGAGGCAAGTGGATGGTCTCCTCCGTCATGGAGGGACACATCAAAAAGCTGAGGAAGGCCGGATACCTGTCTAACGACATCACGTACCGGCTTCCCGAAAAGGGGCAGCTCATCCCCACCCCTAGGCCCCATGAGAGGGTGGTGTTCCCCCATTTCCTCCATGGACTGGGCTTCCCTCTCCACCCATTTGTCCGGGGGCTCATGTTCTACTACAGCCTGGATTTCCACGATCTGGCCCCGAACTTTGTCCTCAACATCTCGGTGTTTATCGTCGTGTGCGAGGCTTTCCTCCGCATCCGCCCCCATTTTGGCCTATGGCTCAAGACTTTCAGTGTCAAGCCGAAGGTGGTGCGCGGCAACCAGGCGGAGTGCGGAGGTGCCATGGTGGGCAACATGGCCAACGTCCTATGGCTCGAGGGCTCCTTTGTGGAGACCCTGAAGCGGTGGCAATCGGGGTGGTTTTACATCACCGAGCCGCGCGACCCCGAATGGGTCGCAGCCCCCGTGTTTCGATCTGGACCCCCTATGCGGCTCACCTCCTGGAAGAAGAAGGGCCTGTCGTGGGGTAAAAAAGGAGAGCTTACCGGACTCCAAACATGCATCCAAACCCTGGTGGACAAGAAGCTCAAACTTGTCAATGTTGTCCAGGTTATGCTCATCCGCCTGATCCTCCCGTGTCAACAACGGGCTTTCAACCTGTGGGAGTTCGACCCGGTGCAGCACCAAACACTGAGCAGGCTGTTCGACACGACGTATGAAGATGCCTGGAAGGTGCTTTTCAAGGGCGCCGAGGCCCCCGCATCCGCTACCGAAGATCGCGGATTCAGTACGCAGCGTCACGCTCATGCGGTAAGCTGTTTTTTTCCTTTTAGAGGGTATCAGTTTTTCATAGTTTGACTCCATGCGGGATCTAAGCTCCCTTACCTTTAACAGGACTGGCAGGTGACGTCCGGATAGATCAACTGTCCGGCTCCTTTGCCCGAAGGCCCAGCGGACGCTCGCTTGGCGAAGCTGCTGGTTCCGGCACCCTATGTGGTGCCGGAGAAGAAGGCCGCGAAAAAGGCCACGGGGACTCGAAAGAGTGCCCGGCGCCAGGAGGTGTCGGATCCATCATCCGACGGTTCTGAGGCGCATTCCTCCCGTGAAGACGAGGAGGAAGGAGAAGAGACCTCTCCCCCCAGCGGGAGGAGAGAAGAAAAGGAAGGCCGCCCTCTCTGGGGAGGCTGGAGGGTCCAAGAAGGGGAAAACCCTTCCTCCGGACTACTCCACCGATGCCGACGACGGCGGAGAGGACTGGCAGCCCAGGGCCAAGCCCCTGGCAAAATCGTAAGTATCCGGATACCAGAGTAATTCATAGTATTCGTTTATTGCACAGCTTTCCCTTACGTCGAATATGTTTATGCAGCCCACCCAAAGACCGGCTCGACGCGTCGTCGAGCGGCTCACTGGACTCGTCGAATGTGAACTCGCTTCCGACGGCTTCCTCCCCCCGCCCTATGGAAGACACCGAAGTGTTGTCCCAACAAGTTCCAATCCGGGAGGAGGTGGTCCTGGAGGCGCCGCAAGGCGACCTCCCGGACTCTAGGAGTAAAGGGGATGAAACCCCCCAGGGCTCCAAGTCCGGCTCTGGGCCGGACACCGCTCGGGAACCTTCAAAGGTTCCAGAGTCCGGCGGGGGACCTCCTTCCAAGAGGAGCAAGCCCACCTTGCCGGTGGCCCCCGTCCAACCAGAGGCGCCGGACAATATGTTGGAGGTGCTCCAAGGCGCCTCCATTGACGAGGAGCACCGCACTATTATGAGTGCGGTGGTCCAGAAGGTTCAGCCCACCAAGAGCGGACTGACTAAAGCTTGTACTAGCCTTTTAACAGGCTCTGAGGTAAGTAAAGAATGTGTAAATAATATTACCGCATAGATAGTAGCCCCTGATGCTCTATTTGGCGTTCGGGAAGAAAAGCCGAATAGAGGATCAAATAAAATTTGCAGGAGTCTAACAAAAATGAGTCAATATGCGTATGCAGGCTTCCCTGCTTGCGTCCGCCGCACTGACTGCGGAAGTGGACACGCTAAAGCAGAACCTCGAGCGGTCCGAGCAAGAGCTCGGGCGTGCCAAGAAGCAGCTCGAGGACAATGAAGGTAAGAAATACCTTGTTTTTAAATATATATAAAAAGGTGCAATTGCAAAGAATGACAGGATTATCGTGGCTATTGTAGGGGCCACGTCCGAAGTGGCGGCCCTTAAGCAAGCGCTGGTTGAGGCCGAGAAGAGGGCGGCCTCGGAGTGCACCGAGCGGGAGAAATATGAGGCCGAGGTTGGCAAGGTACGGCAAGAGCTCCAGGTTCTCATGGAAAAACATGAGAGTTTGGAGCTTGATTCAAAGACGCGAGCGTCCGAGCTCGCGGTGGCTATTGAAAATGCCAAGGCTCCCAAGGCCGAATCCCAGAAGACCCTCCAGGAGTAGGATGAGGTGAAGAAGATAGCGGCGGGTAAGGCATTCTTTATGCAAAGCAAACACATAAACGTGAGTTACTTGTTACTTACCCGAATCCGGAGCTCTCCAGGAGCATTCGCAGATCTTCCCCGGAGTGTGTCCGATGCTGCCGCATTCTATCGAGCCGAGGAAGGCAGCTCGACAGAGAAGGTGTTCTGGTCTTAGTATGTTGAGGCTGGACACCCTGTGCCCCTGAGCGACCAGCTGAAGCAATTGGTCGAGGTCCACAAGGCGGCCGAACAGGCCATGAAGGGCCTCATTGTTCGGCTGTGGCCTGGAGGGGCTCTGCCTGGGAGCTATTTCGGGCTGGTGCGGCGGCTGGTGGAAGCCTGTCCAAGGCTCGAAGTCATCAAGCGCTCCGTCTGCATTGAAGGTGCCCGTAGGGCCCTTGCCAGTGCTAAGGCGCACTGGGGCAAGCTGGATGCTGAGAAGCTTGTGAAGGACGGGCCACCGCCGGGGAAAGAGCATCGCAAGGCCGAGAATTACTATAAGGATGTTCTGAAGGGTTCCTACCTTGTGGCGGATGAATGTTCTAGGGATGTAATTTTTGAGTGAAACTTGCTCGTTTTGTCCTGTGCGCTGAAAACTTGTTCATATGCGCTAAGCAATGCTGTTGGAATTTAAAATATTACCTTCTGTGCGGATGTTTATCAATTCTGAGAGATGGCGAGTCGTCGGCTTCTGCCCCCGTGCCACTAGTGATGGGGTGTTCGGGGATAAACCTGAGCGCTCTTTTTCCCATATTTGGGTCCTTCGAGGGAGGCGCTCAGCCCAACGAACAAGGCAATCAGACTATAATGCGTGAACACTCTCACTTAGCCATAGAATTCTATAATTTTAAATTTCGGCGAAGCCCCTGGTATTCGGAAGACCGAGTTCGGGGCGCTATCCACGCCTTGGCCAGACAGAGCCGGCTCCTCGCCCTAAGCGGCATAAGTCTTCAAGGACTCAAAAAACCTCTCGAACAGCGACCAGCTCTCGCTTCATCATGACAGTCAGTTTTAGCTTTCTTCGCTGAGGTGCTCGACCCAGCTCAACTGGGGCACAATCGCAGTGGTTCTCCTAGTGCTACCTTAGCCGATATAGCGGAACGTAAGGCACCAAAACATAGGAGCCGGGCAAACCCAACTATTGACCCAAGACATGATTCGGAGCCGATGCATATAATGCTATAAGTTCGGGGTGCCGCACTTGTTAAAGTGTTCGGACTTCTCACACCATATTGAGGGGTACTAAAGCCCCCGGTGTATTTTGGCCGTACCAACGTGTACGGGTGCAACATGTCGTTAAGGAACATATATAAAGAAAAAAGGTAATGCAAAAATAGACGAAAGCTATGCATTGTTTATTAAAAAGGGGCTATGATCAAAGCAAAACGATACAAATAATGCGATAAGTGAAAGGTTGGACTAGTTAACATGTCCGTTCCAGGGGCAAGCTGTGGAATAGTATGCGGAACAGGTATACTGCTCGTGATAGAGACCACCTGGGAGTTCTGTAATGCGGCGTGGCTTGTCTGCTTCCCTGGTTCTTGCATTGTTTGTGCGGCAATTGAACTTCCGAACAGGCCTTCCAAAGGATGGAGTCCTGAAAGTAAGAGAGAGAAAAATCGGCAGCCCCTGGTACGGTTTAAGCCATGTTTCGAGCGTGCCGTGATGGTGCCCCTCCCCTTGTACCCATGGTATCTCTAGAGCGTAGTTATGTACGCGAAGTACTGGCGTCGCCTTTTTATGAGGGTTGGGGTTGGGGCCGCATTGCTACGCCTGCTCGGATCGTGCCAGGCGGTCTTGTTGTAGGTTACTCCAAGCGCGCTTGATGGTGTCCGGCCGTTTAGTGGCCGGACTGGAGAACTGCCTGGAGAGGTTGCTTTGTACTTCCGCTACAAGGGCCGCCGTGTGCTCCTCCGCTCAGAGGGAGCGTTCGGAGTTTCCATTGACCGTAATTACTCCTCGAGGACCTGGCATCTTGAGCTTAAGGTATGCGTAGTGCGGTACCGCATTGAACTTGGCGAATGCGGTTCGCCCGAGCAGTGCGTGATAACCACTGCGGAACAGGATTATGTCGAAGATTAACTCCTTGCTTCGAAAATTATCCGGAGATCCGAAGACCACTTCAAGTGTGACTGAGCCTGTACAGTTGGCCTCTACACATGGTATTACGCCTTTAAAGGTCGTTTTGGTGGGCTTAATCCTCGAGGGATCTATGCCCATTTTCTGCATTGTATCCTGGTAAAGCAGGTTCAGGCTGCTGCCGCCGTCCATAAGGACTCTAGTGAGATGAAATCCGTCAATAATTGGGTCTAGAACCAATGCAGCGAATCTGCCATGACGGATGCTAGTGGGATGGTCCCTTCAATCAAAGGTGATCGGGCAGGAGGACCATGGGTTGAACTTTGGGGCGACTTGCTCTACCGCGTATACATCCCTTAACGCGCGCTTCCGCTCCCTTTTGGGGACGTGGGTTGCGTATATCATGTTCACCGTCCGCACTTGTGGGGGAAAACCCTTCTGTCCACTGTTGTTCGGCGGCCGGGGCTCCTCGTCGTCATCCCTATGCAGCCCCTTGTCTTCATTTTCGGCGTTTAACTTGCCTGCCTGCTTGAACACCCAACAACCCCTGTTGTTGTGATTGGCCGGCTTTTCGAGGGTGCCATGTATATGGCACAAGCGGTCGAGTATTTGGTCCAAACTGGACAGGCCCCTAGGATTCCTTTTGAATGGCTTTTTCTGCTGACCGGATTTAGCCTCTGAATCCGGCATTAACTGCCGTATCCTCAGCATTGTCGCCGTTAATGCGGCGCTTCTACTTGTTGCAACGCGACCTGCCACTATTGTCCCTGGTGTCCGAATTACCAGGGTTCTTGGTCATATTGTTGCTACGAGCAAGCCAACTGTCTTCTCCCGCGCAAAAGCGGGTCATGAGTGTCGTGAGTGCTACCATAGATTTCGGCATTTCCTGTCCAAGGTGCCGGGCCAGCCACTCGTCACGGATATTGTGCTTGAAGGCTGCTAGGGCCTCAGCGTCCGGACAGTCGACTATTTGATTTTTCATTGTTAGGAACCGTGTCCAGAATTGCCTGGCCGATTCCTCTGGCTGCTGAATTACGTGACTTAGGTCATTGGCGTCTGGGGGTCACACATAAGTGCCCTAGAAATTGTCGAGGAATGCGGCTTCCAGGTCCTCCCAACAACTGATTGATCCTGTTGGCAAGCTGTTAAGCCAATGCTGAGTTGGTCCTTTAAGCTTGAGTGGGAGGTATTTGATGGCGTGGAAATCATCGCCGCGGGCCATGTGGATATGAAGGAGATAATCCTCGATCCATACCGCCGGATCTGTTGTGCCATCATATGATTCGATGTTTACGGGTTTGAAACCCTCGGGGATTTGATGATCCATTATTTCGTCTGTGAAGCATAGTGGGTGTGCGACACCTCTGTACTGGGCTATATCATGACGTAGTTCCGATGAGATTTGTCTACTGTGTTCAGCCCTGCCGAATTTGTGGCCGGCGTGACTGTTACCGTCTCGAGCCGTGGGGCGCCCCCATGATCCGTAAATCGATCTTGTTTGCCTTTCCTTGTCCTCCAACATATCTTGTAAGTCCGGCGCATATTCCCGTGCCTTGGTACGGGGTGCGGCTTGAGTGGAGGGCCGAGAGGCCTGTCTGTCGCGGCCACGAGGTGGCCGGTCGGCCGCATCAAGTGCTTCCTCCTCTAATCGGGGTAGCAACCTGCGCTTTGGGTAGCTCTTGGAGGGGCGTTCAAGTTTATGCTCTTCGGCCGCAAGGACTTCAGTCCATCTGTCGACTAGCAAATCTTGATCAGCTCTAAGATGTTGCTATTTTTTCTTGAGGCTTCTTGCCGTGGCCATAAGCCTGCATTGAAAATGCTCTTGCTCGACGGGATTGTGTGGCACGACGAATTCGTCGTCATCGAGGCTTGCCTCATCTTCGGAGGGAGGTATATAATTATCGTCCTTGACCTCTCTGTCAGCCGCTCTCTCATGAGGGCTGGTTTCTCCATCCTCCTGTGCTAAATCTTGCTGGAGGGGATTTTCTTCGACACTTTCCGGAATATTATTATCTCCCGTGCTGGAATCACCGTATTTGTTTTGGCGGGATTTTGAGCGGCGCCGCTGATGCCGGCGCTTAGGCTGTTTCTTGGAGGGGTCATCCTCCGCTGTTCCATCGCCATCTCCTTCTTTTGGGGTGTCCACCATGTAAATGTCATATGACGAGGTGGCTTTCCAGGGCCTAGTAGGCGCTGGTTCGTCATCATCTCCTTCATCGGCGTCCATACCGTCGATGTCTTCGGAGTCGAAGTCGAGCATGTCGGTTAAGTCATCGACAGTGGCTACAAAGTGGGTGGTGGGTAGGCTTTGAGTTTCTTCATCGTCCGTACCCCAACCTTGCTGACCGTAGTCCGGCTTGGGCTCTCCTGATAAAGAGAGAGACTTCAGTGTCTTCAGGATATCGCCGAAAGGCGAGTGCTGAAAGATGTCCGTGGCAGTAAACTCCATGATCGGCGCCCAGTCGGATTCGATCGGCAGGGGCGCAGAGGGTTCGGAGTCCGGAGAGGAGTCCGGCTCCTTGGAGTCACGAGTCTCGCAGAGTACGGGGCTGGTGTTCGGCTCAATCGCCGTTGGGATCACAACCCCTGAGGTGGCATCCAACCGCCCATCCTCGAAGGGTGCAGTTGGCTCCGAAGTAAGGGTCGAAGCTGATGTGGGTGCGGCCTCTAGGGCACTGTTCGGCGGTAGAGCTAGATCATGCTCGTCGGGACAGTGTGGCGCGCTCGGCAGTGGCTCGAATCCGTCGAAGATCAAGTCCCCGCGGATGTCAGCCATGTAGTTTAAACTTCCAAATCTGACCTGACGACCAGCGGCGTAGCTTTCGATCTGCTCCAGACGGCCAAGTGAATTGGCCCGCAGTGCGAAGCCGCCGAAGACAAAGATCTGTCCGGGGAGGAAGGTCTCACCCTGGACTGCATCGCTATTGATGATCGTAGGAGCCATCGAGCCTGACGGCGACGACACAGAGGAACTCTCAATGAAAGCACCAATGTCGGTGTCAAAACCGGCGGATCTCGGGTAGGGGGTCCCGAACTATGCGTCTAGGCCGGATGGTAACAAGAGGCAAGGGACACGAAGTTTTACCCAGGTTCGGGCCCTCTCGATGGAGGTAAAACCCTACATCCTGCTTGTTTAATATTGATGATATGAGTAGTACAAGAGTAGATCTACCACGAGATCGGAGAGGCTAAACCCTAGAAGCTATCCTATGGTATGATTGTTGATGTGTATGTTGTCCTACGGACTAAAACCCTCCGGTTTATATAGACACCGGAGAGGGTTAGGGTTACACAAAGTCGGTTACAATGGTAGGAGATCTACATATCCGTATCGCCAAGCTTGCCTTCCACGCCAAGGAAAGTCCCTTCCGGACACGGGACAAAGTCTTCAATCTTGTATCTTCATAGTCCAGGAGTCCGGCTGAAGGTATAGTCCGGCTATCTGAACACCCCCTAATCCAGGACTCCCTCAGGCGTAACTCTCGATCTGCTCCAGATGGCCAAGCGAGTTGGCCCACAGTGCGAAGCCGCCGAAGACAAAGATCTGTCCGGCGAGAAAAGTCTCACCCTGGACTGCATCGCTATCGATGATCGAAGGAGCCATCAAGCCTAACAATGACGATACGGAGGAACTCTCAATGAAAGCACCAATGTCGGTGTTAAAACCGGCGGATCTCGGGTAGGGGGTCCCGAACTGTGCGTCTAGGCAGATGGTAACAGGAGGCAGGGGACACGATGTTTACCCAGGTTTGGGCCCTCTTGATGGAGGTAATACCCTACGTCCTGCATGATTGTTCTTGATAATATGAGTAGTACAAGAGTTGATCTACCACGAGATCGAAGAGGCTAAACCCTAAAAGCTAGCCTATGGTATGATTGTTTGTTATTGGTCCTACGGACTAAACCCTCCGGTTTATATAGACACCGGAGGGGGCTAGGGTTACACAGAGTCAGTTACAAGGAAGGACATCTACATATCCGTATTGCAAAGCTTGCCTTCCATGCCAAGGAGAGTTCCATTCGGACACGGGACGAAGTCTTCAATCTTGTATCATCATAGTCCAACAGTTCGACCAAAGGATATAATCCGGCTGTCCGGATACCCCCTAATCCAGGACTCCCTCAGAAGGGTAGGGACACCAGGCGGCCTACAACATCATATCAAGTTGGAGTCAAATAACCCTCAAAAAAATTTGGAGTCAAATAAAAAAGGGCTCTTGATGTAGTCAATCTTAAGAACAACATGTTATGAGCATGAATATTTTTTCAGTAAATGTTGACAGTAATATAGGAAATCCTTCATGATATCATAGGAAAGTAACATACCGTTTGTAGCGATGACTGGAGTAGGCCAACAATACGTCTAGCCATAGAAGGAGTCATCAGCGTAAATGAAGCCCTTGTGTTCAATGGCATCAAAGAGCCATGCAGGATGTATGATCCTGCGATGGATGTGCAGATTTATCCACTTACCGCAGTGACCTGTGAGATAGGCGAGACCGCAATTGAAGAACGCAATTATCCTGAAGTCTTTACAATTCGCAGATCTTGTGGTCACTTGGCAGATTACAACCTTGAGCAAACAAAATTTGGTATCATGTTGGCTACTATAAGATTCCGAATATTCTGGGCCGTGGTGCCAAAGTAGTGCAGTGTTAATCGAAGGAAGGGGGATCAATCGCCGGGTGTAGACCTCCACGAGCATCCAGCTGCCGCGACCGTCGACGAGCCCCATCCAAGACATGTTCATGCCGACCCAGTACATTACCGTTAATGTAGTTGAGGGTGACGGGGATCAGATCGCAGTCAAGGGGGTTGATGCTTGCCACCCTACAATCGTTATGCTGCGTGACATGCCGTTTCTGAAGATCAGGCGGCATCAGCAAGCAAGGAGCTAGCTTAAAAAGCTCCGGCCTAAGGGCTTTGAGTAAACAGTAAAGCCCTGACGAGCATGCGACGAGCGGCATGGTACTAAGATTTTCCACACGCAAACAATGATCTTGATTACCTTTGTGGGGAGCGAATTCCAGGCACTCTTTCAGCGGACGCTGCTCGGTTCTGCCATTGTTAGTGCTTGGGTTTCGGACGAGGGGGGGAGGCGCCTTAGCGGGGATGGAAGAATGGACGAGGGGGGAGGCGCCTTAACGGGGATGGAAGAGAGGACAAATATGGAGAAGCAAATATGTGTTGTGGGAAGTGGACAGGTGATGATGACTATAGCACACCGCCTGACTTACGAGACACATACCAGCAGTGTAGGGTCATATCAAAGTCAGAAAACTTGCTTGAGTGATCACAGTACTGGTCCAATCATTGTTATATCAAAAGTAAACTGTTTGGAGTGAGACATAAGATATTTTTAGTGATAAGTATATCAAAAGTAAACTGTTTTCTTTCAAATTTGTGAATATGTATTATTCTACTTTGGGTCCGTTGCAATGGACGGGCTCATTGTTATAAAGGTTTATCTCTTGCATTCTCCGCAACCAACACCTAGTGTACTGGTCCGGGCCAGATGCTCGCAGCGCGATGACCTGAGTTCGAATTCTGTCCTAAACTTTAGCTTTTTATATTTTTTTCAATATATACTATACATCTTTCGCTACTGTACTGGCAGTGGAACCCACAGAGTACTTAGAATACAGGATTAAGGATGGATTTGTTTCTTTTTAACTTTCTGTACGAATCTCTAGCCAGCCTGCAAGTCATGTACACTTTATTGACAGTGGAACCCACAGAGTACTTAGAATACAAGATTAAGGATGCAATTAACTTTTTATAGAGGGGGAATCATACACGCAATTAACTCAAATGGATTGGACGTGACTCTATTATTCTCCAACGGCAACCGGCAAATTTCCTCCCGCGGGGCGGAGTAGGTTTCTCGGTTTGCATGCGGGTTTAATAGAGGGGTTTGATGGAGGCGAGGAGGCGTGTTCAGCCGGGCGTGTAGCGGACGGTGTAGTACTATTCGATTTGACAACTACAACTAGTATATTACTAGTACGCGGGTACGTGCATAGCACGTGCAAAGTTCAATTTGTGAAAACAGATCTCCCACACTGATTTTTTTCTTCAAAAAGGAAGTCCTTGAAAAGTCTAACAAATCAACAATTCTGTTCTGTTTGTATGTAAAGTTATCATGACAGCTATCCTAATTTCACTAATCAAAATGTCCTAGTCACATTTTTTCTTTAAAGAAAAATATTTTCATGGTTTCAAAACTTGCTAACATAAATTTTTGTCCATCTCATGTATTTGTGCAGTGTGATAGATGACTTAACCATTGTACTATCATATACATGTCGTATTCCCTAAAAAAATGCTATTTCATGGACGGAAGAGATGCAAAGCTACCAGTACTTTCATACACTCTAGGAGAAGGATGGATATGGGAGTACAGGACCGAAAGTCTGGCGTGACTGCGGTTTGCTACATTGCAGGTCCATGGTCCATGGCCGGACAATGTCCTTCTATCTACGTGGCCCAATCTTGCAGTGCACAATCGCGACATCCAGCAATAAACAATTCGGGTGGGCCTAGATTTCTCTAGAATGAACAACCAGCTGCATGGTGAATACTGTAGACGCGAATCCGTGCATTCTGAACCATAGGATTGACCCTATCGATGGTTGAAATTACTTCTTAGGCCCATGTTTCAAATTTTCAAAATTGGTACAGTATATAAAAGTATAGATATAGATAAAAAGAAAGAAGAGTAGTAGAGATAGAGATAAGAATAGAGACTAGGGAGGAGCACCATCTACTACTTCGTGGTCTACTCCTGTGCTCCATTCGGCGGCCGCAACGTCCCCTATAGCCACTCCCTCCTGCGCTCCATTCGGTGGGCGCTGTTGAAATTTGGGGAGCGCACTCTCGCGACTGCTAGCATCGATGACTTCTTCCATGACCTCGGCAACCTCTTCCTCAACGACATGGGCGACAACCTCAACGCCAATGGTGCTGCTCCCGTTGCACCATATGTGTTTCTGTCCTTCCTGTTTGATCTCGTGGTAGAATTCATGTTTCTAGTCTGTGTCCTAGATTCGATATGTTCATCTACTATGCTAGTCCGCATGATTAGTTTAAGCTCTTTTTTATAGCCGTCATGATTCAGACTAAATCTCATAGTAACTTGAGGAACGTCTCCTACAACCACTCCCGTTTCATGGACGGCCTGGTCGATGCCTCCAAGGAGCCCTTCGTCTACTGCTATGAGTGCCCGGTGCCGTTTTGGGGCTCGCCGGCGGATATCGTGCATCACCTGACGCAGGCGTGCGATGATCACTGCTGGCCCTTGGCGAAGAACATCAAGTATGAGACGTGCTACCCATTCACCGTGCCGGAGTCGCTGGAGGATCACCGTCGTCTGCTAGTCTCGGAGGAGGACGGCATCGTCTTCCTCTTGATCGTGGGCACCGGCGAGGCCCGCGCAGGCCGCCATCCCTTCTGTGTAGTGTGCGTCAGGGGCGATGCCGCTGACGCTGACACTGACACGAGGCCGATGTACGGGTGCGTGCTCACTATTACTACCCCTCGGAGCTACATGGGCGGCGACACTGGCTGCGTCAAGCTGACTTGGATTCTGCCGAGCTGGGACCTTCCCGCCGATGTGGACATGGAAGACGCACGGTATTATTTGACCCCGAACAATGTGCACGGGGACTCCAAGGAGGTTCACCTGGACATATGCATTATCAAGTTAAATGTTGATCATTAGTCTTCTCTCAATGTAATCCGCTGTCTAAGCATGTAGAGACTTCCATTAATGATCTTGCTCTATTGGAGTATCGCACATGAATAAAAGTGTATCCATTTATTGTTTAGTCTAGAATCTTCCATGTATGAATTTTTACTACAGTACTGGTGAAAGACTTAGGATGAACCATTTCTTACATATCCTCTGCCCCCTTCCAAGTCATCCTGATTTAATCCCTCCGTCTAGGTGTATAAGGGCATGGTTAATACTTAAATAGTATAGCCAACTGTTGACTATAAGAAAGCGCCATGTCATTTGTAGCCAACATGTATAACAATGGATACTCAAAAACTAATTCTTGATGACCATTTCTTGCAAAGCACACTAAGAGTTATTTCTTCACAAGTTTTGGATGCAGGTTGAACAGTTGAATGCTTTTGTCTGCAAAAGATACCTTTTTATCTATTTCACATGAATGTTTGTGAGCTCTAGAGATGAAATAATATCCGAAGAAACCTATCGATACCCGTTACACATGAGATGACCCCCACATCCTTTGTCAAAATAAACAACTCCTCGATCAATGCATTTCACTCTTCCATGCAACGCACGAGCGCCTTACTATAGATTAGTATGACCAAAAATTGAACTAACATTATATATAGTACGATAAATGATAATGCATGTCACCTAAAATTATATCATTGAAAACTATGTTCAAATACGAATCCAACGATATTGTTTTTGTTGACATGCACTAACATTTCGTCAGTTAAATCTTCAGTCAAATTCAATGGGGGATAAACCACGACCGATGTAGTCAACCACGACCGAGTACTAGTGTAGAGGGCGGCGCAGCACGAGAGTCTCACCCCACTCGTGGCGCAGCAGTAAAGCCGTCATATCACAAAACCCAACCACTCCCAGTAATAAGTGGCCTGGTAAAATAAACGGACAAGCAACCATCACATCCCTCCGTCCTTTTTGCATTTCATCTCTCTGCATTTACTTTCTCCGGTTCATCTTGCACACTCGATCCCTAGCTACTACTCGTAGTATCCCTAGCTACTACTCCTAGGGCCAGTTCTTTTAGCAGCTTCCCCAGCTTTTCCCATAAGACTAGTCACAGTGGAGAGTAACTTTAGGGCGCCTCACTCATTTATTTGGGCTTCTAAGCCAACTTACAAAATGCGTACGAATACACAAGGTTTCCAAAATTTCCCTTTTACATACTTAATTAAGGACGATAATAATTCCTGAACGTTCGGGATTTATCATTTGCATTCCAAAACTAATGAGATCGCCTTACGAAACAAAAACTATACTCCTACTAAAAGCCACTATGCTCGCAGGAGCGCTTGCGGCGCGCCACGAGTGTGTTGGTACACGGCCGTTTCCCAGTGCGCCGACACAACGCCTCTTCCTCAGCCTCGCAACTCGCGATGTGCTGATGGGCGGCTTGCCGGTGGGCGAGTGCAATCTCACCGGTGTGGTGATCCGGTGCCAACAGGTACTCCTCCTTGCTGGTCCACGTATCGCCAAGCCTAGATGAGGCGCTTGGGCCCGACTGCACTCAGGGCTTCAGCACGAGCATCCTCTGCCATCCTCACGGCCCTCGCACGGCCTTCTGCCGAAGAGCCAATTGTCTGACTCTCTCGGACGCGACATAGGCCTGTCAGGCAGGTTGTTCTGCGGTGTGCTTCTCTTCCTCGGCCTTCTTCTTTGCCTCTATTTTGGCGCACTCTACTGGAGGCAAAGCCTTCTACAAGGCGACATCCATTTCTTTCCAAAGCTCCTCAAGGCTGGGGGCTCGGCGGGCGCCATGGCGTTCTCCTCGTAGCGGGGAGCCGACGCGTCCTCCGACGCGCTTGCTGGGGAGATTGGGAAGGCCGACGCGTCCACCTCGACGTGTCGCAGAGAGGAGCGGAATGCCGACGCGTCCTCCTCAACTAGTGGAGGCGAGGAACAGAACAACGACGCGTCCTCCTCCACTAGTGGCGGCGAGGAACGGAATGGCGACACGTGACCGTCCGCGCGGTGCAGCGAGGGGCGCCTAGGGCTTGGGAGGGGCAATGCCATGGTGGTCGACGTGAGAGGGAGGGGGAGGAGATAGCGATGAACATGAACGTAAGGGGGAGGAGATGGGGATGTCGTGGGAGGCACAGTATTTATAGCGAGCAATGGCACACCTACGTAAGATATGTACAGAGCTGCACTGACTTAACTGCAGGTCCAGTTGTGTCACTGACATGTGGGCCAGACCCCTCTTGAGCCCATATGTCAGTGACCCAATGCACCTGCAGTTAAGTAACTGAAGCAGCATCCCGGAAGATATGTTGCGTGTAACAGCTACGTGGGCCTATTTGTTGGAGTAAATTATGAGGGAGGGAAGGGGTGGAAATATTGTTGGTCACAACGGATTGGACGAGCGCGGGGGGAGGAGAGTCATGCATGCAGATTTTTTCCACATGGGATGGAGTGGTGGGACTGCCGGAGAGAGAAGGAGAGTCTAGCAGGCATATTGTTTCCACACATGGAGAGGAAAAGATTTGGAGACGAACGGTCTTCGAAGCTTCTCGTCCTCTCCCTCCCTCCCTCCCTCTCGCACTGCCCATGAAGGCACCTCGCCGTATCCGCGCTCCATCTAACCCTGTCATCCAAACACCTCTTTTGCTAGAGTTACTTCAGGGTTAGTTCAAGATTAGAATCTTTAACTCATCTAGTAGTAGTTCTTATACTCATTATAATCAGTATTGTAGATATTGATATTTTTAGTATAAATTTGGTCAAACACTTTGCAAAAGGTTGACGGAAGTAAAAAGGGCCAGAGAGAGTATCATGCATGCATAGTAGGCAAAAAAATTGCTCATTTATAGTCGGTCGAAGTATCAAAAGGCGCGACCGCGCGAGGTAGGAGAAGGTCGTGGGAGGCGCGACGGTTGACGAAATTAAGTGAAGTTACACACGCGCCGACATGGCGTGCGAATAGGCAGAAGCTATACCGCCAGGCCTACAATATGGGTCTAGTACACATGACATCTATTGGGTCCCGCATAGTTCTCGAGAACTCTTTGGGGACTTGCAGCCATTTATCCACCGGGCAAGCCACCAACCCCATGCCGTTCGCACGCCCTACTCATCCCCGTCTTCTACTAGTACAGTACCTTACAATAGTTCGCTCCCAGTCGTCCCGTCCTTTCACATTACACCAGTTCAACTTCTCCTAACCCTCCTCCAAAATCCATGGCCTCCCAAATCTCCATGGTCGCCACTGAGTACCAGGTTAGAACCATCACCGGCGATGAGTTCTTCATCATCTACACACGTGGATCCGCGACGGTGAAAGCATTCCTTGCTCGCTTCCTACGCATGTTCAAAAGTTCAATGAATGAGTGGGTCACTGGGCTAGATGTTGAGTACACCACGGTCCTGCAAAGAGAGAAGAAGCTAAAGGAGGCAGAGAAGAAGAAGCCCGCCGTGATCTAGTTTTGCGTACATAACGTGTGCTTGGTCTACCACATATGCCATGCCAACGTTGAGTGCTAGGATTTTAAGAACTTCCTGAAGGATGGAAGAGTGAAATTCGTTACTGTAGACTTTAGGAACGACAGGGATGTCCTGGGTCGGATAGGCCTCGTTGTAGGCCAGCCCTTCGATCTCCAGAAGGCAAGCCTGTTGTCCTCCTCTCAGCCTTCATTGCTGACCCTGGCAGCAGCCATGATTGATCCTTCATACTCTAAACTGAAGAAACCTCACCAAGAGTTTCATCATGCATGGGAGTCAAAGACATTAGATGAAGATCACATCCTGTACGTAGCAATGGATGCCTACCTTTGTTTAAATATCTACAAGGGTTGGATGAAGAAGCAGAGCCTAGTATCTGGTTCAAGCAAAGAAGCATCAGTGAAGAGGAAGAGGAAGAGGGACGAGGACGAAGTCGAGGACATGGACTCGGACTCCGAGTAGGTGGCAGTGCCATCGCTCATGCTGGTTATACTGCACTGTCAAGCGGACTAGTTGATTAGTTTATTTTCAAGGGTGTGTTGTGCTGAGGCCCCAGCAGAACTATATTTATGTTCTTTCTCGTTATTTGAACTATATTTATGTCTTACTACTATTCTTCTTGCAGTTGGTACTACTGCTCGTACCTTCATTTTCCAACTGTACTTAATACGTTCATACTAGTAGTATAATTTGGGTCAGTCGATTTGTGAAAGAAGTTCGATGGAGCGAAGGAAGAAGACGGCAGAGAAGCTACCCCAGTATCTATATTAGGGTGGCAGGGTGCCCACGATCTATCTTATGGGTGTTGGGTGTGGAATGCAGTTTGCCGGAAAGAAATGGATAGTACCCGGGGTTAAACGGATGGCGGGGGTGGGGGAGCATGGCGGTACCAGGTGGTTCAGGGGAGGGCGCGGCAGCGGCAGGCGGTTAGGCATGTGGCGGGCTGAGAAGATGAACCATGCATCAATTTCGGAGGTTGAAGAAGCCTTCTAGCCAGCCATGTTGCATCAAACGGCTCACAAGAGTTAACTGACCCAAATTGCTCCTTCAGATTGCAGGATCCACATGGCATTCAAGGTATCGAAGGTAGATTCCGCGTCCGCACACGGTTTGCGGGCTCGACGGGCGCGCGACCAACTTCCGCCGTGACAGCCACCATGCGCGCCTCCTCCGGGCGGGTGGAGATGACAATGACACACTAGTTCCTCCTCGCCGACGTGCTAGAGCACGCGCTCGTCCTCCTCTTCGTATGGTGCGTGCATAGACGCGGATCCACCAGTTGCTCGCGTGCTTGGCAGCGCGGCGGCATCGCGAGGAGGGACTGCAGACGACGTGAGCAGGTGAGCCTTCGGCTTGGCGGCGACACGACGGTGATGGGCGAGAAATTGTTGGCCTGAGCAGGAGGGCGCCGGCATGCGCAACGGCGACGGCGGCATATTGATGAGTGCGCATATGGGAGCTTAGTTTAGTTTTATATAGGGTTGGTCAAACTTAAAAGAAAACCATACTAGTACACATAAACATTAGACTTAGGCAGCGCTTTTATTAGTTACCACAACCACGATACGGAATCATGTGCAATCGCGTGAACCGCAGCCGCACGGTCGATCGAACGGTGTGTCACCCTGTCGCGCTCGAAGGACATCCACCGAACCTTTTTGTGTGTATGAAAACAATCCCCGAATATTACTCAATTTTTTTTCCTAGAAAAGTTCTTGACGCTACAATATTTCTATATATTTGAATTTAGCTCCAGTTCATGTTTATTTGGATTTGGACGTTTTAGGTGCCCCTAGTTTTTTAATACTAATTTTGTGTGTGTGACTGAGAGAGAACGTGTGTATGTGTCCATATGTGTGTTGTGGCGGAAGGGCAATGTGGAGACAGTGTGCGTGTGATAGAGACATAGATAGGTGTGAATGTGCAAATGATCATGCATGAGTGAGACATAGACAGATGCTGATACGTTGTGTACTTGTGTATACATGAGAGAACGGTCTTCTATTTTACTTGTGTGTGTGTGAGAGAGAGAGAGAGATAGAGGAGCATCCGTAACACAACAACCATCTCTCTCGATTCGTCCGTCCCTCGCACGATCGCATGTAACACATGCATCAATGTGCATATTTTGACACCCTCACCCGGCCCCTGCCCACCTCAAGGCCCGCACATCGCTCTCTATCTCGCATGCACAATCTCTTAGTGAATACCCTGTTTAGCATGTAGCTTTCCGTCATATACACACACATTTCTCTCCTTAGATTTTTTTCTCTCAATATCTGACACACACACACACAGTACAAAGCACACACACACCCCCTCCCCCGAGCACACAATTCATCCCCATCCAAGGTTATAAGGCGACCACTCTCGCTTGTGCTTCTCTGCACTCCAGCATGCACAGCACCTCAATCTTCAAAGAGGGCATCGAGGAGATCGAAGACCGCGGCCACACTACGCTAGAGAATGCGGGGCCATTTGGAAGCAGGATGATGTGATGACGGCTGACTGACTCCTCCCCCACCCTCTCTCTCTCGCACAAAATTACAAATCCCTCTCTCCCCCGCACAAATTTATCAATCCCTCAACCCACGAGATCCTTCCCCTCTCGTCCATGTTTTTCCAGCTCTCTCATCAAACCTGTTGCCTCTTCTCCTTCCACGTGTACAAAATCCAAATGCACACGCATCTCACGTATATTACATGTCTCCATCTTTCTCACAGACCTAACTTCTTCCTCTCTCTTTCTCTCTCTATCTCCCTCTATCTGTTTCGTTAGGTTTGTCTCCTAATCTCTCGTCCACATACATACAGTCTTTCCCGCCCTATCTGCTCCATCTTCGCAAGCTCTCGCTGCACGTTTCATTCACACATTGGGATATGTTCAAAATGTTGCTTTTATAATGGCTGATGTAGAGTTATTGTTGGTTTTGTTGCATCCTACAAAGTAATAACTATGAAATGCATTTTGATTGTCATTTGACTGGGATTATGTGATTTTGAGCATGTTGTGAAGTACTATAGACCTTGTATACATCTTGGAATTCGACAATGATTGTAACTATTGAATTGTATAGACCATTCCATTCGAAGTCAGTAGCCTAATATATTTATTTCACAATTTCAGCAAATGATTAATTCACTACATACTAAGAAAACAAATGTGTACACCCTTCGTTTTTATTTAAGTCTGCGTATTAGCATTGGTCAAAGTCAAGTTTTGTAAACTCACAGAAAGTTTATAACAAAAAATATTAACATATACAATAACAAATAAATACCATTAGATTCATTATTGAATGTACTTTCACATCATACATATCTGTTATGGTAAATGTTTATATTTTTCTATAAACTTGGTCAAACTTTAGGAAGTTTGACTTCGGTCAAACATAATATGCAGAGTTTACTAGTACTACTCGCTAGTTGCTTAGCCGAATCACCCAACACGCCACACGGGGAGTTCAGTGTCACAAAATTTTGAGGTTGGCGGGAAAATCTCCCGCGACCTTGTTTCGAGTAGTGGGAAGTTACCATCATAGCCTTCGGAACAAGCCTACATATGATGATTGGTAGGGTGCTGTTTTCGTAACTTCAGGTTCACCCTACCCTGCCAACCCCACCCCGGCACCCAGAGTAGTACACCTGAATACTCCCCATTTTCTATCTCCACCGCAAAATAGACATCTCCACGGCACCGTAGGCTTCGTGCTCCTCCCCTTCTACATCGGCGCACTCATTCCCCGCAACGCATCTGCCTCATCAAGGACCTCGTACGCCGCACTGGAGCCCGTACACCGTCATTGTCGTACACGGAGCCTCTTCCCCGGCACCATCTTCCAGGATCTCGGACCTGCTTCCCGGAAGCTGACGCCAAGCGCAGAAGCACCATCATCGTGGACAATGAACTGACTCCCATTGCCGACCATGACTCACAGAGGCTGCCGCGACCATCGTTCTCCTCCTCGATTGGTAATGTGTGTATTGAATCACTTAGCAGTACATGTGTAGTTCCAATTTTGTTCATACCTACCCTTCAAATTTCCTGGGTGCTATTGGTCCCGTAAAAGTAATTGGTTATAGCCTCCATTTTTCTTGCCATGTTGAGATTTTAAAACCACGAGTGCGAACATGCAGAGGAGCAATGAAGACCAAACACGGGATACTGGGGACATCTTCAAGGAGCGTGGCAAGTTAAAGAGGAGCTGCACCGAACCTGTAAAACGAGCTTTGGTAAGTAACACCCTTTCAAGTAAGTTCATTTAGCCTCATGTTCTTCGATGTGTATATGTTGTAGTTTCTGTTTCTCTTAAGCCTCGTGTTCTTCGATGTTTCATAAGAAGAGTCTTAATCATCCTAATGCTTTCATTTTTAGCTTGATGTAGGAAGTGGGTGTTCTCACCTGGTAGTTTGTTTTTATATTTTTTCCTTTTGAATTCACTTCTCCCAGTTCTGTTTATCTGGCTTCTACTAAATGGATCTGGGTTGCTCTGAGTATTGATCTAAAAAAGAAGTAACTTCATGTCAGGATGCGGTTCCTGCGAGGAGGGAAGTATTGTCAACCTCGAGATCATGTTTCCAAAATGAGGCTGGATTACACACAAGGTGACAGTTCCCTAATGATGCTAGATTAGACACAGGGTGCAAATTCCCAGGTGATGCTGGATTACACACAAGCCAGGTGGAGTCGTCAGCTGTTTGTGTCCTCGTGGCTCTAGTAAAGGCTGAAAGAAAGCGTGCAGCAGCCCTTGAGAATGTAGCTGAGTTCCTGAAGAAGCAAAAAGAGCAATAAGATGCTCTCTTCACCCATGCCAAAGAAGAGACAGAAGAAGCCAGAAATAAGCTAGCAGAGGCAGAGTAGGCTAGGCATCTCCTGCTATCTAAAACTGTTGTCAATACAAAATTTCCTTCATAGTAGCTAGGTTCAAATGTTTATCCAGTCAGCATGCCTGTTGTGATGTCCGTGCATCTACTGATGTGGCACAATTTTTTTTCAGGTCATGTAGTAACATCAATTACTTTCCAAACAATAACACACGAAGCATTGGACATGGTATAGTTCATGCACAAGACCGGCATTCCAAGTTCAACACCAACATCAAACTCATGTTCACAGATATCTCCACATTCATACATAATGTCCACAACCATGATTCACTTCAAAGCCAAAAAATTGAGGAGAGCTATGAATAAAGAAAAATCTCTAGTTCCTACTAGCAATGCGAGCACAACAAGTCATGACCATGCGTAATTAATTATATTTTGGTCATTTTTTTGTTTTCTAAAATGCCGGCTGGCTCACGGAAGGACGTGTTGCCGGCACACGCACGGATTCAATGAAGGCAGGCAGGGCAGTCTGAAGCCGGTTGCATGCGGCGAGGAGGCGTGTTCAGCCGGGCCTGCAGCGAGTGGGGCCCTCTTGGCCGGCGCTCCAGTTCAATGCCTGCACTATGAGAGGCCGCGTCCATGTCAGAGCAATCACTCCCTCTAGTCCTTTTCTGTTTGCGTATAACAAAATCTCGTTTTCCATTCACATTTTACAAGTAAAATTCATGGACAAACTTTGACCCAAAATACGATGGGGACTAGTAAACCAAAACGGAGGTAGTAGTTTTTTTTTAATCAAAGAAGGGTTTCCCCCTTCCGATTTTCATTACTGAAAACCAACATCTAAATCTAAACCATAGTATTTGCCCTAGAACTACCAGGTTAAACATCTCGCAACATAAACCCATACAACCATATGCCAAGGAGGTACGTAGTACTATGAATTCCATTTTCGCTCCATACCAATCGTTCTAAAAACTACTTAGTACTTATAACGCGCCATTGAAAATCGGAACTCTTAACCCCGCTAAATGATATTTTAAATGTGGCTACTCGATCTGTGGCAACTGGCGAGCCACCGCCTCCAAGTTGTTCACATGTGGTCCCGACCATCAACTCCTACGGATCAAATTATCACGCGAGATGACTATTCCTATAAAGGTGCGCTCCACCACGTACCCGGTACCCGCGAATGTAGCAATCGTGCACCTAGGGTTTTAGGGTTTATTTGTTAACGTTGCCTTTATGTAACAATCATGTGTGTGAGACAACGAGAGACTGACTGCGTGCGTGCGCCTCTTCTCTTCGTATATGTACTCCACTGTTTTGTCTGGTGTCCAAAATTTATAATAACTACTAGCAATGTGCCAATGCGTTGCCACACGACCAGAGTAGATTAATACATATTCACGTATTTGATAGCATAAAGTCTAGTTTTGAAATACGTATATCACTAAAAAAATGTTATGTTTCACTCAAAATATATTTCTTTGGCGGTTTTGATGAGATAAGGGAGGAATGTTGTTGGTTTCAAGATTCGAGAAGTGGTATATGTCTAATTTCTACTCTTACTAGCAAGATGCCCTTGTGTTGCACGGAACATCAAGATCTTGTGGGAGAAAAGGATGAACGAGGGAAGGCCTTATCTGCAAACGTTGAGAGGAGTGCGGGTAAATTGTCATAGTTTCGTTCCTATCCGTCAGATATAAATCAGACGGCCTATACTGCAGGATGGCAGGTCTACATCATCACCAACTCTATTTTTTATTCCTACTCTTATAAAAAGCATAGTCAGTGATGATCGTGTGCCTGCCATCCTGCAATATAAGCCGTCTGACCTATATCTGATGGATAGGAAGGAAACTACGGCAATTTTGCAAAAAGATACCCACACCCCTCTCCACACTTGCAAATAAGGCCTTCCCTTGTTCATCCTTTTCTCCCACAAGATAAACTACTCATACAAATGCATCTTCATGTTCCATGCAATGCATGGGCATCTTGCTAGTTGTTGAAAAAAGCCCATGTGTGTGAGAGAGAGCTGGAGAGAGGAGCAGGACGGAGTGCATGTGTGACAAAGACACAAAGAGTGTGTGTGCGAGAGGTATCAGCTTAAAATGAGGTGATAGTGTGTGTGTGCATGATCGAGAGGGCGTGTCTCAAGAAGGGAAGAAAAATCTACATAGATACAAGGAGCGGGAGAGAGACATGTATGCGATAGTGGAAGCATGAGTGTGCGGGTGTATAAACCCATCTAGAGGCTACTCGATACATGTTTGTGAGAGAAATACAAGTCGGGGGTGCGAAAGCGAGAGTTTTGTGTGTGAGAGAGAGATGGTAGTCGGGAAGGGGAGTGGAAGCAGGAGTTGCGTGTGTAAGAGAGAGATAGAGAGAGAGAGGGGGGGGGGAGTTTGTCTTATCGGTAAACTAATGAATAATGTTAGTCTGGGATGGAGACGAAAAGGAGACCGCAACAAATGTTGTGTCTACAGGAGAGAGAGAGAGTAATTTTAGTGGTATGATTCATATCTAGAGACATATATGGTGTGTGACAGAATCCCATAGAGAGAAAGACAAAGTGAAAGACGAGTAGAGACTTTGTGTGTGGAGGTGAAAAATAAAGCTTAGGTACCTAGTGATACGAGAGAACGGTAGAGACGTGAGAGATAATGAAAACCGTGTAATGTATAATGATAGGGAGAGTGTAACACTTCTCAAGGGAGACGTCGAGAGACCATGTTTGCGAGGATAGGAGAAACATGAAGTGAGAGTGTGGGTGAGCTGGAGAAAAGAGAGTGATAGCTACATGAAGGAGCATGCATACGAGAGAGATGGGCGTGAAAGGAGTGAACATAAAAGGGATTCAAATATTTCAATTCGAGATGATGATACATGGAATCCATACTCGAAGCAAAATTGATCTATCAAACATGCATACTCATATGAATTCACGCGCATCTATGTTATTTAATATGCAGATATTACTGATCCATACATTTTAATATAACATAATTTGGTTTAATTTTTTGAATTCAACCTTATGATTTTGAGATCATTGTATTTGTAAATCATATTATACATATAAAGGATCAGAATTCTTTATCGTGCTTTTGAAAGTATATATAAAAAATATGTATATAGAATTTTATTCCAATCGAAAATGGATCCAGCCCGAAAAAATAGAATACAAACGGGATTTCAATTGAGTTGGCACGGTAAACGTGCACTCTGCAAAATTTGAACGAAGCGGGGAAAGTCGCAGTAACCACCTGAAACCAAAATCTATGAGATGGAAATTACTACTGCCTGTCCCTGCCACGCAAAGCCTATCTGCTCGATTTCTATAGGTTTTGATAGGGGTAGGTTTGTAATTTCACTCAAACATGACATAACCGCCTCTCACCCAGATTCATACACGGTAGGCGCCAAAACACAGTGTGTCCTTGGCCAAAATTGGCTCCCTCCCTGATTCATACACGATGGGCACCAAAAACAAACTCTCGTCGGCAAATATTCGGTGTATGCGAGATTACCGTCCTATCCCCAACCGACTAATATTGTTGTGATGTAGGAAATTTGAAACGGGGGCTAAGTTTGTAAATTTCCTCGCATTTCAGACAAGCGCGCCCTGAAGACATGGTTCCCCCTTCCTCTCCACCTCCATTTCCCCATTTGTACTCCGTTGGCGTCGAAACACCCTCTCCACCCCAGCCTCCTCCGTCGTCCACCCCATCCACCGCCGTCCTCCTCCACCATGCCGGAGCTGATACCCCGACGCCGCCGTCCATTACAATAGACCGACCTCTCTCATCCAAGGCTTCAGACCGGGATCCTTGCATCCCGTCCTCTTGCTTCATCCCCGTCGTCGTCAACCTTGTCAGCACCGCTCCTACGACCATCTCGTCCACTGTGCCCCGCCGCCACCATCTACCCTCCTAAATCTGCTTCCACGCCGCCAACAACCATCGCTACCGCAGCACGGTCAAATTCTCAGCAGATGCATACACGGCGCCGCACTAGAGGCGGTACTCTTTCATATCTGCTCAACTTATTTATCACAACCAGAAAATAGATCGCCACTGCTTTACTCTGATTTCTTGTCCATCACTTACTTGCTAATTGAAAGAAAACATTGGTTGCGAAGTTGCCTTTGTCCGGTTTGCACCTTCAGATCCGCCATGGCACGCTCAACACTATACTCCCAATGCTTATGGTTTTCCCCGCTTATATTCCACACTAGTTAAATCACAGTAGACTAAATTTCAAAATTGGGTCAGTCGATTTTTCAGAGCTCGCCGGAGTTCACCGGTGCGAACGAAGGGGCTCGGGTGGGGACTTTGGTTGTGGGGGCAGTGGTGGGGCCTCGCCGAATGAAGAAAACTTGACGTGGGTGGGGGCGGGGTGGAGGTGGGGGTGGTGGAGGAACACAAGCGGTGGGGGCCGGTGGTCTGGCCGGTGGCCCGTGCGGTGTTCTGTATGGGAAGAATCAGAGACGAGGAAGAAAAGGGTTAGGAGACGTAGGATCTTCATCCAACCGCCTGAAATGGTCGACTGGCCCAAATGACAAAAGTCACGCGACTTGCATGCAGACAGGCCTTTATATTCAGTACCATCATCGTACCTGCTTAGCACTGTTCCTGAATCCATCAAGCTAAACAATGTGCCACTCATAATTCCAAACTTGTTGCTCAAGTACGAATCTGATATGATGCTGATATTACTAAAATAGATAACATTTAATTGGTCAGCTAATGTTCCTACTTTACTTTCAAAAAAGCACGTGCACCACATATAGAGAGATAGCAGGGAGTTGCTTTCTTAATGCGCTCTGGTTCATGATGTGTGCGCACTGCGCAACGAACATTTTATTATCCAGAATCTGCTTGCTCTTCTTTAGCATGTTCCTCTTCCGTTCTTCTTTAATAAGTACTCTCTCCGTTCCTAAATACAAGCCTTTGTATAGATTCCACCATGGACTACATATGGAGCAAAATGAGTGAATCTACACTCTAAAATGTATCTGGATACATCTGTATGTGATCCATAGTGGAAATTTAAAGTGCAACTATCCCTGGGTGGTTTTGGTAATTCCTAACAACATATAGCTCATTGAGCTAACATTATTCCAAGATTAATATTTCAGGAAAAGCTCAATGAATGGCATGGCATGGATGAGGAAAGTGGATCCCTCAAAATTCTAAGGACAAAAAGTTTGGCTCAAGCTTCAAGATCAAGACTCTACATTTTATATTTTAGTGATCCAAGATCACATTGAGTCTATAGGAAAAGCCAATACTATCAAGGAGGGATGAGGTGTTGCTTAATGGCTTGCTTGCTCAAAATGCTTAGTGATATGCTCCAAAATCCTCAACTACCTTTCCACATCCACATATGACCTAAACCAAAAGTCAAACTCGGCCCCACCGATTCTTTCTATCCGGCGCCACCGAGTTTCAAATGTCATAGCCACTGCCACAAACCCTAGGCAAATCGGTCTCACCAATAGGGATCTCGGTCTCACCGAGATGGGATTGTAATCTCTCTGTTTCCCTTCATAATGTTTCGGTCTTACCGAGATGAGCGATCGGTCCCACCGAGATTGCAATGTAAACTCTCTGTTTGCCTTTTGTAACATTTTGGTCTCACTGAGATGAGCGAATCGGTCCCACTGAGTTTACCTGACCAACTCTCTGGTTAGCTTATTACCAAAATCGGTCCTACCGAGTTTGTGTAATCGGTCACACCGAGATTACGTTATGCCCTAACCCTAACCATATCGGTCCTACCGAGTTGCATCTCAGTCCCACCGAAAATCCTAACGGTCACTAGGTTTGCTGAATTGGTCCGACCGAGTTTAACCATTCAGTCCCACCGAGTTTTGCAAATTGTGTGTAACGGTTAGATTCTGTGTGGAGGCTATATATACCCCTCCACCCACTCTTGATTCGTGGAGAAAGCCATCAGAACATACCTACACTTCCAATACACATTTTCTGGGAGAGAACCACCTACACTTGTGTTGAGGTCAAGATATTCCATTCCAACCATATGAATCTTGATCTCTAGCCTTCCCCAAGTTGCTTTCCACTCAAATCTTATTTCCACCAAATCCAAATCCTGTGAGAGAGAGAGTTTACTGTTGGGGAGACTATCATTTGAAGCACAAGAGCAAGGAGTTCATCATCAACACACCATTTGTTACTTCTTGGAGAGTGGTGTCTCCTAGATTGGCTAGGTGTCACTTGGGAGCCTCCGACAAGATTGTGGAGTTGAACCAAGGAGTTTGTAAGGGCAAGGAGATCGCCTACTTCGTGAAGATCTACCGCTAGTGAGGCAAGTCCTTCGTGGGTGACGGCCATGATGGAATAGACAAGGTTGCTTCTTCGTGGACCCTTCGTGGGTGGAGCCCTCCGTGGACTCGCGCAACGGTTACCCTCCGTGGGTTGAAGTCTCCATCAACGTGGATGTACGGTAGCACCACCTATCGGAACCACGACAAAAACATCCGTGTCTCCAATTGCGTCTAAATCCTCCAAACCCTTCCATTTACATTCTTGCAAGTTGAATGCTTTACTTTCCGCTGCTCATATACTCTTTTGCATGCTTGCTTGAATTGTGTGGAGATTGCTTGACTTGTGCTAAGATAGCTGAAATCTGCCAAGAACTAAAATTGGGAAAAGGCTAGATTTTTATTTGGTCAAGTAGTGTAATCACCCCCCTCTAGACATACTTTCGATCCTACAAGTGGTATCAGAGCTTTGGTCTCCATTTGCTTTGATTTCCATAGCTTGTGGTGATCATAGCCTTGGTTTCACAACCTCGGAGAGTATGGCGTCTAGCGAGGGAAATTATCACCATAGAGGTTCTTACTTCGATGGCACTAATTTTGCTAGTTGGAAGCATAAGATGAAAATGCATATTCTTGGACATAACCCCGTCGTTTGGGCTATTGTGTGTATTGGCTTGCAAGGTGAATTCTTTGATGGGAAAGAACCGAATCGTGAAGCTACCGCGAAAGAGTTGAAAATGCTGCAATACAACGCTCAAGCCTGTGATATCCTCTTCAACGGATTGTGCCCCGAAGAATTCAACAAAATCAGCCGTCTTGAGAATGCAAAGGAAATTTGGGATACTTTGATTGATATGCACGAAGGTATCGACTCCGTCAAGGAATCCAAATTGGATGTGCTTTAAAGTCAACTTGACAAGTTCAAAATGAAGGATGGTGAAGGTGTTGCTGAAATGTACTCTAGGCTTGCTCTTATCACAAATGAGATTGCTGGCTTAGGGAGTGAAGAGATGACCGATAGATTCATCATCAAGAAGATCCTAAGAGCCTTGGATGGAAAATATGATACCGTGTGCACATTGATCCAAATGATGCCCAATTACAAAGATCTCAAGCCAACGGAAGTCATCGGAAGAATTTTTGCTCATGATATGTCACTCAAGAATAAAGAGGAACTTCACAACAAATCAAGTGGTGCTTACAAAGCCTCATGTGAAGCCCCCACATCATCGAGTGAGAAACAAACCTTCAATGAAGAATTGAGCTTAATGGTGAAGAACTTCAACAAGTTCTACAAGAGTAGAAGCAAAGAGAGAAGCTCCAAGTCAAGGTCCTACAATGACAAAAGATATTCTAGTCGAGAGCGAAACTGCTACAATTGTGGAAGGCCCGGACACTATTCCAATGAGTGTACGGCCCCCTACAAGAGAAGAGAAGATTCTCCCAAGAGAACAAGTAGAAGAGAAGAATCACCATCTAGAGAAAGAAGGAGTAGAGATGATCGTTATGAACGAAGACCCTCACGGAGAAGCAAGGATTCAGAAAGAAAGGACAAGTCATCAAGGAGCTACACAAAACGAAGACATCAAGCTCATGTTGGTGAATGGGTATCCGGCTCCGACTCCGACAACCACTCCGAGAGAAGCTATCACTCCGACTCCGAATATACTCAAGATGAAGGTGTTGCCGGTCTAGCACTTGTGACAACCAACTCCTAGGACATATTTGACTCACCAAATGAAGGAGTTGGAACATGCTTCATGGCTAAAGGCCCAAAGGTATCACACCCCGAGTATCTTGATTTCAATAGTGATGAAGATGACTTGTTAGGTGATGATGATTTACTTGTTGACAACTCTAGTGATGAATACTATGATGAAACGTCAATTAATCATGCTAATCAAGATAAAACGAATGACAATGATAAGGAGAAGATTGAGTCTCTAACTAAAGAACTAAACACTCTTAAGTTAGATCATGAAACTATCTTAGGAGATCATCAAGAACTTTTAAGGACTCATGAGAAATTGTGCTTTGAAAAGCTCAACCTTGAGCAAGAGCATGAGTTCTTAAAAGCAATCAATGATGATCTTCGTAAGAAAAGTTCTTCTTACATTACCAAGCGTTTACTCTTATCCACTTACATGCCTCAAGTCAAGTCTAGTAACAAGAACAAGAAAGATTCTTCCTCTAGTAGTAACAACAATCATGCTAAATCCGATATTGTTGCTTCTAGTAGTTCTATTGATTCCACTAATGATTCTCTTAGCCAAGTTACACTTGAGCAAGAAAATAGCTTATTGAAGGGAATTATAGAGAAAGGTGTTTACAAGAGCCTTGATGGAAGTAAGCAATTCGAGGAAATTGTACGCAAGCAAGGAAGGCATCGGAAGAATCAAGGTGTTGGTTTTGAACGAAAGTTCAATGCCAATGGAGTTGAGTGGGAAGAAGATCAATACCCCAAGACGAAGTTTGTTCCTCAATAAGAGAAGTATGATCCTACTTCTCTCAAAGGGACACAAGCTCAAGATGATCTTCCACCACAAGACCACAAGCAAAAAGGCAAGGACAAGCTTCAAGAGGAAATTGATGCATTTGAAGAAGCTCCTAAGGCCTTGGTCAAGTGGGTTCCCAAGACTACTTCAAGTTCCACTTCATCAAGTACAACTACAACACCGAGGATTCCCATCAAGATGGTGTGGATCCCGAAGAAGAAGAACTAGAGAGTTCTTGAGGGTGACTCCGCCAACATACTTCACTCTTATCATCTTGGCAAGAACAAGTGCAATCAACTTCCACATCTTGCACTAGTTCAAGGAGTCACAAACCCTCTTGTTGGTAAGACAAGGGACAAGGTAACCTAAAAGCTTTCATAGACATCATCTTGTGTGTGCATCACTCTATGTCTATGTATATCCTTGTTTGTTCCTTGTGGGACTAACCCGTCTAGGTATTGAAAGTGCAACTCACTCCAATGGATAGCTCCAAATGATCTACATCAACATTGAGCATCCACATCTTCAACATCTACATGAAGTCATCATCGACAAAACCCAAGGTTAATTCATCCCTCTTAAGGGGGATCTCACATCTAGGGGGAGCTTTACTCTAAGAATTGAGCTAAAGCAACTATAATGGTGTGAACACAACAAATGCTTTATGTAAAAGTGTTAACCCCACTTGTGCTTAAACGATGAGTATGACCTATGATCAAATGTTCTCATTTGACTCCTAAGTCAATATACTCATATATAGATGACCTAGTCATCGCCAATTGTTTGATAGATGCTAGAATTGGTTGTGCACGCTTTGCCACATATTTCAATTGCCATTTTCTTGTGTGAGCATGTTGATTGCATATTTTACTCATTCGAGGACATCCACTTGTTGTTTTGATTGATTGGTTTTCTTTCCTTTTGCCAAGTGGATGGACAAGAATGCCTAAGAACCCTCTCTAGCTATCTATGCTTTTCTCGTCTCAAACTCTATTCATGCTACATCACAAAATTTGATCAAGTTAGATTCGAACCACTCTATGTGAGGAGCACTCGGAGTCCCCGATTCGTCATAGACTTAAACTTCCAAAACTTCTTTGTGCGTTTCCGTTTGACCAATTCATCCATTTCGGTCATACCGAGATCACTAAGTCGATCTAGGTTTTCAATCTCGGTGCAACTCATTTGAACCTTTCGGTCACACCGAGTTTCAGTAACTGCTTGCAGTTATGAATCTCGGTGCCACCGAGTTGTTCCACTCGGTCACACCGACAGGGTCGGGCTATATATACTCACGGGCAAAATTTTGGAAATTTCTCTGAAACCCCTTCGCCCGTGCATAGCTCGCTCTGCCTCCTGGGTCTCCGGATCGTCCTCCTCATCGCCAGCCGCCTCCTGTCGCTGGTCTCCGCCGATGTCAACGGAATTCTTCCCCGCCATTGCCGCCGTAGCGAGTTCATCGCCGAACTAGGGTATGGACTCGATCACAGTGCTATCCCCGTCCGATTCCTAGCACATTGTGTTCATTATGATTCTTACCACGATTGAAACGATCTTATCTAGTCAAAACACTCCGTAGATTAGAGTTGAATTGAAAATTTAGGGTTAGGTTTCCGCCTAAACCATCTCGGACCCACCGAGTTGTGGAACTCGGTACCACCGATTCGGCTCAGGCCATTGCACATGTAATTTTCAGTCTGACCGAGAATTGCAAATCGGTGTGACCGAGTTCACTAGTTTAGGTTCCAACAGCTGCTTCGGTATCACCGAGTTTACAAATCGGTTGATCCGAAATGCTTTCTGTGGAAAACTAAAACTAAGTTTTTGACTCATTCTCTTGCAAAAACCTCTGCATTTTGTGATGCTCATCCACTCTATCTCATCTATATCTATTCACAGGGTCTGCTGTCAGTGTTTGCAATATGTCTGATCAGAGTGACAGCCAGAGCAGGTCAGAGGAGCAGGTTCACCTGAGTGAGGGCACTAGTCCCTCTAGCAGTTCAGATGATGGTAGCAGGAGCACTCCCAGCAACTTGCCCAAAACTGCCACCAGAACAAGGAAGAAGAAAACTTCAGAGTCTGAGGATGAAGACTATGTGGCCACTAAGGATGATGCCACATCAAAGAAGAAAGTGCTCAAGAAGGAGTACATCTCAGCTGCAGTTAAGCCAGGGATGAAGATCAAAACGCCAGCAGGAAGCCAACCCATGTCAAAGGCCAGAGCATCTACTCAAGTCCCTTTGGGATCTGAACCCAAAGAGGCTGCTGCAGAAGGGAAGAAGAGGAAGGAGAGGATCAAAAAGACCACTGCTAGAGTGCTTGGGAGATCCTCAATCATGAGAGATTCTGAAGAGGAAGAGGAAGAAGAGGTTTCTGCACCAGCACCTAAGGCCCAGAAGCTTATGGGTGATGCTATCAGGACAGGGGATGCTTCATCAAAGCCCAAAGAAGCACCCCAAGCAGCCTCCAAGCCCAAGAGTGCACCTAAGAGGAATACCAGGAGTATACCAGCTGCTGAGAAGAACAAGGCCCCAGTGCCTGAAGTTGCCGCTGATGAAGATGATGAAGGACAAGTCCTGAGAAAGCTCAAACCCAAGATTCCAGACCACAATGATGCTCATCCTGTGGCTGAGAACATGAAGATCAGGAGAGACTCAGGGTTGAGGCTATGGAGGGAGACAGATCCATATGCTACCAGGAGAAGGACTGTTGTTGATTACACATTCCACACAAAGGAACAACAGGACTTCTATGAGACAGTGTTGTTGGACAAGAAGCCTATAGTGTGTGAAATGGGGTGGGTCGACTGGAAGTATATCAAGGAAAATGAGGAACACTATCCTGGTGTGTTTGACAGCTTCAGTGCTTGTGGAGTTGCAGACTTTGTTGGCCAGAAGCTCACAAAGTGGAATGAGGAGCTCATAATGCAATTCTACTCCACAGCACACTTCTATCCAGATGGCAGGATAGTATGGATGTCTGAGGTACAAGGTACCACTCAACTATTGAGGAATGGGCAAATCTGATCAATGTTCCTAAGGAAGAAGAAGATGACTTGGATGTCTATGCCAAGAAGAAGATGGATCACAACTCTATGGCAAACATGTACAAGGACATTCCTGAAGATGATCTTGAGACTCACCAGTTTGGGTCAGTAAAACACTTGCTGTCAGGGCTGCCTACAATCAATTGGATCCTTAGGCACACTCTCTTGCCCAAGTCTGGTGATCACAGAATGATCAGAGGCCATGCAATTAACTTGCTACATTTATTTGATGTGCCACATAAGGTCAAGGTCATGAGCCTTATAGTTGAGACTATCAAGAGGACTGCAGCTGACCAGAAAAGAAGTTGTGGATATGCCCCCACAGATCCAGGAGTTGATAAACTCAAAGATGGGCACAGGCACATACTTGTTGGATAAGGAACACTTGCCTATCTATCCTGACTTTGAGGACAATCAAGTTGTGATGAATGAGAATGAACCATCATCAGTACAAGCTCAAGAGAAGAAGGAGAAAGCAAAGAAAGAGAAGGCTGCCAAGATGCCAACTCAAGAGGAGGCATCTGAGTACTTTTTGAAAAGCAAGCAAGATCAGCTTGGCTACCTGATTGCATCGACTCTGAGGATTGAGAAGGGACTGGCCACCCTAACTCAAAACCAGGAGAGCTTGGAAAGAATCATGGAGCAAAAATTCTATGACTTGGATGTGAAGGTAACTGAGATTCAGTCTGTTATGGAGCAACTTCAAGATGATATGCAAGAGAGGAAGGGCAAGACAACCACTGATGCATTTGCCAGAGTGCCTAGAGCTCAGAGGTCTGCTGCAGTGCCTGTTCCAGACACTAGAGTCACTTCATCCGTACCAGCTACAGCTTCAGTGCCACCAGCTCCAGCACCTACTCCTTCAGCTCCATCCACATCAACTGAAGCCTTCGTCCTTGGCATTGTCCGGACACCACCACCTGAAGACCAAGCCCGAGAGACGTTCTAGTGCTATGCATTTTCTATGAACTTTTTGGTAACTTGTTGCCAAAGGGGGAGAAAAATGTATAGATCATAGGCTTCGAGAGAGAGTGTTGCTTTTTATTCTCTCTTGCTTTGGTGGTTGAACTTTGTTTGTCTTTTGATTGCTTGAGATACTATGCTATTATCTGTGAGACATTGATGATCATGTGGTTGATCATAAGCTACACTTAAGCTTGTTAGATGATATTATCTTACTTATCCTTATATGATCATTCACTTTGCTTGGTGATGAGTGCATGTATTTAATTCTTATCATTTTGAGCACTCCACCAAGATGTATGTGACATGGAAGAGTAACCCATGATCCTAACTCATTGTGCATTTGCAGTCCAAAGCAAATCTTAAGATATGCACAAATTTAGGGGGAGCTCTTGCTTTTCACATACTTCTCAAAGCGACAATATCTTTCACTCTTATTATCAGTTGTCGAAGCTTTGATCTATATGTTGTCATCAATTACCAAAAAGGGGGAGATTGAAAGTGCAACTATCCCTGGGTGGTTTTGGTAATTCCTAACAACATATAGCTCATTGAGCTAACATTATTCCAAGATTAATATTTTAGGAAAAGCTCAATGAATGGCATGGCATGGATGAGGAAAGTGGATCCCTCAAAATTCTTAGGACAAAAAGTTTGGCTCAAGCTTCAAGATCAAGACTCTACATTTTATATTTTAGTGATCCAGGATAACATTGAATCTATAGGAAAAGCCAAAACTATCAAGGAGGGATGAGGTGTTGCTTAATGGCTTGCTTGCACAAAATGCTTAGTCATATGCTCCAAAATCCTCAACTACCTTCCCACATCCAGATATGACCTAAACCAAAAGTCAAACTCGGCCCCACCGATTCTTTCTATCCGGCGCCACCGAGTTTCAAATGTCATAGCCACTACCACAAACCCTAGGCAAATCGGTCTCATCGATAGGGATATCGGTCTCACCGAGATGGGATTGTAATCTCTTCATTTCCCTTCATAATGTTTCGGTCTTACCGAGATGAGCGATCGGTCCAACCGAGATTGCAATGTAAACTCTCTGTTTGCCTTTTGTAACATTTCGGTCTCACCGAGATGAGCGAATCGGTCCCACCGAGTTTACCCGACCAACTCTCTGGTTAGCTTATTACCAAAATCGGTCCTACCGAGTTTGTGTAATCGGTCACATCGAGATTACGTTATGCCCTAACCCTAACCATATCGATCCTACCGAGTTGCATCTCAGTCCCACCGAAAATCCTAACGGTCACTAGGTTTGCTGAATCGGTCCGACTGAGTTTAACCATTCGGTCCCACCGAGTTTGGCAAATTGTGTGTAACGGTTAGATTCTATGTGGAGGCTATATATACCCCTCCACCCACTCTTCATTCGTGGAGAAAGCCATCAGAACAAACCTACACTTCCAATACACATTTTCTGATGGAGAACCACCTACACTTGTGTTGATGTCAAGATATTCCATTCCAACCATATGAATCTTGATCTCTAGCCTTCCCCAAGTTGCTTTCCACTCAAATCTTCTTTCCACCAAATCCAAATCCTGTGAGAGAGAGTTGAGTGTTGGGGAGACTATCATTTGAAGCACAAGAGCAAGGAGTTCATCATCAACACACCATTTGTTACTTCTTGGAGAGTGGTGTCTCCTAGATTGGCTAGGTGTCACTTGGGAGCCTCCGACAAGATTGTGGAGTTGAACCAAGGAGTTTGTAAGGCAAGGAGATCGCCTACTTCGTGAAGATCTACGGCTAGTGAGGCAAGTCCTTCGTGGGCGACGACCATGATGGAATAGACAAGGTTGCTTGTTCGTGGACCCTTCGTGGGTGGAGCCGTCCGTGGACTCGCGCAACCGTTACCCTCCATGGGTTGAAGTCTCCATCAACGTGGATGTACGATAGCACCACCTATCAGAACCATGACAAAAACATCTGTGTCTCCAATTGTGTTTGAATCCTCCAAACCCTTCCCTTTACATTCTTGCAAGTTGCATGCTTTACTTTCCGCTACTCATATACTCTTTTGCATGCTTGCTTGAATTGTGTGGAGATTGCTTGACTTGTGCTAAGATAGCTAAAATCTTCCAAGAACTAAAATTGGGAAAAGGCTAGATTTTTATTTGGTCAAGTAGTCTAATCACCCCCCTCTAGACATACTTTCGATCCTACAGAAATCTCTACCAAGACTTATATTTTTGAACAGAGGGAGTATGATAGTAGTACAGTATGTTCCTTGTAGTGCAGACGAGTAGGGACATTTGCAGTCTAGAGGTCTATACGGTCGGTTGGTATGGACACTTTCAACTCTTCGGGCCTCTTTGATTCGTAGGATTTTGTAAACATGGGAATAGGATTTGTAGTGGCCTGCCCACTTGAATCCTATAAGAATAGCAAAGAAATGCGGGGAGTTGTGTCGCCTTTGAGAGTTACACTGATATTAATAGTACCGGACCTTTAGTTGAAGAGAGCTGGTATCCGAAGCCTTTCTAGCCGTACCAGCAATACTAACACATACATTCCAGCAAGTTCCACTTTGCTGATTTTACTATGATGCTTATGGTTTTCCCGTTATATCTACACTATGATCTGTGTAGCTGCTTTGTGTCGCACTAGCAGCATTCCACTCTTGAAGCTAAACACCGCAATGACTTACAAAATTTGCACCAAGGCATTGAGTGCCATTCTGGATGCAATGAAACTCATACGCTCCCCAGCTGTTGATTCTTGTTCAGAATATGATACTAATGACTATTCTAACCTCGAGGAGTCAAAGGCAGATGGCCTGTCCTGTTCAACCATCAAGGTGCCTGTTCTATTTTGGCAAGGTTTTATTGATTTTGCGTATCTTGCATATGTTGTCTTGCATTTATTCTACTTTGGTGCACCACCATCTTCTTAGTTTACTCATAATATATGTCGAGATGCCATGCCCATCCATTATCAATACATTTTCCATCTGTCATCATACCATGTTTTTCCACTCAAATGTTGTTCTTGTGCATCAGACATCAAAAAGGAAGAGGGTGATTGCCGATACTGAAGGAGCACCAGCAAAGTCCTTGAAAAATGTGGTTGTGCCAGAGAAATCAGACAGCACCCCACTTATATTGGTTGTACAACTAGTGACACAAAACGTAGGACCGACTCCACCGGACTGTACCCATACTTCACTGGCCACACCACTAGCCGCACCACACAGGACCTACACTCCAGCAAAAGATATGCCGATTTCAGTTGCCATAGCACTAGCCGTACCACAGAAAAATCCCACTCCAGCAAAAAGTACAGCAAGTCCACCGGCCGAAGACATGTCCCAACTACAAAGATGGCCAATTCCTGCAGATTGGAACCCCATTCCAGTTATTCCCAGTTTAAAACACCATGCTTTCAATGTTGTTAGGGACTAGGTGCATATATTCCCATCATGGGAAGATTATAGTGAAGACAAACACCATTTTCACATCTTCCTGTCCCACTTACATGTAAGTGCTATTATCCATGGTGATTATTTTCCTGTTTTTTGCTGATTGATGTAGCGACCCAACCTTAGGCAGTCAAGTCTCTGTGCTTCAGTGTCATCCCTGGATCGGTAATGCTGACACACACAGTACTCAAAGGATTTATAACAGAGTAGCAATCACACACTTATTACATCGATGGTCTCCAAAGAGAACTTATTACAATAAATATGGCTTAAAGCCATCTAAATAAGATAATAGCAGAAGGCTTGGAAGATAAAGTGAGTCCATCAACTCCAACGGCATAGCCGAGTGCATGATAAACGACCTACGACATCTTACTCGTCGTTTGAAAAGTCTGCAACATAATACGTTGCAGCCCAAAAACGGGTTAGCACGTGGAATATGCTGGCAATGTAATGTAGTAGAGTAATGAACAGATAAATGCTATCACTATATGCATGTATGGCTGGTGGAGGCTCTAAGGTTAATATGTTTTTGCGAAAAGCCAATTGTTTCCTACAACAAAGGAATATATTTTATTCAACTATCATGGTAGTTGAAACAACATTGAGAAGGTTCCTCCAACTCAATCTCAATTAAAGTAGTCATTAACACCCGTCAAATTAATTTAGAGTGATGAGATCAAATCAATAATTCAAGTACCAGATACTCAAGATGTCCATAACCTAGGACACGGCTAACCATGATTAGTTTATACACTCTACAGAGGTTTGCTCACTTTTCCCCACAAGACTCAATCTCCTCCATTGGATTTCTCGCACTACAGGGTGTTTGAGAAATGGATGACCGAGACACAGTCTTTCAGAAGCATTAACTCTTTACTCTGGGTGGACCGTTACACCTACTTTCCCCTACATCTGCTAGCCCACCACTGAAAGAGGTCACACAACATACTCAACTATGCCAGATCCCATAATGGCTTGTGGCTGCACACGGAAGTTTCTAGCATGAATAATCTTATGACCCCTTTGAGCCTGGGTGGCGGACCGTAGGATGATCACATGGGTACTCTGAGATATCCTAGGACAACACTGGATTCTCCAGGTGCCCACAAGCAATCCACCCAGATGTGTATTAAAGTTGCCACCTTAAGTTGAACCATTAATTAACAACTCCAAAATGTCATGGATACACTCAAACCCAATCCACGTCTATGAGCATAGCATAGCAATATAAGCATAATAGGTTCTACCTCATCATCTACTTCCCAGACCCACATGTTAAGAGATCCTACGCATGCAATGTGTGAGGGTTGAAACTAATGCATAAAAACTGGGTGATAAAGGGGTATGATCAAAGTCTTACTTGCCTTGTAGGAGCACGCTTCGGACTCCGGGTGTTCTATCGCAAACAAACAATAGCATACATAAGCAATCAAGCAAAGGTGCATGGGGAAAACTCAAATAAGAAGATCTAACTAGAAAGTTCAACAAAAGAACTCCGGTGCGCAAAAAGAATCAAATCAAACGGAGCGACGAAACTCAAACTACCAAAGAAACAAGATCCATTTACTAATTGGACTAAAGTCATATTTTACAGTACCAAAATCTTGTACAAGTTGGTTAAACAGAAAGAGGGCTTCAAGACCAAGATCTAGGCGCTTGTTTCACCTGATTTGGATAAACGAGAGAAAAGATAAACTAAAACGAAAAACAGGGCAGAAATCGTGATTGAAAATAATCGCGGAAAACCCTGGAAAAAGAAAACCTAATGAACAGGCTAACGAACAAACTTTCCCTGTACGCGCGAACGTCCGCTATCTAATCGAACCGAGAAAAACCGAAACAAAACGGATTCTAGAAAAACAAGATCTAGATTTACGAAATAAAACTGATTGGTTTTTAAAAAACTGGCGGCTACCTCATGGAACGGAACGGCGGCGGCAGCGTACTCCAGCGGCGGCGCTTGCGGGGCGGCGGCGCGGCAAGGCAGTGGCGGCTGGCGCGGGCGGAGGTGGCTTAGGGTTTGGGTTTGGGGCGCGGGGCGACTGCTGCCGGCGTTCTGGGAACGGGGGTCCCCAGACTTGCCTACCTGCGGCCTGCGGCGTGGCTCAAAGGGGGGCCCAACACGGCCCATCTTCACCAACACAAACTCAAGACCCTCGCGAGGGACCAAGCCTCATGGGGCGGACGACGCGGAGCCTCCTCAGGCACGGCCTCGTCAGGCTGGCTCACGAGGAGGCGAAGAGATCAAGGCAGGGTACCTCACGAGGTGCCATGACGCAAGCCATGACGACTCAGGGCGCCAGAGGGGTGCCAGCCACACAGCGTCCTCCTTTCCTCTTTGGTGCAAAGGGGGAAAGCGCAGTCGCGGAGTACCGAGGCATTAGGCAAAGGTTGCCATTTCGGTGCACCGAGACCAAGACCAGGAGGACTACGAGACGGAGGTCACCATGGAGCCCAAGACGGCGTCATCACCAGAGCTTTGCGCAGGCGAAGACTACTTTTGTCAGGATAGCTGATACTTGCTGTCCCCTTTCAAATTAGCCCGCCATTGTTGGCTCCCTTCCCGCTCAATATTTGGGAAGAGGACCAGGGCCCCTATAAATAGGGCCAGACACCCACATGGCAAAGGGTCGACCAGTTGGAAGGGGGGAGAGAGAGAAAGGTGGCTGAACTCCTCCCAGCAGTTCATCGCCCCAGCCAAGAACAGACCCTCGTGAGGCTGTTCTCTCTTGTATTGTTCGTCATCATCAGCCCAAGAGGCAATCCACACACCACACACTTGAGTAGGGTATTGCACCACAACGGTGGCCCGAACCAGTATAAACCCCGTGTCCCTTGTGTTGTTCTTTTCATAGCTTTGATCCTAGCGTGGCGGAGGGGTCCAGGTAGATAGGAGACAGAATCTCCGTGCGCACCCCAGTGTTCGAACCTCAAGGGTCTGCCGGAGCCCGAAATCCGACATTTGGCGAGCCAGGTAGGGGGTGCGCCGGAATTCATCTTCCACCGCTCCGTTCTCCTCCGACCATCGCGCCCATGTCTGACGCTCGTCGGGCCCATGCAGAACGCCGGGCCGCCTTTGCTTCCCGCGTTGCCCAGATGGCCCCTGTCGGCGGGCGCCCCCGTCGTTCCTCGTCACCTGCCGTCAACGCTGCCACCGGCCCGGAGGGGGACGAGCGGCAAGCATCGTCCCGACATTTGTCCGTGCGGCAAGACGGCCACACCGCAACTCAGTCGCTCACCCCAGCTGGTTCTTCGTCCCGCGTGCTCCGCGCTCCCATGGAACCCCGCAACCTCTTCCCCGCCCATCGCGCTGCGCCAACACCCCCAGTCGCCGCGGCCCTCTTGGGCGGCTCGCAGGCACCGCCTACAAGTTACCACGTCAAGCCGTTCATTCGCCGGGTCAGCGCCGCTTCCACGCGGCAGGGGGCTCCCCTGGATCGGGCGGCGCCCGAGACCGGCCTGAGCTTCAGCCCGGAGTACCACCCCTCCAACTTGGCCTGCTCGAGCGCGCTCCCCATGCTATGCACCCCCACCATCTGCCAGGTGGCCGTCACCAGAACTCTCATCGATGGCGGGGCGGGCCTCAGCGTGCTCTCAGTCAAGGCCTTCAACCTCCTCTGCATACCCCTGGAACGGTTGCAGCCTAGCCGGCCCTTCTCAGGCGTTGCGGGCAGGTCGTCCAACTCCTTGGGGCAGATCCGGCTCCCGGTGACCTTCGGCACCTACGACAACTTCCGCATGGAGCTGGTCGACTTCGACATCACCCCCATCGGCCTCCCCTACAACGCCATCCTCGGCTACCCAGCGCTGGCCCAGTTCATGGCCGCAACGCACCCGGCGTACAACCCCATGAAGATGCCCGGGAGCAGCGGTGACCTCACCGTGCACGCGGATACCGGTGACGCTCTGCGGGTGCTCAAGCTCGTCTTCAGGATAGCAGCGTCGGCACAACCTGCCGACTTGGGGGCCCCCGAGCCCAAGGGGGCTGCGCCCACCAAGAAGAAGCAGTTGTTCACCCAAGACAAGGCAGAAACCAAGCAGGTACCCGTCGATGAGGACGGGTCCACCAACGCCACTTTCACCATGGGCGCCCACCTCAAACCCGAGCAGGAGGAGGCCCTGGTCGTGTTCCTGCGCGCAAACAAGAAGGTATTCACTTGGGAGCCGGACCAGTTGGCAGGGATCCCCAGGAGCATAATCCAGCATCACCTCAACGTGTGCCCCAACGTGCGCCCTGTGAAGCAAAAGGCCAGGAGGCAGTCCACAGAAAAGCAGGCCTTCATCGTCCAAGAGACCCGCAAATTAGAGGCCGTTGGGGTCATTCGTGAGGTTCGATACCCAGATTGGTTGGCCAACCCTGTCGTTGTGCCGAAGAAGGGAGGGAAGGAACGCATGTGTGTCGACTTCACCAACCTCAACAAAGCGTGCCCGCAAGATCCGTTCCCGCTCCCCCGCATCGACCAGATTGTTGATTCCACTGCGGAATGCGACCTGCTATGCTTCCTGGATGCCTTCTCTGGGTATCACCAGATCAAGATGGCGGTGGAAGACATCGAGAAGACGGCCTTCCTAACCTTGTGCGGGGTGTACTGCTACACCTGCATGCCATTCGGGCTGCGTAACGCAGGGGCGACCTTTCAGTGGCTGATGCATATCACCTTGGGCTTGCAGCTCGAGAAGAATGTTGAAGCTTACATTGATGACATCATGGTAAAATCTCGGGAGGCCAGGACCTTGATACAAGACCTGGAGGAAACCTTCACGAGCCTCAACGCAGTGAACCTACGGCTCAACCCAGAGAAGTGTGTGTCCGGAGTCCCCTCAGGAAAGCTCTTGGGTTTCCTCGTGTCCCACCAAGGCATCGAGGCTAACCCGGAGAAGGTCAAGGCGGTGGAAGACATTAGCCTGCCAAAGACCCTCAGAGAAATGCAGAAGCTCACGAGGCGCGTGACCGCGCTAGGGCGCTTCATCTCCAAGTTGGGGGAACGAGCCCTGCCCTTCTTCCAGCTAATGAAGAAAAAGGGGCCCTTCGAGTGGACTGAAGAGGCCGACAAGGCGTTCCAAGATCTCAAGAGATACCTGACCAGCCCACTAGTCTTGGTGGCCCCGCGCCCTCAGGAGCCCCTGGTGCTCTACCTCGCCGCCACTCCCTACTCCGCCAGCGCAGCCTTGGTAGCAGTCAAAGAGGAGCGCCGGACCAAAACCACGGCAGCAGCCCGGGATAAGGCAGAACAGGGACAAGGAAGGCCCACAGAAACCGCCATCACAGCTGAGGAGGATCAGCCGCCGCAGAGGGGTGCACCAGAGGCGGAAGAGTCCCCTCTTCCAGATGGCCAGTCTCGGGAGGCCTCATTGCCTCAAGAGGCGCTGCGGTCTCCGAAGGGAGCCACCAGCATTGACGCACTCCACCTCGTTGAGCACCCAGTGTACTTCGTCAGCACAGTGCTGCGGGATGCAAGAGCACGGTACCCCATGCCTCAAAAACTCCTCCTCGCGCTACTGGTGGCTTCGTGCAAACTGCGGCACTATTTTTAGGGTCACCCCATCAAGGTCGTCTCGTCATACCCCCTAGAGAGGGTGCTCAGGAGCCCCAATTCAGCTGGGAGGGTCGCTGAGTGGAACATAGAGCTGCAAGCGTTTCAGCTCGAATTCAGCACGACCAGAGTCATCAAGGGAGCAGCATTGGTGGATTTTGTGGCAGAATGGACGGAGGCCCTAGGCCTTAAGGCCGACGAGGATCGGTCCCTATCCCTGGGAAGCGAGGTGCCAGAAGGCTAGGATCATGTACTTCGATGGGGCGTTCTCCATACACGATGCAGGGGCTAGGGCGGTGCTTATGTCGCCCACTCAGGACAAGCTCTATTACACCGTGCAGCTTTGTTTCCAGCAAGGCGAAAAGGTCTCCAACAACATAGCGAAGTATGAAGGTTTAATAGCAGGCATGAAGGCCGCAGCTGCCCTGGGGGTGAAACGCCTCACCATCAAGGGCGATTCACAGCTCCTTGTCAGTTTCTCCAACAAGGTGTACGAGCCGAAGGATGAGCACATGGAGGCCTACCTTGCAGAGGTCCGCAGGATGGAGAAGCAGTTCTGGGGGTTGGAGTTGCAGCATGTGCCCCGTGGCACCAATCAGGAACCCGACGACATCGCCAAACGCGCGTCCAGGTGGTTACCTCAGGAGCCTGGCGTTTTCGAGGAGCGACTCTTCAAGCCTTCAGCCTTACCGTCATTATCAAACACGGCTCAGCCCAGGGAGGAGCTCCCTCAGCCACCTGCCTCAGGAGCTCCGGCTTGTGGCCCGGCCTCAGGAGCACGCCTGCTCCTGACGATGGAACCTCAGGAAGGATGTTGGATCACGGAGCTCCGGAGCTACCTAACGCAAGGGACCCTGCCGGAGAAGGAGGAGGAAGCAGAGCGAGTGGCGCGCCAGGCCACGGCATACTGCATCAAAGATGGAGAGCTCTACCGGAAGCAACAAAACGATGTATCCCTGCGCTGCATCTCCAGGGAGCAAGGGAAGGAACTACTGGAAGATATACACGGCGGAGACTGCGAACATCATTCGTCATCACGGACCCTCGTTGGCAAGGCGTTCCGCAGTGGGTTTTACTGGCCCACCGCGCTCAATGACGCCGTTGAACTAGTGAAAGCTTGTGAGGCCTGCCAGTTCCACGCCAAGCAGATCCATCAGCCGGCAGGGGGCTTGCAGACTATCCCCCTTTCGTGGCCATTTGCAGTCTGAGGGCTCAACATCTTGGGTCCGTTTCCTCGGGCGCCAGGGGGCTACCGCTACCTTTACGTTGCCGTGGACAAGTTCACCAAGTGGGCTGAAGTAGAGGCTGTCCGCACCATTCCTGCGGGTTCCGCAGTCAAGTTCATCAAGGGCATCGTGAGCCGGTTCGGGGTGCCGAATCACATCATCATGGACAATGGTTCGCAGTTCACCAGTAACCTCTTCAAAACATACTGTGCTAACCTTGGAACGCAGATATGCTACGCTTCAGTGGAGCACCCCCGAAGCAACGACCAGGCCGAGCGAGCCAACGCGGAGGTCCTGAGGGGCCTCAAGACCAGGACGTTCAAGAAGAAGCTGGAGGCTTGCGGCAGAGGTTGGTACGACGAACTGCAGTCCGTGCTGTGGTCCATCCACACCACCGCAACCAAGCCGACTGGAGAGACCCCGTTCTTCCTGGTCTACAGAGCAGAAGCAGTCCTCCCTCACAAGGTCAGACGTCGCTCCGCGCGGGTCCTGGCGTTCGACGAGGCACAACAAGACGCCATGCAGGGGACGGACCTCGTGCTGGGGGAGGAGCGTCGCCGGGAAGCCGCGCTGCGAGCGGCGAGGTACCAACAAGCACTACGGCGATATCACTGCCGCAACATCCGCCCCAGGACTCTTGAGGTAGGAGACCTCGTTATCAGGCGGGTTCTCTCCAGGGAGGGATTGCACAAGCTCTCTCCCGTGTGGGAGGGCCCGTTCAAGGTTGTTCATGTTTCCAGGCCCGGCTCCGCGCGCTTGGAGACTCAGGAGGGAGTGCCGGTCCAGAATGCAGGGAACATCCAGCACCTCCGGAGGTTCTACCCCTGAAAAGGCCCGGAGCCTATGAAGCAAGGCGAGTGCCTGTGAAGCTATCGCGTTTTGGAAAAGGCCCGAAGCTTGTGAAGCAAGGCGAGTGCCTGTGAAGCTATCGCGTTTTGGAAAAGGCCCGGAGCCTGTGAAGCAAGGCGAGTGCCTGTGAAGCTATCGCGTTTTGGAAAAGGCCTGGAGCCTGTGAAGCAAGGCGAGTGCCTATGAAGCTATCGCGTTTTGGAAAAGGCCCGGAGCCTGTGAAGCAAGGCGAGTGCCTGTGAAGCTATCGCGTTTTGGAAAAGGCCCGAAGCCTGTGAAGCAAGGCGAGTGCCTGTGAAGCTATCGCGTTTTGGAAAAGGCCCGGAGCCTGTGAAGCAAGGCGAGTGCCTGTGAAGCTATCGCGTTTTGGAAAAGGCCCGGAGCCTGTGAAGCAAGGCGAGTGCCTGTGAAGCTATCGCGTTTTGGAAAAGGCCCGGAGCCTGTGAAGAAGGCCAACGCCTGTGAAGCTCGCCGCCCGTGACACTCTCACGTAATAATGAGTTGGGGCTGTACACGCCCCGGAGTCTCAGGAGCGCCGGCCTCAGGCCCTGGGGCTCCCTCCCACGCCCAGTGGCAACACTTAGCTCCGCGCTGGTGAGAAGACGTCGAAGACTAGACTAGGTGCCGGGCGCGGCTTTTCATTTGCTTTCCGCAGTTGGCTTGTTCCTCTTCATTTGGAGTTTTATTGAAGTTGTTGCCGTCTTTGGCTTGCGGTTCTTCGACTTTTCACTCTCCTGCCTCGATTTCTCTTGTGCAAGGCCTCGCGAGGGGGAGAGCCAAGCGCCCTCGCGAGTGTTCCTATCCTAGTCACCCAAAGAGTTCGCGACCTGGGCCCCTTACAGGAGCACCCCTCCAGTCCGTGCCCCGCGTGCACCGCGACATAAACAAAGGGCCTGGGTCGGTCGCCCCCCCCCCCACGGCCGGGGCCGGGAACTATCCACGCTCGGGCACATAGCCGGAAGGTACGGTAATGAAAGCAAAACGATGATTGACAAGCAATAACCCAAACACGCCCCCGCGGGGCTCCGCACTATTGTCTTTGTTACGCAGGAAAAAGGGAAAAGGAAGAACAAATCCGGCGTGGCTCGCCTCACACCGGCCCACAGGGAAGGCCCGAGCTGCCTCCGGAGCTCAGGCAGACTCCCTCTCGCGCTTCACCAGGGCACGATGGCAGGCGGGCACGTTGTCACCCCCAAGCAGATACGACGACGTGGAGGCTGATCGCGGCCACCGCTAGAGGAGTCGCCGCCTGAAGAAGAACTGGAGAAGCTTGGGGAACCCCGACCGCCGCCAGCCGTGCGAGCGCTGCTCTCTCCATCATCACCGGAGCTGGGTTCCCAGCCACAGTCGTCACCCTCGGGACAACACCCTGCGCGGCGACCATCTTCCCCAAATACCCTCACGTAGAGGGTGGCGTCGCCGTCGAACTTGAAGTGTAGGGTGCACCGACGGCTCAGGCCACGCTCGCGGGCAAACGTCTACCAACCACGGGCCAGGGACAGGCTCCTGGCCGCGGAGACCTCCAGAGAGACCCATGAGGCCCGGCTGCAGCAGCCGTCGGCCTGGAGCCAGAGGCCGCTCGGGGCACCGGCCGGGAGCTCGCTGAGGAGGAAGCGAGGAAGCGGAAGCCGGGTGCTAGCTGGCTCCGCCGACCTCACGATGAACTCCGGCAGCACTTTAGTAGCATGAACGCGCGGCCTGGGGGGACGCGCAGCCGGAGCGCGCCCCCCGACTGCAGCAATCCGCCTGTCGCCGTGCTGAAGATCGCCTCCACGGCCGCGGGGAGCCACCATGGTGGCCACAGGATGCTTGCGAGGGCGCCCTCGGCCGCGCTTGGGTGGGGGAGAGGCGGGCTCAACCCGGCAAGCCTTCCCCTTCTCGGCGGCTGAGAACCTCCTCGACGGGGCCATGAAGACAAAGGAGAGGCAGGGGGGATGAACTGGAAGGGCGCGCGCCGGTCCATACTTATGGCTGGCGATGGGCAACCAACGGCCCCCACGATCGCAGGTAATTATGACCCGCTTTGCATGCAGGGACTTGTCCAATCCGTGCAGTTGCCGATGCGCCGTGGGGAAGTGGAGACGCCCACGTCCAGTCAACCACCACGCAGCGCCCAAGGCCGCAGGCTGTTAGGGCCCGCGGCGCTTCGCTCTTGCCCTTCCGCCTCCCTGCACGGCCAAGTCCGGGCGCGCCTTGGGCCCGGGGGCTACTGTCGGTGTTCTGGGAACGGGGGTCCCTAGACTTGCCTGCCTGCGGCCTGCGACGTGGCTCAAAGGGGGGCCCAACATGGCCCATCTTCACCAACACAAACTCAAGACCCTCGCGAGGGACCAAGCCTCGCGGGGCGGACGACGCAGAGCCTCCTCAGGCACGGCCTCGTTAGGCTGGCTCACGAGGAGGCGGAGAGATCAAGGCAGGGTACCTCACGAGGTGCCATGACGCAAGCCATGACGACTCAGGGCGCCAGAGGGGTGCCAGCCGCGCAGCGTCCTCCTTTCCTCTTTGGTGCAAAGGAGGAAAGCGCAGCCGCGGAGTACCGAGGCATCAGGCAAAGGTTGCCATTTCGGTGCAACGAGACCAAGACCAGGAGGACTACGAGATGGAGGTCACCATGGAGCCCAAGACGGCGTCATCAGCAGAGCTTTGCGCAGGCGAAGACTACTTTTGTCAGGATAGCTGATACATGCTGTCCCTTTCAAATTAGCCCGCCATTGTTGGCTCCCTTCCCGCTCAATATTTGGGAAGAGGACCAGGGCCCCTATAAATAGGGCCAGACACCCAAATGGCAAAGGGCCGACCAGTTGGAAGGGGGGGGAGAGAGAAAGGTGGTTGAACTCCTCCCAGCTGTTCATCGCCCCAGCCAAGAACAGACCCTCGCGAGGCTGTTCTTCCTTGTATTGTTCATCATCATCAGCCCAAGAGGCAATCCACACACCACACACTAGAGTAGGGTATTGCACCACAACGGTGGCCCGAACCAGTATAAACCCCGTGTCCCTTGTGTTGTTCTTTTCATAGCTTTGATCCTAGCGTGGCGGAGGGATGCAGGTAGATAGGAGACAAAATCTCCGCGCGCACCCCAGTGTTCGAACCTCAAGGGTCTGCCGGAACCCGAAATCCGACAACGGCTGGGCTCAGGTGGGCTACGGGGTCGGGGCGCGACTTATAAAGGGGCCGGCCTGGGGAGTCCTGGCCGGTTACAGCCCTGGGTCGGTTAGAACCTTTTTTAATATTCCGACGCACAGAAAAACGATTAGAAGAATTACTAACCGTACTTCAAAAATCCTGAAATAAATTTCCCCATCCTCTAAAAATATAGCCGATAAAGTGAACATTTATTTGGGCCTCTAATGCAATTTTGAAAAACGTGCATTTTTCCTAATTCGAGTAAAATTGCAATAAAATCCAGATAAAATATATAAATTGATTTTAATATTTTTCCTCTAACATTTCATTTATTTTGGAGAAGTCATATTATCTCCTCTCGTATAATTTTAATATGAAATATTTTCAGAGAGAAAAATTATTAAAACCACAGTGATCCTTGTTTCGATATTTGAGAAAATTCAAATATGAAAACAGTGAAATCCACAACTCTCTCCGTGGTTCCTTGAGTTGCTTAGAATTTCGAGGATCGCAACACGAGAATGCAATAAAATATGATATGCATGAATGACCTATGTACGCCATTCCAAATTGAAAATTTGGGATGTTACAAACCTACCCCCCTTAAGATGAATCTCGCCCTCGAGATTCGGGTTGACTAGAAAATAGGTGTGGGTGGTCTTTCTGTTGGGGAACATAGTAATTTCAAAAAAATTCCTATGCACACGCAAGATCATGGTGATGCATAGGAACGAGAGGGGAGAGTGTTGTCTACGTACCCTCGTAGACCGTTCGCGGAAGCATTATTTCAACGCGGTTGATGTAGTCGTACGTCTTCATGTCCGACCGATCCAAGTACCGAAAGCACGGCACCTCCGAGTTCTGTAGACGTTCAGCTCGGTGACGTCCTCGCGTTCTCGATCCAGCAAGAGGGGCGAAGTAGTAGATGAGCTCTGACATCACGACGGCGTGGTGACAGTGTTGGTGAAGAACAATCTCCGCAGGGCTTCGCCTAAGCACTACGAAAACTATGACGGAGGATAAACTAGAGGGGATGGGGTTGCCGGCACACGGCTTGGTGTTTCTTGATGTCTCTTTGGTGCTAGCCCTACCCCTCTATTTATATGTTGAGCCCTGGGGTTGAAACTTGGAGTAAAAGCCTCCTCAAAGTCGGTTTCACCCGAAAGGCAAGAGTCCTTCTCGGACTCCTGGGCTAGATGCCAGGGTTCCCGGCGTCTACTCCCTAGACGCCAGAGTTCCTGGCGTCTAGCCTCTGGTCTCCGCAAAACATCCTTTTGCACTTTCCAAAAGCCTCGTGGGCTTTCCCCTTTGGCCCAGATAAAGTGTTCTCGTGCCCAAACATTTTGGGAAACATCCGGAACCCCTTCCGGTGAATTCCAGAACCCTTCCGGAGATCAAACACTACTATCCCATATATCAAACTTTATCTCCGGACCATTCCGGAGTTCCTCATCATGTCCGTGATCTCATCCCGGACTCCGAACAACATTCGGTCATCAACATACATAACTCATATAGTACTATATCGTCAACTATGTTAGACATGAACGAGACACCTCTCTGGTAAATAACCAATAGCGGGACCTGGATGCCCATATTGGCTCCTACATATTCTACGAAGATCTTTATCGGTCAGACCGCATAACAACATACGTTGTTCCCTTTGTCATTGGTAAGTTACTTTCCCGAGATTCGATCGTCGGTATCTCAATACCTAGTTCAATCTCGTTACCGGCAAGTCTCTTTACTCGTTCTGTAATACATCATCCCGCAACTAACTCATTAGTTGCAATGCTTGCAAGGCTTATAGTGATGTGCATTATCGAGTGGGCCCAGAGATACCTCTCCAACAATCGGAGTGACAAATCCTAATCTCGAAATACGCCAACCCAACAAGTACCATTGGAGACACCTGTAGAGCACCCTTATAATCACCCAGTTATGTTGTGACATTTGGTGGCACACAAAGTGTTGCTCCGGGAAATGGGAGTTGCATAATCTCTTAGTCATAGGAACATGTATAAGTCATGAAGAAAGCAATAGCAATAAACTAAACGATCAAGTGCTAAGCTAACGGAATGGGTCAAGTCAATCACATCATTCTCCTAATGATGTGATCCCGTTAATCAAATGACAACTCATGTATATGGTTAGGAAACTTAACCATCTTTGATCAACGAGCTAGTCAAGTAGAGGCATACTAGTGACACTCTGTTTGTCTATGTATTCACACATGTATTATGTTTCCAGTTAATACAATTCTAGCATGAATAATAAACATTTATCATGAAATAAGGAAATAAATAATAACTTTATTATTGCCTCTAGGGCATATTTCCTTCAGTCTCCCACTTGCACTAGAGTCAATAATCTAGATTACAGAGTAATGATTCTAACACCCATGGAGCCTTGGTGCTGATCATGTTTAGCTCGTGGAAGAGGCTTAGTCAACGGGTCTACAACATTCAGATCCGTATGTATCTTGCAAATTTCTATGTCTCCCACCTGGACTAAATCCCGGATGGAATTGAAGCGTCTCTTGATGTGCTTGGTTCTCTTGTGAAATCTGGATTCTTTTGCCAAGGCAATTGCACCAGTATTGTCGCATAAGATTTTCATTGGACCCGATGCACTAGGTATGACACCTAGATCGGATATGAACTCCTTCATCCAGACTCCTTCATTTGCTGCTTCCGAACCAGCTATGTACTCCGCTTCACACGTAGATCCCGCCACGACGCTTTGTTTAGAACTGCACCAACTGACAGCTCCACCGTTTAATATAAACACGTATCCGGTTTGCGATTTAGAATCGTCCGGATCAGTGTCAAAGCTTGCGTTAACGTAACCATTTACGATGAGCTCTTTGTCACCTCCATAAACGAGAAACATACCCTTAGTCCTTTTCAGGTATTTCAGGATGTTCTTGACCGCTTTCCAGTGATCCTGTAACACCCCGGATATGACTTTCCTAATATGTACTCCAACTCTTGCCATTTCCGGCCTTAAGTTATTTTATTTTCTCGGGTTCGGGTTTTTGTCTCCGTGTATTGCTGTCGTTTTCATGCATCTCATATCATGTCATAATGTGCATTGCATTTGCATACGTGTTCATCTCATGCATTCGAGCATTTTCCCCGTTGTCCGTTTTGCATTCCGGCGCTTCGTTCTCCTCCAATGGTCATTTCTACCTTTCTTTTGTTGTGTGGGGATTAAACATTTCCGGATTAGACCGAGACTTGCCAAGCGGCCTTGGTTTACTACCAGTAGACCGCCTGTCAAGTTTCATACCATTTGGACTTCGTTTGATACTCCAACGGTTAACCGAGGGACCAAAAAGGCCTCATGTGTGTTGCAGCCCAACACCCCTCCATTTTGGTCCGAAACCCACCAAAACCCTCTCCATCATCTAGAGCATTCGATCACGATCGCGTGGCCGAAAACCGCACCTCATTTGGACTCTCCTAGCTCCCTCTATGCCTATATATACCCCCCATTCCAAATCTCGGATCCCCTCTCTCTAAACCCTAAAAAAATCGCTCGCCGCTGCCGGACATGTCCGCCGCCTGAACGGACATGCCGCCGCCCGCAGCCAACCGGGGGCCGCCACGTGGCGCGCTTCCACCCGCAGCCACGCCGGCCCGCGCGGCCCGCTGCGAGCCCCCGCGGCCCAGGGAGCCGCCGCCCGGCTGCCTTTTCCCCGCCGCCCGCGCCTCCTCACCCGTTGCCATCTTCTCCATCGTCGGCGCCCTCCGGCCGCCGTGCCAGGTCACTAGCGACCCGACCCAGCAGCTCCGGCCGCCGGAGCCCGACGCCCCGGCGCCACCGCACGCCTGAGGAGCTCCGGCCTCTCTCCGGCCTCCTCCTCCCACGCCCCAAGTACCTCCCCGCTCCGGCCGATGACATCTCCGGCGAGCTCGAGCGAACTCCGGCCGGTCATCCTCGGGACGCGCGCCCCTGCTACAGTGCCCAGATCCAGATCCACCGCGGGTTGACTTTCTTTGCCCGAAACCCTAATATTTTGTCTATGTTCATTGCATCGTAACTCCTCATCCGTAGCGCCGTTTTGGGCATATAGCATATCAAAATGTTCGTCTCAGAGAGCACATCATTTCATCTCATTGCATCATTTTTATTTGAGTTCATCTTGATGCCCGAAATGCTGTTAGAAGAGTGCTATTTGAGATATTTGTCAGATCTGCTGTGCCAATTAGATATTTGTCATTTTTGCCATGATTAATGTGTGCATGATATGCCCCTGAGCTCTACATATGTTTTGTTAAGGGTTTTGCCATCTTTCCAGAGGTGCAACCCATGTGTTTTTGTGATGTGTTTGGTGACTAGCACAAGCTTGCAAAGTGAGGCACTTGGTAATGCTGATTTCAGGGACTTAGCATTTCCACTAAGTCCTTGATCTGTTTATTTCAATATGCCATATGTTCATGTTGTTTCCTAGTGATCTGTGCCTATTTTGAGGATGATCAGTAAGGATGTTTTGTTAATCTTGTAGTTCTATATCCATCCATGTCTTTGTTTGCAATTATGGAGCACCCTAGCTTGAGTCAATCGAGCTCTACTTTTGCCATTTCGTGAATCTGGGCAGATTGTCTACTTGTTAGCGATTTTGCCGAGGATGTTGTAGTTGACCCGTGCATGCCATGTTATTGTTATTGCCATGTATAGCTTGTATTTTGTGTATTCTTGATGGGTGTATGTTTAGATTGTCATGCCTTGCTCTGTAGTGAGTGCATCGAGCTCGTAAACATGCCTACTTGATATCTGTTTCAGCATGCTCCAGTTTTCACTAAGTCTGAGAACTGATTATGTTTTTGCCATGTTCACATGCTTGCAAATGTATTTCCTGATCCCTTTTGGCTCAAGGTCACTAAGGGTCTTTTGTTAAGCTCTTTGAGTAGCTCCATGCCATGCTTTGCTTTGCCATGTTAAGTTCCTGTAGCTTATAGTTTTCATGCTCCAAAGTGTGCTACCTGATCTGAAATTCCAGGCTTGTGTTAATTTCACTAAGTCTGAGATCTGTTTACCTTTTGCACTTTTGCCATGCTTGTTTGAACCTGTTAGTGGATGAATTGGCCGTAGCTCAGTGTTCATCTTGTTAAGCATCATGAATGGATCCCTTCCATTCATTTTGATGCGATGTTTGGGTGCTGTAGCATGTTCATCTTGTTGCATTTAGATGGCTACTTGCTGTAAATCGCAGAACGTGGTCATATTTGAATCGCTTGCCATTTCCAAACCGTAACTCCGATTCCGGTGTTCTTTATATAGTTTTCAAGCGATTTCATATCATCTTTCCAGTGGCACACTTGGATTTCCATGTTGAGGCCAGGTTCATGTATTCCGTGTCAAATCTTGCATATGCATCCCGCATCGCATCCCACATATCATACCATCCTTGCATCATATTGTTTGAGCTTTGCACGTGGTTGATTGTGTTCCGTTTGCTTGTTTGTCTTATTTGGGTAGAGTCGGGAGACGAGTTTGCTAACGAGGAGCCCGTTGAGTTTTCTTTCGAGGATCCAGTCAACTCTGACAACTTTGCAGGCAAGATGATCATACCCTCGAAATCACTACTATCTTTGCTTTGCTAGATGCTCGCTCTTTTGCTATGCCTATGCTACGATGCCTACCACTTGATTTCATGCCTCCCAAATTGCCATGTTCAGCCTCTAACCCACCATGTCCTAGCAAACCGTTGATTGGCTATGTTACCGCTTTGATCAACCCCTCTTATAGCATTGCTAGTTGCAGGTGAAGATTGGAGACCGTTCCTTGTTGGAACATTATTTACTTGTTGGGATATCATTATTTTGCCATGTTATCTTAAATGCATCTATATACTTGGTAAAGGGTTGAAGGCTCGGCCTCTCGCCTAGTGTTTTGTTCCACTCTTGCCGCCCTAGTTTCCGTCATATCGGTGTTATGTTCCCGGATTTTGCGTTCCTTACGCGGTTGGGTTATAATGGGAACCCCTTGATAGTTCGCCTTGATTAAAGCTTTTCCAGCAATGCCCAACCTTGGTTTTACCATTTGCCACCTAGCCTCTTTTTCCCTTGGGTTTCCGGAGCCCGAGGGTCATCTTATTTAAGCCCCCCCGGGCCAGTGCTCCTCTGAGTGTTGGTCCAACCGAGCGATGCCCGGGGCTACCAGGGGCAACTCTGGGCTGGCCTACCCGACGTCTTGCTCATCCGGTGTGCCCTGGGAACGAGATATGTGCAGCTCCTATCGGGTTTTGTCGGCACATCTGGGTGGTGTTGCTGGATTTGTTTTAACTTGTCGAAGTGTCTTGAAGAACCGAGGTACCGAGTCTGATCGGAACGTCTCGGGAGGAGGTCTATTCCTTCGTTGACCGTGAGAGCTTGTCATGGGCTAAGTTGGGACTCCCCTGCAGGGATATGAACTTTCGAAAGCCATGCCCGCGGTTATGGGCAGATGGGAATTTGTTAATGTCCGGTTGTAGATAACTTGAACCTTAACTTAATTAAAATGAATCAACAGTGTGAGTTACCGTGATGGTCTCTTCTCGGTGGAGTCCGGGAAGTGAACACGGTGTTGGTGTAATGCTTGCCGCAGGATGCCCTCTAGTTTCTCGATCATGCTTTGCCTCCTCTTCTCGCTCTCTTTTGCGAACAGGATATCCACCATATATGCTAGTCGCTCGCCGCAGCTCCACATATTTTACCTTGCCTTACCTATTAAGCTTAAATAGTCTTTATCGCGAGGGTGCGAGATTGCTGAGTCCCTGTGGCTCACAGATTACTTCCAAACCAGATGCAGGGCCTGATGATTCCGCTCCAGGTGACATGCTCGAGCTCAAGTGGGAGTTCGACGAGGACTCTCAACGATACTATGTGTCTTTCCCTGATGATCAGTAGTGGTGCCCAGTTGGGGGTGATCGGGACCGTGTTGCATGTTGGGTTTATCTTTCATTTTTGTGCCGTAGTCGGGCCATGAGTGTTTGGATGTTGTAATGCTATTTATGTACTTTGATTGACGTGGCGAGTGTAAGCCAACTATGTATCTCCCCTTTATTATTTATATTACATGGGGTGTTGTGATGATTGCCTAACTTGCGACATTGCTTTCAATGCGGTTATGCCTCTAAGTCGTGCCTTGACACATGGGAGATATAGCCGCATCGAGGGCGTTACAAGTTGGTATCAGATCCTTCCCCGACCTTAGGAGCCCCCACTGCTTGATCGAATTAGCGGACGTTGTTGAGTCTAGAAAAAATGTTTTGAGTCATTTAGGAATTATATATCAGAGAGTTAGGAATTCTTTTTACTCCCCAGTCTCCTCATCGCTCTGGTAAGGCATCCTGACGTAGAGTTTTGACTATTCTCTTCTCAAATTTCACTAAAAAAAGTTTTAGGATCACGCGGGTATCTTGGAATCATTCCGATGGTTTTGTGACGAGAACATTGTCTTGGTGCCTCCTGTCAGGTGTTTTGTGGCAGTGTCCCGGGGAGTTGAGCTCCGATGTGTTGTTGTCATAATTTTATCGTTGCAGTTCTGGAATACCTGAGTTTAGTACGCCGACATCGAAAATCTCTTTTATGCAGTTCGTTGGTGAGATAACCTCGACGCCACCCAGTACTAGGGCGGGAGTTCGGGAGTATCGCCATAACTTGTATAACCGATGCTTTTCGAAGGTTGAGGTAGATGGTTTCCGGAGTTTTTCTCGGTTATGTGTTGAAGGATGGATACAACTGGATGTAGGATTTGCTAGATTTGTTGATTTATTTCTCTACCTAAATTCTAAGTGGCTTCTCAATTTATGGATATGTGACCATTTCAAGAGGAATGCATTCGTTCATTTTGTTCGGATGTGAAGACTATATGTTGCAATTTTCATTCCGTTGGATTCAGCTTCATTTTATCTGTCTATGTGCTAACGGTGGGCACCCTCTTCAGGATGGCTCCCGCTAAGAGCACCAATCAGAATCAGAATCAAGATCCGCCACCACCTCCACCTCCTCCGGAGGCATGGCAAGCTGTGATGGCCGCAACCATGCAAACACACAGTTGATCATGCAAATTCTTCAAGAGCGCAATCAAGGCAACCAAGGGAACCAAGGCAACAATCAGAATCACTTTGCTACACTCAACCAGTTCCTTGCTAACGGGCCAAAGACTTTCAGCAATTGTGTTGAGGCAACTGATGCTGACGATTGGCTCGTGGATCTGTGCAAGCATTTCGAGTGCAGTAACGTCAGGCCTGAGGACTTTGTCAAGTTTGCTTCCTTCCAACTCAAAGATCAAGCTGCAGAATGGTTCCAGCAATACAAGGATTCCAGAGGTGGACGTGCGATTACCTAGGATGAATTCCGTCAAGACTTCAGAGCTCATCATATCCCTCAGAGCGTGGTTGAAAGCAAGCGTGAGGAATTCCGCAACCTGAAGCAAGGCTCTTTGTCTGTGTATGACTACAACAAGTTGTTTTAGAAGCTCGCCCGCTTTGCTAAGCAGGACGTCCCTGATGAGAAGAGCATGATATACCAGTTCAGGGGTGGTCTCAGGGAAGAAATTTAGCTAGCTCTTGTCCTCTTTGAGCCCTTGAGATACGATGAGTTCTACAACATGGCATTGAAGCAAGAGGCTGCTCAACTGAGGTTTGATGCTTCCAAGAAGCGAGTCAGAGATGCTACTCCTTCTTCCTCTACCCAAGTGGCCAAGCAGTAGAAGTATTGGCTTCCTCCTCCTCCGTCCCGTCAGCCGTATCAGCAGAAGAGCAAAGGTGGCAGTGGATCTTCCCACCCACCCAACCCTGGCTTTCAGAACAAGACTTCATCTCAAGCTCCAAGATCAAGTGCTCCGTATCACCGTCCGCTTTCAGAGGTCACGTGCAACAAGTGCCAACAGAAGGGTCACTATGCCAACAAATGCTTCAATCAGAGGCGTCTTCCTCCTCCTCCTCCTGTGAGATCGGCAAGTACAGCTATGGTCAAGCATAACACCAAGT
>NC_057800.1:256393723-256406347 GCF_018294505.1 Triticum aestivum
AAGAGCAAAGGTGGCAGTGGATCTTCCCACCCACCCAACCCTGGCTTTCAGAACAAGACTTCATCTCAAGCTCCAAGATCGAGTGCTCCGTATCACCGTCCGCTTTCAGAGGTCACGTGCAACAAGTGCCAACAGAAGGGTCACTATGCCAACAAATGCTTCAATCAGAGGCGTCTTCCTCCTCCTCCTCCTGTGAGATCGGCAAGTACAGCTATGGTCAAGCATAACACCAAGTCCGCCAAGGTCAACTTGCTGAATGCAGCTCAGGCAGAGGACTCGCCAGATGTGATTATGGGTAACCTTCCTGTTAATGACATTCCTGCAAGAGTTCTTTTTGACACTGGTGCATCTTTATCATTTTTATCGAAGCCTTTTGCATCCATGCATGATGTGCATACTATTGATTTGCCTAAGCCGATAGCGGTTTCTTCTCCGGGTTTGTTCATGAACACTAAAATGATGGCTCCGAATGTTACTATCACCTTGGGTGATTACAAGTTCCTTTCTTCTCCTATAGTTCTTGGTAACTTGGATATTGATCTTATTCTCGGGATGGATTGGCTTTCTAAGCACAAGGCACATCTTGATTGTGCAGCCAGGCAGATTCAATTGACTCATTCGTCTGAGGATGTAATTGTCTTTGCCGCTCAGGATGATACAATCCGTCTGTTTTCTCTCAATGAGAAGGGTGAACTGGATGCTATCTCGCAAATTCCAGTCATTTGCGAATATCAAGACGTCTTTCCAGAAGAGCTTCCAGGAATGCCTCCGCACCGGCCAGTTGAATTCGTCATCGATCTTGAGCCTGGCATGGAACCAGTGTGCAAGCGTCCTTACAAGCTCGGACCTGGAGAGTTGAAGGAATTGAAGAAGCAACTCGATATTCAAGAAAGAATGGGTCTCATCCGGCCTAGTTCTTCTCCGTGGGGTTGTGGTGTTCTTTTCGTGAAGAAGAAGGATGGAACGGACCGACTTTGTGTTGATTACCGTCCATTGAACAAGAAGACCATCAAGAACAAATACCCACTTCCCAACATCAATGAGCTGTTCGAACAACTCAAAGGTTCCCAAGTATTCTCGAAGCTTGATCTCCGTATGGGTTATCATCAGATTCATATTCGTGAGCAAGATATTCCCAAGACGTCTTTCAGGACAAGCTATGGTTCATATGAATACACTGTCATGTCTTTTGGCCTCATCAACTCTCCTCTGACGTTCTCTCGCATGATGAACTTCATCTTCAACGCCTACACCAATGACTTCGTTTTGGTCTATCTCGACGACATTCTGGTTTTCTCGAAGAACAAGGAAGATCATGCCAAGCACTTGCGTTTGGTGCTTGATAAGCTGAGGGAACACCAGTTCTACGCCAAGTTCTCCAAGTGCGAATTTTGGCTCGATGAGGTTCTTTATCTTGGTCATATCATCTCTGCCAAGGGCATTGCGGTGAATCCTGAGAAGGTGTCTGCAATTGTGAATTGGGAACCTCCTCAGAACGTGAAGCAACTCCGTAGCTTCCTCGGTCTCGCAAGCTATTGCCGAAGATTCGTTGAAAACTTTTCTAAGATCGCGAAGCCTCTCTCAAATCTTCTCCAGAAGCACATCAAGTACGTTTGGTCTCCGGAGTGTGACATTGCTTTCAACACTTTGAAAGAGAAATTGATCACTGCTCCAATTCTCACTCCGCCTGATGAATCCAAGCCGTACGAGGTCTTTTGTGATGCCTCTCTCCAAGGTCTTGGCGCAGTATTGATGCAAGAGAAGAAAGTTGTTGCTTATACCTCTCGCCAGTTGAAGCCCAACGAGAAGAACTACCCCACTCATGACCTCGAGTTGGCGGCAGTTGTGCATGCTCTTTTGACTTGGAGACATCTCTTATTAGGAAGAAAGGTGGACATCTTCACTGACCACAATAGTCTCAAGTACATCTTCACTCAGCCTAATCTCAACCTCAGGCAAACTCGATGGGTCAAAACGATTCAAGAGTATAATCCGAGTATCGAGTATACTCCAGGCAAGGCCAATGTGATTGCTGACGCTTTGAGCAGGAAAGCTTATTGCAATAGTCTGATTCTCAAGCCTTATCAACCCGAGCTTTCTGAAGCTTTCCGCAAAATTAATCTGCAAGTTGTTCCTCAAGGTTTCCTCGCCAACCTTCAAGTCTCTCCTACCTTGGAAGACCAGATTCACCAAGCCCAGCTTCTTGATGCTATGGTGAAAAAGGTGAAGATTGAGATTGCCAAGAGTCAACCCAAGTACAAGTGCTACCGCCTTAATGACAAGGATACTCTCTTCTTCGAGGATCGTATTGTTGTGCCCAAAGGTGACCTTCATAAAGTGATCATGAACGAGGCTCACAATTCTCTCCTCTCCATCCACCCTGGGAGCACGAAGATGTATCAGGACCTCAAGCAGGCTTATTGGTGGACTCGAATGAAGCGCGAGATTGCTCAATTCGTGAATGAGTGTGATGTCTGCAGAAGAGTGAAGGCAGAACACCAAAGGCCAGCTGGTCTCCTCCAACCTCTTGCCATTCCAGAATGGAAGTTTGACCACATTGAAATGGACTTCGTGACTGGGTTTCCAAAGTCCAAGCGTGGCAATGATGCTATATTCGTTGTCATCGACAAACTCACTAAAGTGGCTCACTTTCTGCCTATCAAAGAGTCAATCACTGCAGCTCAATTGGCGGAGCTCTATACCTCTCGAATTGTCTCTCTACACAGTATCCCACAAGTGATCTCTTCAGACCATGGCAGCATCTTTACCTCCAAGTTTTGGTATTCTTTTCAGAAGGCCATGGGCACCAACATCTGCTTCAGCACAGCTTTCCATCCTCAAACTAGCGGTCAAGTCGAGCGTGTCAATCATATTCTTGAAGATATACTCAGGGCTTGTGTGATCTCCTTCAGCATGAAGTGGGAGGATTGTCTTCCTTATGCTGAATTCTCCTACAACAACAGTTTTCAAGCAAGTTCGGGCAAGGCCCCATTTGAAATTTTGTATGGCAGGAAGTGCCGTACCCCTCTCAACTGGTCCGAAACCGGTGAACGTCAGCTTCTCGGAAATGACTTAATCACAGAGGCAGAGGAAATGTGCAAAGTCATTCGAGATAACCTCAAAGCAGCCCAATCCCGCCAAAAGAGCTACTATGATAGTAAGCACTGTGATTTGGCTTTCGAGATCGGAGATCATGTTTACCTCCGTGTCTCTCCTATGAAAGGTACTCGTCGCTTCGGTATCAAAGGGAAGCTTGCCCCCAGATACGTGGGACCTTTCAGGATTGTCAGCAAGAGAGGCGATCTCGCCTATCAACTCGAGCTTCCTTCAAACTTTGCAAATGTTCATGACGTGTTCCATGTCTCTCAGCTCCGAAAGTGCTTCAAGACTCCTGACCGCACCGTCAACTTCGAGGACATTGAGCTCCAAGAAGATCTCTCTTATCATGAGCACGCAGTTGCTATTCTCGAAGAGACTGAACGCAAGACTCGCAACAAGTCAATCAAATTCCTCAAAGTCAAGTGGTCACACCATTCCGACCGTGAAGCTAACTGGGAACGCGAGGATCACCTCCGTTCTGAGTACCCGGTGTTCTTTCAGTCCTAGATCTCGGGACGAGATCCTTTTGTAGTGGTGGAGTGTTGTAACACCCCGGATATGACATTCCTAATATGTACTCCAACTCTTGCTGTTTCCGGTCTTAAGTTATTTTATTTTCTCGGGTTCGGGTTTTTCTCTCCGTGTGTTTTTGTCGTTGTCATGCATCTCATATCATGTCATCATGTGCATTGCATTTGCATACGTGTTCATCTCATGCATTCGAGCATTTTCCCCGTTGTCCATTTTGCATTCCGGCGCTTCGTTCTCCTCCGATGGTCATTTCTACCTTTCTTTCGTTGTGTGGGGATTAAACATTTCTGTATTGGACCGAGACTTGCCAAGCGTCCTTGGTTTACTACCGGTAGACCGCCTATCAAGTTTCGTACCATTTGGACTTCGTTTGATACTCCAACGGTTAACCGAGGGACCGAAAAGGCCTCGTGTGTGTTGCAGCCCAACACCCCTCCATTTTGGTCCAAAACCCACCAAAACCCTCTCCATCATCTAGAGCGTTCGATCACGATCGCGTGGCCGAAAACCGCACCTCATTTGGACTCTCCTAGCTCCCTCTATGCCTATATATACCCCCATTCCAAATCTCGGATCCCCTCTCTCTAAACCCTAAAAAAATCGCCCGCCGCCGCCGGACATGTCCGCCGCCTGAACAGACACGCCGCCGCCATCGCCCGCAGCCAACCGAGGGCCGCCACGTGGCGTGCCGCCACCCGTAGCCACGCCGGCTCGCGCGGCCTGCTGCGAGCCCCCGCGGCCCAGGGAGCCGCCGCCCGGCTGCCTTTTCCCCACCGCCCGCGCCTCCTCGTCTGCTGCCTTCTTCTCCATCATCTGCGCCCTCCGGCCGCCTCGCCAGGTCACCGGCGACTCGACCCAGCAGCTCCGGCCGCCGGAGCCTGACGCCCCCGCGCCGCCGCACGCCTGAGGAGCTCCGGCCTCTCTCCGGCCTCCTCCTCCCATGCCCCAAGTACCTCCCCGCTACGGCCGACGACATCTCCGGCGAGCTCAAGCGAACTCCGGCCGGTCATCCTCGGGACGCGCGCCCCTGCTACAGTGCCTAGATCCAGATCCACCGCGGGTTGACTTTCTTTGCCCGAAACCCTAATATTTTGGTTATGTTCATTGCATCATAACTCCTCATCCGTAGCTCCGTTTTGGGCATATAGCATATCAAAATGTTCATCTCAGAGAGCACATCATTTCATCTCATTGCATCATTTTTATTTGAGTTCATCTTGATGCCCGAAATGCTGTTAGAAGAGTGCTATTTGAGATATTTGTCAGATCTGCTGCTCCAATTAGATATTTGTCATTTTTGCCATGATTAATGTGTGCATGATATGCCCCTGAGCTCTACATATGTTTTGTTAAGGGTTTTGCCATCTTTCCAGAGGTGCATACCATGTATTTTTTTGATGTGTTTGGTGACTAGCACAAGCTTGCAAAGTGAGGCACTTGGTAATGCTGATTTTAGGGACTTAGCATTTCCACTAAGTCCTTGATCTGTTTATTTCAATATGCCATACGTTCATGTTGTTTCCTAGTGATCCATGCCTCTTTTGAGGATGATCAGTAATGATGTTTTGTTAATCTTGTAGTTCTCTATCCATCCATGTCTTTTTTTGCAATTATGGAGCACCCTAGCTTGAGTCAATCGAGCTCTACTTTTGCCATTTCGTGAATCTGGGCAGATTGTCTACTTGTTAGCGATTTTGCCGAGGATGTTGTAGTTGATCCGTGCATGCCATGTTATTGTTATTGCCATGTCTAGCTTGTATTTTGTGTATTCTTGATGGGTGTATGCTTAGATTGTCATACCTTGCTCTGTAGTGAGTGCATCGAGCTCGTAAACATGCCTACTTGATATCTGTTTCAGCATGCTCCAGTTTTCACTAAGCCTGAGAACTGATTATGTTTTTGCCATGTTCACATGCTTGCAAATGTATTTCCTGATCCCTTTTGGCTCAAGGTCACTAAGGGTCTTTTGTTAAGCTCTTTGAGTAGCTCCATGCCATGCTTTGCTTTGCCATGTTAACTTCCTGTAGCTTATAGTTTTCATGCTCCAAAGTGTGCTACCTGATCTGAAATTCCAGGCTTGTGTTAATTTGATCTGAAATTCCAGGCTTGTGTTAATTTCACTAAGTCTGAGATCTGTTTACCGTTTGCACTTTTGCCATGCTTGTTTGAACCTGTTAGTGGATGAATTGGCCGTAGCTCAGTGTTCATCTTTTGTTAAGCATCATGAATGGATCCCTTCCATGTATTTTGATGCGATGTTTGGGTGCTGTAGCATGTTCATCTTGTTGCATTTAGATGGCTACTTGCTGTAAATCGCAGAACGTCGTCATATTTGAATCGCTTGTCATTTCCAAACCGTAACTCCGATTCCGGTGTTCTTTATATCGTTTTCAAGCGATTTCATCTCATCTTTCCAGTGGCACACTTGGATTTCCAAGTTGAGGCCAGGTTCATGTATTCCGTGTCACATCTTGCATATGCATCCCGCATCGCATCCCGCATATCATACCATCCTTGCATCATATTGTTTGAGCTTTGCACGTGGTTGATTGTGTTCCGTTTGCTTGTTTGTCTTGTTTGGGTAGAGCCGGGAGACGAGTTCACTAATGAGGAGCCCGTTGAGTTTGCTTTCGAGGATCCAGTCAACTCTGACAACTTTGCAGGCAAGATGATCATACCCTCGAAATCACTACTATCTTTGCTTTGCTAGATGCTCTCTCTTTTGTTATGCCTATGCTACGATGCCTACCACTTGCTTTCATGCCTCCCAAATTGCCATGTTCAGCCTCTAACCCACCATGTCCTAGCAAACCATTGATTGGCTATGTTACCGCTTTGCTCAGCCCCTCTTATAGCATTGCTAGTTGCAGGTGAAGATTGGAGACCGTTCCTTGTTGGAACATTATTTACTTGTTGGGATATCATTATTTTGCCATGTTATCTTAAATGCATCTATATACTTGGTAAAGGGTGGAAGGCTCGGCCTCTCGCCTAGTGTTTTGTTCCACTCTTGCCGCCCTAGTTTCCGTCATATCGGTGTTATGTTCCCGGATTTTGCATTCCTTACGCGGTTGGGTTATAATGGGAACCCCTTGATAGTTCGCCTTGATTAAAGCTTTTCCAGCAATGCCCAACCTTGGTTTTACCATTTGCCACCTAGCCTCTTTTTCCCTTGGGTTTCCGGAGCCCGAGGGTCATCTTATTTAAGCCCCCCCCGGGCCAGTGCTCCTTTTAGTGTTGGTCCAACCGAGCGATGTCCGGGGCTACCAGGGGCAACTCTGGGCTGGCCTACCCGACGTCTTGCTCATCTGGTGTGCCCTGAGAACGAGATATGTGCAGCTCCTATCAGGATTTTTCGGCACATCTGGGTGGTGTTGCTGGATTTGTTTTAACTTGTCGAGGTGTCTTGAAGAACCGAGGTACTGAGTCTGATCGGAACGTCTCGGGAGGAGGTCAATTCCTTTGTTGACCGTGAGAGCTTGTCATGGGCTAAGTTGGGACTCCCCTGTGGGGATATGAACTTTCGAAAGCCATGCCCGTGGTTATGGGAAGATGGGAATTTGTCAATGTCCGGTTGTAGATAACTTGAACCTTAACTTAATTAAAATGAATCAACCACTACTAGGAAAAGGGCTATAGATAGGATCGATACTAATGGCGCACCAGGGAAGTAGTGCGCCACTACTATATACTAATGGCGCACCTATTGGTGATGCGCCATTAGTGTGGAAGACACTAATGGCGCACCAGAAACAGGGTGCGCCACTAGTATTATTTTCTTTTCTCCATTTTTCCATACATACTAATGGCGCATCAGGTCGACAATGCGCCATTACTAGTTCTAACTAGTAATGGCGCACCAGGCAGAGAGTCCGCCATTACTGTAATTTTTTTCTTATTCTTTTTTTTGCAAAACTACTAATGGCGCACCGTTTCACAGTGCGCCATTACTAGTTTAAACTAGTAATGGCGCACTATTACACGGTGCGCCATTAGTGTATATATTTATATTTTTTTTACTTTTTTGCAAAACTTCTAATGGCGCACCACCTGCAGGTGCGCCATTAGTAACCAGGGTTACTAATGGCGCATTTCCTTGTGGTGCGCCATTAGTAACCTGGGACCCCAACAAGATATTTTGGACAGCCCCACACCTACCCACTCACTTTCCCCACTTCATTCCCTCCACCTCCTTCTCCAAGCTTTCGGCTGCCTCCTCCTCCTCACCTCATTTCCACCATAGATTCATCAAAATTAAGTGGTGAAATTACCTTTTTTTTGATAGGTAAGTAAGGGGAAAGCTATCTTCATGATGTAGATCTACTTTTTTTCTCCCTAGCTCTCTCCAACAACGTGCACATGCACTTTTTGTGGCCTAGCTAGATCTATGTATGTTTGTGGTGTTGCATGTGTTTGTGGTGTTGCATATATGTTTGTGTTTGAAGGTACCGGTATTTGAAATGCGATAGTTGCCAATATTTTGCCGGAATGTTTTGATTAATTTCCGTTTCAGCGAGAATTTTGGCACTATGCATTCTTTTTGGTCCTATTTTTAGGGAAGGTCATGCCAAATTTTTTCTTGGTTCTAAAATATCGTTTTGCTCTACCCCGCAGGCGACCATGGTCCGCACGATGACTGAAGGCATCGTGAATAGGTTTTTGAGCTCCGTGAAGGCCGAGATGCTTCAAAAGAACGAGATGGAGATAAGATGTCCGTGTCGAAGATGCAAGCTGAAGAGCCTTATTGCGGACCCAGATTCCGGGCAGGTGCGGGACCACCTGCTCTTGCGTGGTTTCATGGATGGCTATCGGTGGCAAGGTGATGAAGAGGACTATTAAGTCGTCCATGGCCGGGGCCGGGCAAGAAATGAGGAAGGGCAACAAGACAAGTACCACCGCGGCGAGGGCGAGCGAGAAGACGAAGAATCTCCAGGACATGATCACGACGGTGATGCTGTACACAGTCATCATGTAGAAGATGTCGTACATGATGATGAGGAAGATCAAGACGAAGGGCATGATCATGAAGATGAAGATGCCAGAGCAGACGACGATGGAGGCTGGGTGTAGGACCCTCATATTCAAGAGCTGCTTCTCAAGCAGACGGATAACGCAAGAGCTGCCGCCCGAGAGAAAGCCAAGCTGGATCAACTGGAGATAGACGCGGTTACTCCATTGTATGAAGGATGCAGGCCCGAGGATACCCGCCTGAAAGTAACGCTCATGGCTTTGGAGATGAAGGCAAAACAGAAAATGACCGACACATGCTTCAACGAGAACATGTCATTCTGGCACAAACGTCTTCCCAAGGGGAACAAGTGCCCGACCAGTTTCGAGGAGGCGAAGAAAATCGTGTGTCCTCTGGATTTACCGCACGTGAAATACCTTTTGTGCATGAACAATTGTATCATTTATCGGGACGAGCATGCGGAGTCTACCATTTGTCCGGTGTGCGGCGTCACTCGATACAAGAAGGGGAAGAAAGCTACTCGAAAATCGGTGTGGTACTTTCCGATCACTCCTTGTCTGCAGCGGTATTTCGCGGACCCTAAGGTAGCAAAGCTCTTGCGTTGGCACGTGGATAGGGAGGAGAAGAAGCGGGAAGATGACGGAAATGATCCGGAGATAAATAAAAAAGACAAGATGCTGAGTCACCCTAAGGATGCAAGCCAGTGGCAAGCGTTGAACTTCGAATACCCAGAATTTGGGAAGGATCCAAGGAACATTGTGCTGGGTGCGAGCACCGATGGAGTCAATCTGTTTGGCAGCCAGAGAAGCACACATAGCACCTGGCCTGTGTTTGTGTGGATGTACAACCTTCCCCCTGGTTGTGCATGAAGAGGAAGTACATTCACATGAGTATGCTAATTGAAGGGCCGAAACAACCAGGGAACGACATCAATCTGTATCTGGGGCTGCTGAAGGAGGAGCTAGACACACTGTGGAAAACGCCAGCCAATACGTGGGACGCTGCAGAGAAAGAATATTTCCCTATGAGAGCCGCACTGCTCACGACGGTGCACGACTATCTCGGTTACGGATATCTCGCGGGGCAGCTAGTCCATGGATTTTCTGGATGCGTAAGGTGCATGGATGACACAACGTATCGCCAGCTAGATAGAGATCCCGGGTCTTCGAAAACCATGTTCATGGGACATCGAAGGTGGCTTCGCGACGATGACCCGTGGAGGAAACGCAAGGATCTGTTCGATGGTGAAACCGAACCCCGAAAACGCCCGTGTACGAGGAGCGGCGAGGAAATAGACGAGCTGTTGAAAAATTGGAAAGACTGCCCACTGACGGGAAAGAAGCAAAAGGCGCCAGAGCTGGGAAAGAAGCGAAAGGCGCCAGAGCCGCTGCTGAAGGTATGGAAAACGAGGTCTGTTTTCTGGGACTTGCCGTACTGGAAGATCCACCATGTGCCTCACAGCCTTGATGTCATGCATATCATGAAGAACGTGTGCGAGAGTCTGCTTGGTACCTTGCTCAACATGCCAGAGAGGACCAAAGATGGGCCGAAAGCAAGGGCAGACTTGAAATCAATGGGCATCCGGCAGGAGCTTCACGCTAATGATGATGATGATGATGATGATGAGGCGAAGCAGGACACAGAAAGTCGTCACGAAGGCAAAAAGGCCAAGAAGACCAGAAATGACTACCCTCCCGCGTGCTTCACTCTAAGTCAGGAGGAGATCGAGCAGTTTTTCACCTGCCTCCTAGGAGTAAAACTTCCTTACGGTTACGCGGGGAAGATAAGCAGATACCTAGACCCAGCGAAGCAGAAGTTCAGCAGGATGAAGTCTCATGACTGTCAGATACTTCCAATTGCAATCCGTGGGATCATGGACGCGCACGTCCGTGAAACGCTATTTGGCCTATGCAACTTTTTTGACGTCATCTCTCGGAAGTCGATTGGCGTGAGGCAACTCAGAAGGCTACAGGAAGAGATCGTGGTGATACTATGCGAGCTTGAGATGTACTTCCCGCCCGCATTCTTCGACGTTATTGTGCATCTGCTGGTCCATATCGTGGAGGATATCATCCAACTCGGGCCGACTTTCCTGCACAGCATGATGCCGTTCGAAAGGATGAATGGTGTCATCAAAGGATACGTTCGCAACATGTCACGTCCAGAGGGAAGTATAGCCAGGGGCTTTCTGACCAAAGAGTGCATCTCCTACTGCACGAATTATCTAGGCATCGAGAACCCCGTTGGTCTGCCTGTCAACAGGCACCTCGGCAGGCTCGCTAGATGGGGTCACCGTGAGGGTCGCCGCGAAATGCACGTCGACTTCGAGGGTCGACTCGCCGACTTTGAAAGAGCAAACCTAGTCGCGCTACAACACATAGACGTGGTCGTTCCTTGGGTGGTAGAGCACAAAACCTTTATTGAGAAGACGTACAATGACCGAGGCCAATAGAGGACGGACGGAGATATACTCAAAGAGCACAACTCATGTTTCACACGTTGGTTCAAGCAGAAGTTTCTATCGTACCCTTTACATGAGGATTCTTCCGCGGAAGAACAACTCATATTCGCCTTATCACAGGGCGCCGAGCACAACCTGATGACCTATGAGGCGTACGATATCAACGGCTACACATTCTACACCGAGGACAAGGACATGAAGAGCGATGGTTATCAGAACTCCGGGGTAACGATGGAATCCTACACCGGCAACGACAAGGATAGATACTACGGAAGGATCGAGGAGATCTGGGAGCTGAGCTACGCTGGAGAGAAGGTCCCGATGTTCCGTGTCAGATGGGCCAAGAGTGTCCTAAAAGAAGACCGGTATTTCACCACCATGGTTATACCCGAAGCCAAATCCAAGACCGCGGGCGCAAACGTCACCGCGAAAAATGAGCCATGGGTACTGGCTTCCCAAGTGGACCAATGCTTCTTCATTACCGACCCGTCAAAGCCCAGTCATGTTGTCGTGAGGAGAGGCAAAAGGAAGATCATCGGAATGGATGGAGTAGCCAATGAGCAAGACTTCGACAAGTACGGTGACCCGAAGATCGAACATGACGACAACGATGAAGTAGCAGCAGACACCACAAGAAGAAGCAGGACCACCCTACCTAAAGGACGTTCGTTCCACAGAAGAACTCCATTTGCGAAAAAGAAGGGCAAGAAGATTGTGAACAGATAGCTAGCTAAGATCGATTGTATTTAAATCGTAGTCTTCATTTCTCGATTGTATTTCATGGGCACTTTTTGATATCATGAATATTTTTAAATTTCATGGGCACTTTTTGAATTCATGAGGACAGTTGATCTTGATTCCCCTCCATCTCGATCTCGATTCCCCCTCCATCTCGATCTCGATCCCACCCGCACCCTCCCCCGCTAGCTAGCTCCACCGCCGCCGACGACCCACCGCAACCCTCCCCCGCTCCACCGCCGCCGACGAGCACCCGGCCCCCCGCACCCCTGGGGGGGTTATTACTGTTTTCATAAAAAATATTACTGTTATGATTTAAACAAGTTTGAACATATTTAAACACAAATAAATATCAAACAGGATTTAAAATGCATAAAAAAATATTGGGGAGCGTGGGAATCGAACCCAGGACCTCCTGGTGTGTGTGCTGCGTATTGACCAGTCGGGCCAGTGGGCGGGGTCTGTTGTAGATAGGGTTAGGTTGTATATAACCTGACAAGTCGGGCTAGATTAAATTACTTATGGCGCACCCCTCGGTGGTGCGCCATTGCTATGGATGTACTTATGGCGCACCCCTGGGTGGTGCGCCATTGCTAAGCCTCCCCCACACTAAAATCCCCAATCTCCATTTCTCTCTAATCCCTCCCCTGCCTCGTCTCACCTGCGCCTGACCACCACCGCCCACCACTTCCCCCGTGCTCGCCGTCCCCGGCCGTGCTCGCTTCCCCCGCCGCACCCGACCACCTCCCTCACCGTCCCCCCTCCGCCCGCGCCCGCGCCCTCGCTGTCCCCCTCCCCCCGCAGCCCCGCCTGCGTCAACCTCCCT